>NW_012152951.1:5320707-5336865 GCF_000956105.1 Propithecus coquereli
TAATTGTCCAGCTAATTTCTTTCTATTTTTAGTAGAGACGGGGTCTCGCTCTTGCTCAGCCTGGTCTCAAACTCCTGAGCTCAAACGATCCACCCACCTTGGCCTCCCAGAGTGCTGGGATTACATGCGTGAGCCACCGCACCTGGCCAGTACCCCTACATTCCATCCACAGGGACTTCTGAGTACCCTACATGCTGAGCACAGCGTTATGGGGAATACAGCAGAACTGAACTCAAGTGAGGAGTACAATGAACCCACGTGGAAAGATGGCTACTCCCGCCAGGCCTAGAGGGGAAGGATAGTTAGACGGTGGTGAGCTCACATGGGGGAGGGGTGCGTGTCAAAGGACAGCAGAGCCGCGTGGCAGGCGGCCCACGCTCCGACTCGTTTCTGAGTGTGGACAGCTCACGCTAAAAGGAGCTGTCCCATCCTCCCATCCTCCCACATGGAGCAGTGAGGGTTCGTGACTATGCTCAGCAGGCTGTCATTTCTTTCTTTTTTCTTTTTTGCCCATCGAATAAGTTTTATTGGAAACACAATTATTTTATCTTAAACATTGACTGATGCTATCTCATAGGTTTTTGGTTTACATTTTTGTGGTTATTGCTTTTTAAAAAAATCAGTGGAATAATTATGGATTCAGAGGCATTTGAGAAGAAATGTACAGACAGGTCCTGGGAACCCCCAGCCCATTCTCCTTTCTGTTAATGTCTTGTGTAACTGTAGTTCGATATCAAAACCAGGTAGTGACGTCGGTCAAATGCACAGAGCTTATTGCTGTGGCACCAGTTGTACAGGCGCCTGTGTGCACGACCAAGTGCACGCTGCGATGTGCCCCAAGTCTTCCCAAGGTACCTTATTTTCGGGTCGTTACCATGGAAATGTGCCTCGGCCTGAGAAGTTAATCTTGGGAGGAAGGAAACGGTATTCCGAGAGTCTTGCGGGCTAGGAAATGGAGAGTTCTGGCTTCTGTTCCCAAAGTCTCCTGCAGTTGCTTATGTCATTAAATCCTCCCTCAGGTCTCATTGTCCCCACGGGGACACGGGGTCTGAATGCGGCGAGTGTCCTTGCGGGAGTTGCCCAGAGAGGAATGAGAGGCTCATAGGTTCTCCAGCCATAAAGCTGTGGTTTTAAGTAAGAAACGATCATTTCTCTCCCCGCTGCCTTGGAAGCAGAAACTTTGCTGCCATCTGAGCGCTCCCTGTGGACATCTCGGCTCATGCAGACTTCCCTGGGGAAGGGGACAGTATCTTTGCTTTTATTCTTTCTTCTTCCTCCACCTCCCCTCCCTGGGGGCCCTTCATTTCTGCCTCACCCATCACCCCATCGGGCAGGTGACCAGCAGATTGAGCTCTCCCTGTTCTCAGCACATACTGAAGTCTCACAGACTCGTGGGGACATTTCTGGGGATCGATCGCAGTGGTTAGAACAAACACTGCCCGGGACTCTGGGGCCAGAGGGGATCTACCCCTGTCTTCCCCAGACTAGTTTAGCTCTCGCTGGACAGACCCTCGGGGGTGCTATCAAGCTTCAGTTCCCCCGGCTGCCTCTCATCTTTCTTTTAGTTAAATCAGCTGTGACACCTGGCAAAGCCATGCTTCCCCTGGGCGTCTAAGCAAACCCAGATGCTTCCAGCATGTTTGGGGGGCTCAGGGCCCCAGAGATCACCCAGTGCACTTGAAGCCAGTCAGTTTATTTTGCATAGACACAGGATGAAGAATGTCAGGACTAGAAGGGACCCGAGGGGTTGTCTAGTCCAACCCCTTCGTGTAACATCACAAAAGAATTTTATAGGGAAACAAAGCCCCGCTCACAGCTGTAACTATTCACACGTGGCCTCCTGATGCTGTTTTGACTTTAAATGCAATAATCATTTCAATGATAAAACTATTAAAAAATTAGCAGAAACTAACATAGGGCTCCAAAAGTGCACATGCCTTTGTCACAGCTTTATAGTGAAGCAAAACTGTCACACTGAAAGTCTATGGAACTGAACAGGTGGATGCGTACAGTACGTACATAAAGGGGAAGGAACATTCTTGTGTGGTACCAGATGATAACCCTTGGGGGGATCTCTAAATTATTTGCCCTATGAAAGGGTCCTCTTTCTGTTTCCTTATTCTGAGGCTGGAGAGAAGGGTAGATTCCCCAGTTTTTAGGGAAACAGGTGTCATTGTGCCTGGAGACCAGGTTGGCCTGGGTGCCGTCCGATGTCCTTTCTGTCTGTCTGGTTCCTCTCTGGTTCTCCCCTTCAGACCCCCACCTTATCTCTTTCTCTCTGTCCCATTCTCCAGTCCCCATGGTTTCTTGTATTTCCCAAACACCTTCCTGACCGTGTCATGCAACCCAAAGGCTCTGTTGGATAGTCGAAGCTGATTGCATAGAATAACTCGAATTAAAAAAGTCTTAAAGTATAGTGGTATTAACAGCTTAATGCATTCTCTCTCCATCAACATTTACACTTGAAAGCTTTGATCCCTTAACCCAAAGATGGGAGTGGAACAGGCACTTCAAGCAAGAGCAGGGAAAACAGTTCTTCTTTCCTGGATGACACATTGGGTCCCTCAAACCACACAGTTGACACCGTCTGTGCACGAGCCCAGGCCTGATGTCATTCTTCTGCCCTGTTGCTCTAGAGGAAGATTAAACCTATTTGTACTCTAGGTGTGTCTTTAATGAGTATTTATCTGAAACTGCTAATGAACAGGAATCGTCTTTCACATCTAAACATGCACAGTAGGAACTTCACGAACCTGCTAATGATGAAATATTAATATGGTTGATGGAGTCAGCAATAAATTCTTCCTTTCCTAGTAGTTGAAAACTCCTATGAAGTCTTATTGCAAAGGTCCTATGAGTGCTTAAGGGGTGGGAAACCTGTAGCCTCAAGGCCACATGTGGCCCTCCAGACCCCGAAGTGCAGCCCCCCGACTGAATCCGAACTTTATTAAATCCCTTTATGAAAAGGATTTGTTCTGTAAAATTTGTATTCGGTCAAAAGGCCACATTCAAGGATCCAGAAAGGCCACATGCGGCCCCAAGCCGTAGGCTCCCCACCCCAACATAACGGATTGATTGAGACCCTCCGTGAAGATCATTGCTTTAGCCTCTTGCCGATCCGTGTTGAAAAGACGTTTCTCTCATGCCCGGGGTTTCATGCTTTCTGGAGAGACCTGTGCGAGGAAGTTGGCTATAGATTCCACAGTTGTCAGCATTGCAGTCAGCTACCAGCTCCATAGGGGGGTGGAATTACTCGTCCTTTGGGAAGCTTTATGGACACTGGTACCGACGTGCATTTAGGGGACACTAAGGAAAAACTTAGAAGGCGCTGCTCGTTCTCTTACAAACGCTTTCCAGTGGTGAACGCCATACTGTGAAGCCCACAACTGCCAATACCATGATCCAGTGGTATTGTTGGTTTTTCAAGAAAAAGACTTTACTTTTTAAATAGGTTCACAGCAAAATTGAGCAGAAGATACTTTCCCATATACCCCCCCCAACTCGGTCCCCACACGATACAGCCACTCCCTGCATGAACAGCCCCGACCAGGGTGACAGGTGTTAGAATCTGTGAACCTGCAGTGACACGTCATCATGACCCTGAGTCCACAGTTTGTGATGAGGTTCACTCTTGGTGTTGTGCTTCTGTGGGTTTGGACAGACGTACAATCACACGTACCCATACAGGGCAGTGTCACTGCCCTAGGAATCCCCTTCGCTCCCCCAATTCCTTCCTCCTCCCCTCGTCTTATTGGATTTTCAGCAAGAGTTTAAACTATTTGGCATGTGGACAGGGCCTACTTAGAGGTCCACATGTCTGTTTTTTATCTATCTGTGTTGTTAAACCGTGAGTATTCACAGATCAGATGGAGAACAGAATACTGTAAATACCTCTCCTCGTGGCTGTGGATTCTTGCCCCGACGATTCGACCCTGTGTGGTGTGGAGTCCTGGCCACCCGCTTCCCATCTCCGCCACCCCCAACACACGCTCACTTCTCTGTTGTTCCAGGTGCTCTTGGAAAGTAGGGACCATTTCTTTACTTCGTATCCTGGAGCCAAGCGCACAGTAGCGATTGCTCGTCAGATGCTCTGTGAATTAATGAATGCGTGCGTTGTCACCAACAGGGTGACACACTTTTTATTTTTCATTGTGGTAAAAACACGTAACATGCTCAGCCACCAGATCCTAAAACCCCACTCCCTTTGGCTCATACTGCTGGCAGAGAGAGCGTGGGTGTGAGCTGATTGAGATCGTATCGCTCCAGGGTCTGGATCTGATCTGGGAGACACGGGGCTTAAAAGGCCAACACCAAAAATCTTACCTACGTGTGGATTTGGATCTCCCGCCTTTAAGACGGTCGAAGGAGAAGCAGAAGGACGTGTCTTGGGGCCCAGGGTGGTGACTCGGCTGGGTCCTGAATTTCCAGCCTGGCTCATTTCGACTCACTGAAACCAGGGGAAGTTAGAACTGACACCTGCAGATGAGGGTTGGGCTAACCCTGTCACCCTTGCTGACTTGGGTAAAGGCTGGTCAGGGTGAAATGCTTCGAGGCCTTTCTGTAGAAGTTGTGGTCAAGTGCACGCTGTGTACAGTTCCCCCAGCAAATGCCGGGGCTACCCTTCATGTGGCAGCGGGTGCGGCCGCAGAAGAATGACTGTTATCAGGACTTGCCCACCTAATTCCCGGCAGGTGGGCTCCGGCCTCTTCAGAGCCACCTGCACAAAAGGGAGGCTCTCGAGTCCTGAGACCATGGGAGGGCTGGTCCCGTACTGATTTGCCCATCCTTGCAATAGTTGAAAAGCAACCAGGGGTGAATCGAGTTGGTGGATTTGCCTTCTCTTGAACTGCTGCTGAAACTCACCGTGTTCGTGTTCCTTTATAAGGCCAAATGGATGCCCAGCGGGTGGAGTTAGGGCTGAGCAGAACTCTGGAAGGTTCCTGGCTGTTCAGAACTTGGGCTGGGGACTAGGCCCCTGGTGAGCCTTGGTTTGTTTTCACTGGAGGGCAGTGGGGAGGCCTGGGCTATGTGTGTGTGCGGGGGTGTGGGGGGTCCCCACCAAGTCCTTCGAGATGGGCGGAGGCCTGGAAGACCCCTTGTGGAGGGAGTGGCCCCCGTCTTGCTGGGTCAGGGGCTCGAGAAGAACGTGTGAGTGCTGGGATCCAAGCCCACGACACTAACCTAAACCTAGGAACGGCACCGACTAGGTAACCCTGCAGAGCGACCAGAGCAGAGTTAGCTAGGCAGGGACTGGACTCCTGGCTTTGCCAGCTGTTTGACCCTTGGAAATCCCTTCACCTTGGGAGCCCCAGAGTCTTCATTTGTCACAGGACATACGAGGTAGGTGTGACAATACCTGCCTCAAAGGGGTTAGGATTTCGTGAGACAATGTTCATAAAACACCAGATACTGCAAGTCTCTGGTACATAGTAGGTGCTCAAAAATAGAAACTATCAATTATGAAGCTGGGAGAATGTTACTGGGGGACCGTGCTGTAATGAAATCCTAAGGAGAGCCAAATCTGGTCATCAAACCTTCATCCATGGATGGGATTCAAGAATTTTGTGCATATGCTATAAGAAGACCCATGAAGGCCAGGTGCGGTGGCTCATGCCTGTAATCCCAGCACTTTGGGAGGCTGAGTGGGTGGATCGCTTGAGGCCAGAGGTTTGAGACCAGCCTGGGCAATGTAGTGAGACCCCTGTCTCTACAAAAAAACAAAAAGGTTAACCAGTATGGTGGTGTACACCTGTAGTCCCAGCTACTGTGGAGGCTGAGGCAGGAGGATGCCTTGAGCCCAGGAGTTGGAGGCTGCAGTGAGATATGATCAGGCCACTGCACTTTAGCCTGGGCGACAGAGCGAGACCCTGTCTGTTTGGGGGAAAAAAAATTAAAAAAGAATCCAAGATGTTGAAAGACCAAATGCTCCCATAAAACCCTCCGGGTCAGGCAGTGATGTAGGATGTTGGAAACCTATCTCGTAGCAGGCAGCAGAGACCCAGCTGTTGAGAAAAGTGGGCGCTTCCAATGTCCACCTTTTTTTCTTTTTTTTCATAGTAGCACCCTAATGGGTATGAAGTGGCCTCTCATTATGGCTTTTCAGCACAGAGGGCCACTACGCAGACGTGCTGCCGTCTTCTACTCGTCCAGTCGGCAGAGTGACAGTTAACTGCGTCTTGGGGGCCTTCAAACACCCAGCATGAATGTGAACCGTAATGCCAGCTGTGGGGTCAGATTCTTCATCTTAAAAAAAATGGGATAATAATAGAACCTACCTCACCGAGTTGTTAACTCATATTAATACACTGAATGCATTTACAGGAAGGGCTCGATAAATATTGGCTCCTGCTATTTCTGTGATGATTCTATCTTCTACCTTTTTCTCTCCCTACTACTCCATCCTCTTTCCATCCGCTCCCTGCCTTTTGTTTGTAGACAGGGTCTCACTCTGTCGCCCAAGCCAGAGTGCAGTGGTGTCATCACAGCTCACTGTAGCCTTGAACTTCTGGGCTCAAGCGATCCTCCTGCCTCAGCCTTCTGAGTAGCTGGCTCTAGCGGTGTGCACCACCACACCCAGCTAGGTATTTTTTGGTTTCTTTTGTAGAGATGGAGTCTTGCTATGTTGCCCAGGCTGGTCTCAAATCCTGGCCTCAAGCGATCCTCCTGCCTCAGCCTCCCAAAGTGCTGGGATTGAAGGCATGAGCCACTGCACCTGACCCCATTACCTTGGATTTTGGCTTCAAGAAGTGTCCTTCACTACAGAAAGAGAGCAGGGGATGGCTGGGACTAATGATGTTGTGGGAGCTGTGTTCATCCTACCCCCGACCTCCCACCCACCCACCTTGGTTCCAACACATTGGTGTGGCATGTTGGCCTGGGGGATGCGGCCCAACGTGGGTCTTCCTGGTTGTGAGCTCAGCTCCCGGCCGCACAGTGGCTTAGAACTTGAACTCAGCCAGTGCTGTGCCCACGCCCTCCACTTCCCAGCACTTCATGTTCCTGCTGGAATAATTCTCTTTCCACCCCACCCATCCCATCCGCTGCCTTTAGAAGGCTAGTGGGAGGCGGTGTTTAGGTGGACAGGATGGTCAGATGTATGATTTCCAAGTCCCATATAATTGATATCGCTTAAATGCCTCACTGTACCCAAGTCAGCCCCACCCTCTGCTCATGGAAATAACAACTGTGAAAAACACTTGGAGAGAAAAACAGGACAGGAACGTGGGTTGTCCCTGCCAGCAGGACAGGGGAAACCTCTGGCCCGCACTGGGCTGCCCTGTGCCTACGCTCTTGAGTGGAACACCCTGACCCGCTCGGCCAGGTTCAAACAGCAGCCCACCTCGCAGGTGGAAAGTCCAGACGGAAGTTTGCACGTCGGGCCCCGACTTCTGCATGGGATAAGCTTTTTCTCACCGTGCCCAGCAGGCCTTTTTTAGCCAGCATTTTTCATCTTGGGTCTTGTCTTTTGGGGTTCTCTGTCCATCACCCCTTGTGTCCCACACTGGGAGTGTCACCTAGCCTGCTATGGTGGTGGCTCTAGTGTCTGGGATGTGGGTGGACCCAACGCAGCCACCGAGCCCAGGGCTGGAGTATGGGCGCTGCCTAGTGGCCGAGGCCCGACGGTTGGGGCACGTGCAGGGTTGGGAGAGGTGGGAGCTGCTTAGGGGTGGGGGCAGGTGGTGTGCACCTCTGTGTCTCCCTCTCTGGGGTTCCCCCGTGGAAATGGCTGTTGGTTACCTCGGTGACAAGAAATGCCGCTGTCCTCTGCATAGCAGGCCACTGGGGACCTGGCAGTTCCCACCACGTGGCTGACACCATGGCCTCTGCCTGCCTTCCTTGTTCCTCACTACCTCCTGGTGTTTCAGGTATGCTGACGTCACCAGCCATCCTTTCTATATGGGCGTTCCCTTGTTTTTTGTTGTTGTTGTGTTGCTGAAGATTCTTTAATGGGCCTTTGAGCCCTCTCTGGTTTGTGAACAGCTGTCTGTATTTGCAGTTTTCTCTGTGTGTGTGTGTGTGTGTGTGTGTGTGTGCGCGCGCGCGCGCGCGCAGTGGGGGATGGAGGCTGTAGCTCCTACTCCACCATCTTGGTATGATGTCATTCTTCTGGAGTGACTTTAAAGAATTTTTGAAAATGTGGGTAGATATCCAGCATAAGAATGAAAAATCATCATTAAAATAACAAAAGAATTACTTATCTTTGCTCAGTTGAAGCCTCTGAAGTTAGAAAAAATTAAGGTTGAGGCTTCCAGTAAAGGAGGCTATTTAGCAAATGGCACAGAAGTCGATACATTGCGTGGGGTATTGAAGCAGCTTTGAAAGGCAGAACTGCTTGGTTGGGGGAAGGTGGTGAGAGGCCTGGGTTCACAGCCTGCCCCACCCTGGGCGAGTCACTCGCTGGCTTAGCTCCTTGGGGAGCCGGTGAATCCTGGAGGGGCAGGGACTCCAGCAAAGGCAGGAGCAGCTTCCACGCTGGAGTCCCCCGGGATGAGCAGCCTTGCCTGCCTTCCGGGTTCATGGAGGAGGCCCAAAGAGATATGACGAAGTGCTCTGAACACCATCAAGTACTATACAAAGTAAGGTATGGTTACACCTCTCTATTCTAGAAAATGTTGGGGTTTTAGGGAACCCAATAAATAGCTATTGGCTTTCTCACCCAAGTTTTGCTTTAACTGAGTCAGAGATTACTATTTTTCCTTAACTGATCAGGATGATGTTGGAAAACGTGGCTGGTATCTGCAGGCAAGAGGGCAACTTCCCAGCCTCGGGGTTAGATATGGACTTACCCACACAGATGGTCACAGGAGGCCTTGGAAAGCCATAGCCCATGTCTATTGGGTTGGATGCTCTAAAATTTTCAGCTTCGATGAGAAGACAAGACTGGGAGCTCCCTGTGGTCAGCTTGCTTCCAAGAGGAACAGGGGAGAGGATTAGACTGAGCTAGGCATGCTTAGCGACAATCGAGATTCACTCCTGTTTCCAGGGAGGTGTGAGTGAGGGGCAGGGGAGAGGCTGGGAATATACTCCTAATAGGAGAACCTCTGCACAAAACTAGAGGGCTGCAGACGGGAGATTCTCCCCAACAGACAATACGATTTAGAGTAACTCAAGGATGAGGAACTAGAGCTGATGCCGTGGGGCTTTGAATTCAGTACAATCTATTTACTGCCAGGTGCTCATTGTCCACAGACTATGACGTGCAGTGAGGGCCACCCCTGGGAGCATCTGGGGAGAGGCTTGCAAAGGGGACCGAAGTAAGATGCCTCGGATGGAGGATTCACTTTCTGTGTAGGATGATGCTTAATGGTTTGTGATCATTAAAAATCAAGTCTTTATTCACTTTCATAGAACTCGATGGTTTACCCTCCAAAGTGAATTATATTCTGAATCCTGTTCACTGCCCACTTGGGTGTAGACACCTTTTCCACATGCCATGTTACAGTCTGTGTATATAAGGAGCCTTCTCTTTAGGGGTGAGCCATCGCGGGGTTCTGTTCTGCATGATGTCTTCGTATGGATAAAAACTCCAAACTTCTGGTGTTCAAAAGTGAATGACTCCTGGTTACATGAGAAAAGAAGCATTAAAAATTAACAACAGATGGTGGCCTTGTTTGTACTTGGAATGTCATGGCTAATCACTTGGTTTTTCTAAGATGCACTGATATAGTCAAAACCATTAAAGTTTAATAAAAAAATATTTGCCTTTCCATGGGAATGACACTAAATGACTTACACCTGGAATCTTTCACTCAAAATCTAACAATCTTTCAGAGTAGGAATCAGAAATTTACATTGATCTCTAGTTGATGAACTTGCTAACCATAATTTCAAGATTAATTATGGGATGTGTGTGTATGATTATGACAGTATATGAACATATAATTTATCAAATATTGGTGTTTGGAAGTCCTTCACTTAGCACTTCGTTGGGGACTGGGAGAAGACTTTCCCTCTAATCTCTGAGGTTCAATAACTGGGTCCATGAAATAAACTAATGATAGATTAACAGGGGAAAAATGTATACAAATTTATTATGTGCACAGGGGCATCACAGGAAAAAAAATGCATAACCGAGATAACAGTGAGATCTGGAAGCTTATGTACTCTTTTTATAGGGGAGAATAAATTATTTTGGGGAAAGTCGAATAGGCCCTCAAAAGAAGAGATGATAACCTGTGACAAAGTCTGTCTGGGGGTGGTATCAGCTTCTAGTTTCCTCTCCTGTGATAATGGTTAATTTTCCCTGGTTGCTGAAACTCCTGGGGGAGAGGATTGATACCAACTGAGTTTCTTTTGGAGGATCTGTCTTTAGGCAGAAAAGGGGCATTTTCAAGAAAGCCTCTCCCTGCAAGTGCTGTTTTTCAAGCGCCTCCCACTCGGAGTAGTCAGTATACCGAGGCAGCATATTTTAGGGTAGTTTGTCCTGAACTCTTTCATATTGCTTTTTAATTTTATGTACAAGTTTTAGTCCTTAATGCCTGCATGGTCTTAGTACATCTACTAGCGGTGTGGTTTTAGGTAGTCACTTGCCCTCTTAGTCTCTTTATTTGTAAAGTAGAACTGATCATATTGGATGCCTTTGGCTGTAAGTAAGAGATATCTGGACTCAATTTAACACAGGAAATGTATGACTGTATGAGGTGAGAAAGCAAAAGCTATGGTGGCTCCACACACAGGATAGTCAGGGCTCTGGGTCCCCTCTTGGTGACATGCTTGGCATTCTCTGTGCTACTTTGTCCTCAGGCTGCCTTCCCTCATGGTTGCAAAAAGGCTGCAGCAGTTCCAGGCATCAGCTCCAGACCTAACAAGATCCAAAGACATTCTCTCTTCCAGGGTGACTTTTATTAAGAACAAACAATATTGTTCTCATAGACAACTTCTCCCTCCCTACAACCAGCAGACTGTTTTTCACATGTGTCACCTGTCTGTACCCAGAGGGTCTCTTTCATTAGTTTAGACCAATAAGGACCCACCTCCTGAGATAGCCTATCTTGGAGTAACGGCCATGTGAAAAGGGGTGCAATTGAACAAAACTGGGGTTCAATAGGAAAGGATGAAGCACTTAAGCACCCAACATAATGAACCCTGTAAGATTATTATGAGGAACAGATGACAGAACATACGATTTAATAAGTTAGTATATACAGAACTCTTCAAAGAGTGCCTACGACATGGGAAGTGCTATATATGTGTTCATTAGTATTATTGGAATGAATAGATGGCTTCGATAAGTTTTGCCATAGTCTGTTATGTTGCGAGGAGTTAGACCAGTCTTCTAAAGAAAGGAAAAATACAATTGCCTGACGTGGTAATAACAGCCAGCCTCCGTGGCCGGGTCTTTCCCACAGCTGTGTTCTTTCGCTGGTTGAAAGTGGCGTTAACTGCAGAAGTATTTTTAAAGCAGTGAGGTCTCTTAATCAAATGAAAAATCTTAGATTTCATTATTTTTGGTGAGAGGAGAACGGAAGTGGAAAATGGTATGTTGTGGATAGAAGTATGTAAATTCAAATATCTCTTTATGAAAAACACACATGTAATGCTGGGAAGAAACCACATAAAAGCTCTCACACTCCTCACCCAAAAAAAAAAAAAAAAAAAGGAAAAGAAGAAAATAGGCTTCCTAAGCTTTTAGCTGTATTTACAAATAATCTTTGTAGTCTATTTGATACATCAGTCAAGAATAACTTTGTGTATCCTGGATAATTTTAAATGTTCCCTGTTATATATGATGGCATTTTATACCATTTGGGACTTAGCTTTTGTTTCGACCACTTGATGTGACATTTTAAACTTACCGGTGACAACTGTAAAACTAGCGTTCGTGTCTTTAAAAGAAAAAGGGGGAAAACGGCAGTTTTAAATGTAAAAGCTCATTTCATGTTACTGCAGCAAGTTTTACTCGTGCAGCCTCGAAGAAATTTGGGGGGTTTGCAGATTGCTATGCATTTTTCTCGAATGCAAAGTACTTAAAGGCAGAGTGTCTGACAGTAGAATTTGTCACATCAAATCCTGTCACTTCAGGGAAGCCAAAGAAGGCAGGGCAAAAATTTGGAGCTCTTACTCTGGTGTGAAAATAGCCGTTTCTGTTTTTACTGTTCTTGGCCTTTTATCAAATTTTACGTTGTCTTCTCAGAGAGCAACTTTCCATTATTTATAATCAACCTCACAAAACTTGACGTCCGCCAATCTATCTGGTTTGGCATTTAGCGTATACAAGCCCCAGTAATCGTTTCTTCCTTTATCAGGGGTTTACGTTTCCTCCCACGCAGACCCCTCCAAAACGGGTCAAAGGGGTGTTTCTCTACATTTCCGGAGTGTTTCCTTTTCAGTTTAGACTGCAGCTTGCTATTGGGAAGCCTCACGAGGGGTTGATGAGTGCAAACCTGGGTCACCAAGGAGAGGGTTGAAGTGGAAATTGTGCTGATTGCATCTGATTGCTTAGGGCAGGGAGAGGCTTTCTGTTTCCACCATGAGATGAGTTTAAGCTGCATTAACTTCCTCATGCAAAGCTTTCCTTTGAAGACTGGGCTCATGGACGGCAGCAGCTGCCTTGAGCTGCTCTAGGCTTATGAGCAAACATGCACAGGGAGCTCGGGTACATTTCTGCAGTGGTCCCAGGGCCTCGGGGAAGAAGCCACAGAAAAAAACACTCAAAACTGTTTATGCCAAAATCCTTTTCAAATGCTCATGATGACCATTTCTATAAATAGCCTTGCTCCCTAGACTGTGGCTAGGATAATTTAAGACTGATGGAAGCTTTTTTTTTTTTCCTTTTTCCACTTTTAATGCTACTTAGATCCCATTATTATTTGGCTTTAAAGGAAATACTGGTCTTTAGCAAGGAGTTGACCCACCTGCCTGTTTCTTGCCTGACACATTCTTGGGAAGAGCAGATTTCGTAGTAGGTAGCGGTTACTTGGGAGGCTCGGGGGCCACTAGATTTTCACAGCAACCCTATAAGGTGTACACACTGTTATTTATGCCCATTTCACAGACGAGGACACTGGGACATGCTGGGGTTAGAACATTTGCAAAGCCACTGAACTGGGCAGCGAGTGGGCTGGGACTCGGGTCTATGCGATTCCAAGCCCGGGCTCCCGGGGCACCGTCCAGACTGTTTCTGATGGAGGCGTTCCCTGCCCAGCCCTCAGAGGCCATATAAGTTGCTACGGGCAGGGCAGGTGCGTTCCTCGGCTTCTCTCCGCCTCTTGCCTGCATGCCCTCCACTGAGAGATGACATCCTGAGAATATACCAACCCAGACCGGAAAGGGTAGGAAGCCCGGAGGTCACCACACAGTCCTGTGCCTGTGCGGGGTGCTTTAGGATCTGCAGGACACTTCCCCGCGTGTTATCTTGCCTGGCTCGGTCTGGATGGTTGGTTCTGGGTGTCAGGGCAGAATCTCCAGCTCGAGATCTGGCAGGCGAAGCCCGGGCGGCCGCGTCATCCTGAGTCTGTGCTGGCTTGTCCCAGCCTTTGGCTCTAGTGTGGGGTTGTGCAGCCTGGAGCCCTCGGGGGCCTCTGGCCGTTTTCCATGCTTCTCGCCTCTCCCTGCTGCAGGCCACACCCTGCCGCACCCGCGTTTTGTCCTGCGTGATCTGTCATTGCAGCGGGAAGGCGGCTTGAGCCCAGTACAGAAGCACTCGAGGCAGGTCCTCGAGGCAGCATTGCGGGGCTTCAGTCTGTTTGTTCAACACGCTCGAGGCTGGAATGTCAGGTTATGAATCTCCCTGCCTGGCGGCTGCCTTCTATGGCCAGTACACAAATAAACCTTGAACCCAGGAGTGGGGAATTCCCATCCTCGGAGACACCAGGACTCAGACATGTCTCTCTAGGCCCCGGTGATCTGTCCCACCTCTGTCTTTGTCCCTCTGGCTCCTCTCTCCACCTCTTCCCAAAGGAGACAAAGGAGACACTAACAGACAACAAAATAATCCCGAAGGTGTGTAGAGCTACAGGATAAAAACACAAAGGATATTCAGAAGTTTATGACTCTGCTTTTCATCACTTTTGCCTTTGAGGATGGTAGAGTTATGCCGAGGAAACCCTCAAGAAAGGAGAGAAAACTGTAATCTTCTTTGGGACGCAATGGTTGAGCACCGGGCTGTTCAGCCTTGAGGTCTGGGCCATGCCACTCGCCCTCCCTGGGCCTCTGGTTGTTGGGCTGTAAGTGGAGGCGTTTGGAGTAGGTGGTTTGTGAGGTTCCTTCCAGCTCCGACATTCTGTCCTTTGGAGCTGCTGTGTCCTTCACGATGGTTGCTATGCACCGATTCTGGGCTCACCCTGACCATGACATCACAAATGGAAGAACGTTTGGGTGATTGGCGTTTGCCGGGCGTCTGTTAAAAGCCCGGCGCTGTTCTAAGGAACAATGAAGCCCATCCCTAAACTTCATAGCTTGTGAAACGGTGAGAGTGGTGATGTGGGATTGGGGGCCATCTTTCATCTACAGGGGACAAGGGCAGTTGTAATCTGACGGTGAGAGTCTAAGATCTAGGCCCTTCGTTCCCCCGTTTGGCGACACCCGCCGTTTCTGCCTGCCTCTGGCTTTTGGCAGTGGCACCCCAACTTTTCTTTGGCCTTCTTTCCCGCTGGGTTGATCACCTCGCTGGGATCTAGGCCTGGCCAGTTGGAATGTCTCCTGTCCCCAGGCCATGGTGAGTGGTCAAAAAATGGGCAGTGGCCAGGCACAGTGGCTCACACTTGTAATCCTAGCACTTTGGGGAGGCTGAGGCCGGAGGATTGCTTGAAGCCAGAAGTTTGAGGTTGCATTGAGCTATGGTGATGCCAGCTTGGGCAACAGAGTGTGACCCTTTCTCCAAATAAAAAAAGATGGAGACCTAAGCTGGGCCAGTGAGGCTTTGCTGGAACTATAGGGAAAGAGACGCTCTGTTCCTACGGGGCTCAGCAAGCTGGAGGAGTTCAAGCCTGGCCCTGGTGGTGACAAATTCAGTACAACATAGGATGCATCTGCCAAGGGCGATGTTGACAGCTGGTAAAAGTAGAGCAGAGAGGAGAGGGGCCTCAGACGGCATCGTTAGCTCCCCGGCCTCGAGCTCTGCCAGAATCCAGCACTGGGCTTGGCCCGGTCAGGTATGTAGACTGATAGATCTCTTTTTCTCTGCTGAAGTTTTGAGCTGAGCTCCGGCCCGCTACAGTCGAGACCAGCACTGCTCTGCAGGCTCTACTGCCTTTTGCTGCATCCTCTGTTCAGGTCTTTACCTTGCGGGGCAAATCAGTGGGGACGTATTGGCTTCAAGACCACGCACAAAGCAGCTTAAACGGGACAGGGGTTTATGGCTCTTCTGCGACAGGAAGCCCAGGTGGTGTGGGCCTGGGCTTGGTCCTTTCGTATCATCAGTGGCTCTGGCTGTCTGGGTTCCAGTGGCCACAGCTGCTGGCCTGGCCCTGCAGTTTGTCCCCTCATGGTGCGAGGTTGCAGCTGTAGAAATTGCCACCTCACATGGCTCTTTTATCCCAAATGGAAGTTTCTGCCCCAATTTTTTTCATGGTCTTGGCCTGCTGGGTTATTTTCTGGTTTGTTTTGTTTTAAATCACAGAGAAAACATTCCACTGTGAGCCCTTTTGCAGACATACACTTACGTTTCGGTTAAAAAACAAAACCAGACGTGAGTTCCAGTTGATAAAGACGCATTTCATTCCGTGCCACTGCAGCGGGGGAGAGAGACTTTGGTGCGGGACGGAGCTCAGCTGCAGGGGTCACTGGGCGCTTTAAAGGGAGGATGAGGGGGGCCTGCAGGGGCCTGAGCTGGTCAGGAAGTGGAAAGTTATAAAAACACGGGCAGTGTGGTTAGGCCCCCTATCTTTGCTAACTGGAGCTTACGGAAGCTAGGGTCCCACCCTGCCCAGAGACAGTGAGACCTTCTTGAGTTGTAGGGGATACGTATACATCTCTAAGGAAAAGAGAAAGGATTTGTAATCATAAGGTGGGTATCTTTTTTTTTAATGCCTATGAAAAGGGAGGTCAGGGACCCATCAAGAAAAATGGTAAATTCTTTTGGCAGCCTTGAGATTTTTCAGACAGAACTCAAGGGAGGCGAGGTCATTCCGGGACATGACCTTAGGCTGCTAGGAGCCACGTTAGAGTTTAAGTCCCGTGTGTGTGTGTGTGTGTGTGTGTGTGTGTGTGTGTGTGTGT
>NW_012152951.1:5336915-5360517 GCF_000956105.1 Propithecus coquereli
GTGTGTGTGTGTGTGTGTGTGTGTGTGTGTGTGTGTGTGTGTGTGTGGGGTGGGGGAAATCATTTATGTTGACAGTGTAGTTTTACAGGTCAAGGTTGAGGCCTAGTCGGGAGGAGAGCTCACGGGAGCTTGACTAGTTTGGCCAAGGAGACAGTCTTTGTCATTTTCCTTGGCCAGAATTGTATGACCTGCCCATGATAAAACCAAGCCACCAGAAGTCCAGGCAGAAGAAATATAATTTCCGTTATTAGTGTACAGTCTAACCTTGGACTCATAAAGATTCATCTCCTGGAGGTGGGGAAGGGCCTTTTCCCTGAGCACAAAATTAAGGTTCCGTGGGCAGGAAGAAGGGGGCTGGGAGCGGCCACTGGGTCCCCGTGTGCCAACTGCCCAGCGGTGACGGGGAAAGGGCCCTTAACCTCACCTGGACCATACTCCTCCACAGGGAGGCCAGAGAGAGGAAGATGGGTCTGAAGGACAGAATTTGCTTAATTGGTTCAGACATAGTCCGGCATATTTCGAAAGGCATAGAATGATGGGATAAGAAAGTTTTCCTTTTTATTTATTTTTTTCCCTTAACTGTGGGGTTGGTGTCTGGCAGAACAGCAATGCAGTGGTCACACGTCACTGAAACGAGGATGACGTTATTGAATCTGGGGCTTAGTTACAAACCAGGTGATCCGTGGGGCCCATGTTGAACCTGTTCCCCTTTCCTTACTCCCGACACCTTGCCCAGTAAAAGCTGTGGGCAGGCCTGGAAATGACTTTAATTTGCCTCAGAAAGGTGATATTTTCAGACAGGAATCCCAACCTGAAGAGTTGGAGTAGAATGAGGAGTAGAATCTCAACTGGAGAGCAAATAGTAGGATTTCCTTATGCAAAATCCTACAGGTCATCTAACTTCGAGATGCCCTTGAAAAGGTGACTAAATCCTGTTCCATTTGCCTTAGGAGAGCTTGGTCTTTAAAGGAATCTTATAGTGAATCTTTAAGGAAATAGAAGTAAACAATTTTGCGTGATTCGTCACTCCGTTGGCCGTACCCAGGAGTCTAAATGCCAGACACACCCGAGTGGCAGAATCATTCTAAACATTTTAAAAATAAAGGATTATGTATCACAAAAACTTTGAAGCACAGTTTGCTCTCGTGGGCGGTGTGTGGCGATTGTGTGAAACGCTGGGCTGTGAGTGACAACTGGTGACGTCTAGGCGGGCCAGTGCAGGCGCTAAAAATGGAGCAGCAGATGGTCCTGGATATTTGCAAGGCTGTTGTGTGGTCTCATGGGCGTCACGTGCACCCTAACTGTGCGGGTCCCTTGTATGCTGCTTTCCTGGCCAAGTCATTTTGGATGGTTGGATGATAGTTGGGCTTATATATTATACCATACATGTTCTATCCCATTCAATAAACCATATCATGGAAAGGAAACTGGGATCCATCACAATCAGACCTGTTTGCTATGAATAAAGTCTTTATGAACACTGTGTGTGTTTGGATTTAAAATATCCAAATTCTAGGAAGACCAGTAATATAGAATAGGTCAGATAATGGACATTCCAGGTAAACTGTTAACACCAGAGTATTTATTTTCTGAGTGAAAGCTTTCAGACATTACACGGCGTGACTTCTCCACTCGAGAGAGGCCGGCGCATTACGGTCCCAGGGCTATAGCTGGTGAACTGCTTACAGCTGGCCTGTGGCCTGTTTCTGTCTGGCCCCTGGGCTACGTGTAGTCTTTAGGTTTTTCAGTGGTTAAAATAAGTGAAAGGAATATTTTGCGAAGCATGGAAAGGCATGAAATGCAGAGTTCAGTGTGTGTGAAGTTGGCGTTGGATCGCGGCCGCGCTCAGTCGCGTGCTCATTGTGTGTGGCTGCTTCAGGCAGAGATACGAGTGGTTGAGACAGAGACTGGATGGGCCCATAAGGCAGAAGCATTTACTGTCTGGCCCTTTCCTGGAAAAACTTGCTGATGCCTGTTCTAGACCCTTCCAAAGACTTCTGCTATATCTTTTTCCCACATAAAAGGTCCTTAGAGACCAAGGCGTCTGAGTGTTCCCTGGAGCCGTGTACCTCGGAGCTCCTTGTGGCTCTTCTGAAGTCTCAGCTCCACTGGGGAAAGCTGAATGAGCCCCCTACCCCTCCCCCCTCCATCCCCGACCCTCTACCCCCTACTCCCTGTGCCTCAGCAGCAGGGAGACTGAGGTGGAGTTTTCTCTGCCTGTGTTGAAACAGCTTATGTCCGAGCAAAGACTATACCTTGTCCGTGGTATGCCTGGCCAACCACAGACCTCTTGTTTTCCTTTTGCTTCCAATCATATCTGTATCTTGTATGTTGATCTTTCTAATTATTCACTATATCCCTGTAGATGTGGTATAGAGGGACGTAATGAGATGGGCAAAGCGGCCCAAGAGGACTGATGGGATCACTCATTGGTCCATACCTCCAATAAATGTGTACTGTACAGATCAGCTATGGCCCTCAGGAGCTCAGCACCCAGTGGGGGAGTAAAACGTCTCACCCGATTGCAACAGGATGATAGAAACACAACAGTGGACGTAACACAGATGAGAACTTGATTTACTCTGCAGAGGTCAGGGTTAAGGGCATGTGGTCAGGAAGGGCTTGGAGTGGGAGACACAGCTGGCCTGGGGCTTAAGGAGGGTGGTGATAAATTTCTGGAATCTCAGGCAGAGAACCCTGAACGTGCAGTGTGTCACTAAGCCATAAAACAGCCATGTGCATTTGGAGAATTTCAATGTGTTCCTCACTGCCGAAGAATGACATTCAAAATGGGGCGAGAAGGAAGAAAAAGGTGCCACTGAAAAGGGAGGCGAGAACTCGGACGCGCAGAGACGTTGTCGCGGGCCAGCCTAGTGTTTGTTCTAGATGACGGGATGCCAGCAAAACATCTCAAGCTGGAGAGAAATGTATTCTTGGTTCTGTTTGTAACCAGTTCTCCAAGTCCAGATGACTACGTTTATTGTGCCTCAGTGAAACACGGTTTCTTTAACGGGTTGAGTATATTGTCCCCGTCCCTACGTAATTATTTTTGAGTTTGAAGACTGTCCTAATTCATTCCTTCATCCGATTAATCATTCAACTAATATTTATTGAGGGCCTGCCTTGTGCTGGAGACTATTCTAGAGACTGAGGATGGAGCAGTGAACACAACAAAACCTGGTGCCCACTAGGCAGCTGTGGCCTGCTGGCAACATAGAAGGTTTGAGCCCATCTTTTGGTCCTACCTGATTTGCGGGGGCACGATCATTTTGGCTCTGTCCTCTGTGTGGCCACAAGAAGTTGTTTCTATGTTGCACTTTTGTTTCTTTTTCGGTCCAGAGGGTATAATTGTGGCCATTTTTGATGAAAACAGCCGAAGGGGGTGAATCAGACACAGTGCACATGGGAGCTGAGTTCCATGGAAGGTGAATGCTCAGAGACATCAGGAGGAGTTACCATGAGAACATAAACTATCTTGTGTTAAATCAGTGGCTTCCAGACATTTTTGGCTGTGGCTCACACAAAAGAGAATCTTTTGTTGTTGTTTAATTAATTAATGTTTTGAGACAGAGTCTTGCTCTGTTGCTCTGGCTGGAGTGCAGTGGCGTCATAGCTCACAGCAATCTCAAACTCCTGGGCTCAAGTGATCCTCCTGCCTCAGCCTCTGGAGTAGCTGGGACTATGGGCACACGCCACCATGCCCGGCTAATTTTTTAAAAATCATTTTTTGCAGAGACGGGGTCTTGCTGTGTTTCCCAGGCTGGTCTCAAACTCCTGGCCTTAGGCAAGCCTCCTGCCTCAGCTTTCCAATAGTGCTAGGATTACAGGTGTGAGCCACCATGCCCAGCCAGAAGAATATTTTGTAACCTAAAGTGTTATAAAATTCCAAAAGCGGTGCCCAATACTTCCTATTCTAGGCTGCTGTATTTACAAATGCTGGTAGAGACCTACTTGGTGGATTTCACAGCCCACTGCTACTGCGTCGTGCCTTCCAGACTATGAACCTTTGTATTAAATCGAACATTCCTTCAATGGGTTTTAAACTTCCTTTCATTTCTCATGGTGCTTACTTAAATACTTGTGGACTGATCATTTCAACTCCTGCTTGGCCTGTTAGAACCCAGGCTATTGTGCCCAAATTGAGCTGCAGGTAACTCAGCCTTGGTGTCATCAAGGAAACCCAGTCGGGCACCCCCCTCTGCATACTCTGCCCCCCGAGATGATGCAGGCTGACCTGTTGGAATTAGTCCAGGTGGGCATGAAATGGAGTCACGTGTGTCGGGGAGAAGCCACCTGCCTCACCTTCCTCACAGAAGGTCGCGCGCTGTCAGCACTGAATAAATGATCATGTCGTGGCACCTTTGTCTGGAGAAGCCCACAGGTCTGAGCTTGTGCGGTACGTGGGTTCTTTACAGGTTTCTGACATGGGTGAGGAGGTGGGGAATTTAGAAATGTTTGTCTTCTCTATTCTAATGGTGTACAGGAGATTTAGTCAGAAAATCCAGGATGAGGAGAAAAAATGACAATCAAATGCAAGTCTTTCTAGGGTTCACCGATCCCACCGTGTGAATGCGTTTCTTGCTATGTTAGTAGAGAACGCCACCTTTTTCTGCACTTTGCACCTGAACTGACCTCGGTTGCAACAGCTAGAATCTGGTGCATGAATTCCTTCCCTTAGACTCTTGCTTTCCATTCCAGCAGGGTGGTCTCCCTATTTTTAATTCAAACAGCCCCTTGGGCAGAGCAGCCTGGTGACCTTTCAGGTGGATTGGCTCTTTCTCTTAAAAACGCACTGCTTTTTGGCTTCCAATGGGAGCTTTGGAGAGAGTTTTCTGTTATCTCGAACTCTTAGACCTGAGACCTTGTGGATATTTATTAATAGTTTACTTACACATTCAGTAAGTGCTTATTAAGCTCCAGTCTATCAGAGCAAGCTCTCGGGTTCGCCAGTGCACAGGTGAGCGCTTCTGTAGCAGACTGAATGAGAAAAGAACCCATGCAGCCTGGACTGGTTGGTGAAATAAGAGAATAGTAGAGGCCGGGAAGGGGAAACCGAGGCATGGCCAGAGAGGAGACAGCAGAGATTAGCACAGGAGGTGATGACGTGCTTGGATGTGATGGGTGGCACCGGCTAGAAGAGAACACGGGTGTGCGCACCCAAAGCGAGTGCGTGCAGAGAAGTGCATGGTGCGGTTCCTAGCCCATTCCCCCCAGTGTTTTGATACGTACATCTCCAGTCACCAAACACCCATGGTCTCAGCATAATTTTACCACCTAATTTCTTGGCAGTCTCTGCACCCATCATGATCTGTTTCCTTTGAAGTCATGGTTATACTTTCTTCGGTGCAGGAAACCCAGCTATAGTGGTATTCATGGATTGGTGTTTTGTCTAAAAATCTGATGGGACCTCCTTAAGAGAGCGAGGCCTGCCTATTACTTCCACTGATGTAGAACAGGGAGCCTGTGATTATAAATCCTCCCTTGGTGAGCAAACAAAACAGTCATATCTTGTTGGGGAAATTGGTGTGTATTCTTTAGGTTTAGCTCAAGGATCAGAAAACCAAAATAATGCTGGCTCAGGTAGTTTATTTCTCTTCCATGGGAAAGTCAGGTGGGCATTTTAGGCTGGGATGAAACCCCATGGCGTTAGGTCCTTCCATCTGGTTGCTCCACTGTGCATGGCCTCCAGAGCTAAGTTCAACTCATGGTCCAAAATGGCAGCTCATGTCTGCATTCTAGCCAGCAGGAAGAAAAAAAGGGTAAGAGAAGAACATGCCCCTTCCCTTGAAGCTCTTCCCAGAAGCTGTGCACACCACTTGTGCTTACATCCCATGGCCAAAACTTACCTAGCTCAAGGCAGGCTGGAATATGTGGCCTTTATTCTGGGCAGCTGTGTGCCCAGTTACTCAGTTCTCTTGGGGGAGGTCTCTATTCCTGAGGAAAAGGGAGAACCAATACTGAGGAACCATTGGCAGAGGCATCTGGCTATTCCTATTCAGCTACCTGGCAGCATCCCCCCCCTCTCAGGAGCTCTAAAGATCACCTGTGATGTTGCGGCCCACTCACAGCCCAGCTGCTGGGGACATAATGCAGGTAACTCTGTAATGTGACAACATAGGAAAGAATCAGCTTAAGGGCAAGGACTTAAATTTGGACCCCTTTTGGCTGTTAGTTGGTCACCAGATGTTTATTTGGTGCTGCTAGTAATTTAAGGCATCGGCCCCAAGGTCTAAGAAGGGCAAACCTATTTGACAATGACTCTCATATTGGGGTTGAAGAATGAGATGAGGTTTCTAGGAAAAGTCCCAAAGGTAGGTAGAGAAGGAAGTAAGGCGTTCTGGAAGTAAAGGCAGCCCCTCCCCCTCTGTTGATGCACACACATTGTCTGCCTTCTGTCAGCCACATCAAACTCTTCCCAGTGACGTTCCATGTGCCTGACAGGCTCTGGTCTCCTCCATGTCCTAAGAGTCAGTGCAGTACACTGTCCAAGAGCTGGGCTCTCCAGTCAGACCACGTGGGTTCAAAGCCTGAATCTGCCACTTCATACCTGGGCCATCTCAGGTCTGATTTCTGAGCCTCCATCTCCTCATCTATGAACTGGGGTGCGAGGTAGTTTATGAGGCTAATAACAGGCACACCACAGGGCTGGCAGGAAGCTGTGCTCAGCATGACGCCTGGCCCCCAGCAAGGATCTACAAGTTTTAGCCATTATTATTAATAAATGAACAAACCACTCCTATCCCCTAACTCATCTCACAGAAGAGGCATTTTATTTATGAAGTTAGGTAAGCTCCACTCTTAATGTATTCTGCTCAGTCCAGCTGTTTGTGCAGCTCCTGTTGTCTAGCACAAAGTAATTAGAAGATCTTGATTTTTGTGCATAGGAAGCTTATAATTTAGTTGAAAGTATAAGACCCCACAGGTAATGAGGTGGCCCATAGCTGAACTAATGAAGTGCTACATCAAGCAGTAGGGAAGAAAGTAAAGTCACGTGTGATATCATCGGCACCTCATGCATTTTTAGCACCCAGGCATATGGTAAATGCTCATGAAATGTTTGTTGCAGAGAAGCAAACAGAAGACAGATAAACCAATGTGAAGTCTTTGGCCACTCCAGGTGAAACCTTGAAGAGCATTATATCCTCTCTTACTCAACAAAGTAGCCTATTTGTTAATGTTTTATAACTGAGTTTCTACTATATCAGACATATTTATTCAAGTTCTGCAGGAGGCGAGAGCTGTCGCACACACTCCCCTGTCCAGCCAAAAGATAGTCTAAGGCAATCCTCTTAACCAACTTTAGGAAGTAGTTTAGAGAAGTTTGTTGAGCCAACAGTAGCCCTTGCAGTAAAGTTGCCTCTAGTAGCTAATGTTTGACAGAGATGTCCAATTATAACTTCATTTACATTTATGCCAAGCCAGAGAAAGAACATTCTATCAAAAGATGCCCAGGTAGAGGGTTTTACAACTTCTGAAAAACTCTTTAGTCTGCACCTCTTAATTTGCACTAAAGAATAATGTTTACTTTCCAGTTGGTTATGGAGTGACAGTGGTACTGTTAGACTCCCTAATCCATGTCAACCTCATTTCCCACATATGGCGACAGGGAGTTGCCAGTGTAGATGGCTGAAAATCAAATTCTCCACAGATAAGTCTTGGTTTTTTTTTTTGAATGACATAGAGCTAGAAAAAACAGATCTTGGAGGGGCAAAACAGTTCCCTTTGGCATGTCTTGTACATCGGGGGGGTTGCCAGTAGGGAAGCACTAGTGGTATCTATCTGAGGCAAGGCTCTAGTACTGAATAATTACATGGTTGGGGGAGAATGACAATTAGGGTTATTAATTTGTCTACAAAGTGCTATTTTTCCTTTTGGCTTTATTTAGTTTCTGGCATAATTTAACTGCAAAACCCTCACTATAGGTTTTTCCTACTCTTAGATGTAAACAAGAATGTGAATATATGGATCCAAAAGCCTAAACCTATAGAAAGGACCAGATGTGCAGTTTGAATGGGCAGTCACACTTGGAATACCAGAGATCTAGTTCACGCTAAACAAATTTCACTAAGATCATGTAGGAATTTGGGCTTAACATGACACGTCAGCATTTAGTTTAGTTTCCTGCAGAAGCTATCAGTTGTAAAATGCTAACTATAGCATTGTCTTGCTATGTATAAAGATGACACAGGGAAAGGGGAAAAGGAACAAAGGTTTCATGATGTGACAGAGGAGAAGTCTTGATCTGTGATCTTGGGGAAGATGTCCACATCTAGGATGCTGTCTGCTGATGAGAAACTTACCTTGAGGTTTCCAGTGGGTATATGGTCCCAAGTGTCTGGAGGGGCCCTTTTGAGTGAAGTTCTGCGGTATCATAGGTCATGATAAGAACTTGGTATGGTCCCTTCCAGTAGAGTTCAAGGACACTCTTTCTCTGGTGTTGTTTCCAAAAGAACCAATCTTTGGGTTCTAGATGATGAAAGGTCTTTTTGTCATCAGATGGTGGGCTACAAAGGGCTTTATTTAGCTGGTGAAAATATACCTTGGCATAATGCATTAAAGCCTTGCAATATTAAGTTCTATCAGAGTTTATAATAGGAGAATATACATGAAGTTTTATTATTAGGAATCTAGGTCTTCTGGTAATTATTTCACAAGGGGTCAATCTGTGTTTTCCAGTAGAAGTAGATCTGATTGCCAACAAGGCCAATGGTAATACTTCTGGCCAAAGCAATGCCACTGTGTTTGTAACACCTTAGTTAACTGGTTTATAACTTGTCCAATAAAATAAGTATCTCTATCACTAGAAGTTTCTCTAGGAATTCTCCATAATGGGAACACAGTTTTGAATAACCTTTCGGCTACTGTTTACACACTGATCTTCCTGCATGGGAAAGCTTCTAGCTAACCAGAGTGAATTTTGATATCCCATAGAGGGTGGCAATTCAATGAAATCCATCTGTAAGTGGTCAAATGGTCCAGCAAGTGGTAGAAATGTATATCTGAGGCCTTTTCTTTTTGTCTTACTAGCATTATGGGTTTGATAAATAAAGCATTGGTTATAGACCATTTTTTCATAATTTATATAATTTTATTCCATGATGAGTTATGGAGTACAGAGCTTTTAATAATGGGACTTTAAGGACTCAGGAAGGACCAGGTGGTCACCTGGGCCCTCAACATTTAACTTAAATGTCAGCTTAGTTTCTCCAATTCAGGTGCATAGTACTGTTTGATTTAAGTCAAATTACCTATAACTTATTTAACAATCTTAGGGAGTTTATTCAAATTTCATAAATGTTTCAGTACTAGTGGACTTAGCATTAAAATTCACCAAGGCATTTCCTTGATACTCAATTAATTCTTGTCCTCCTTGATGTTAGGTTAGCAGTTTTATGAACCAATGTTTCTCTTACGCAGTCCAATGGTGACTTTAAAGTTATTAGAAACCTATACTTGCCACTGTGCTTTCTATGAATCTCCTCAAATACAAAACACTTTAGGTTTATAGTTGGTTGCAATAGCTTTCAGGAAAGTACCAGAGTGAAAAAAACAAACTGTCAGGAATGAAAAGAATGAAAACACTGAAAAGGGCCATGGTTAAAGATCTGATGAGAGTTCATTATAATTCAATAAACAAGGACATTGTATACAATATTTTCAAATGAATTATGACTGATAAGGTTATACCAGAACTATCAGATTTCAAGGAATTTCATACAATTTCTGCAAGACATTAACATACTGTGCATACAATGTGACTTGAAAAGGTTCAGCATCACTTACTGACGATGCTTCCCATGTAATTTAACATATCAAATAAGCCTAATTAGTTTAACAATTCTTTTTTATAAGGAGAAAGAAATTCTTTTGAGATATCCCAAGGGCCTATCTGGAAACTCACAAAGTTAGTTTAAGGTCAAAAAGTCTAAATTAAGAATTCAATTTTGGGAAGTTGTCAAAATATCAAAAGGTTTAAAACATTTGATTAAAATAGGATCACAGGGCACTTATTTAACTAGAGTGATAATTAAAAGACTTC
This sequence comes from Propithecus coquereli, assembly GCF_000956105.1. NCBI lineage: Eukaryota > Metazoa > Chordata > Mammalia > Primates > Indriidae > Propithecus > Propithecus coquereli. The sequence goes on from NW_012152951.1 coordinate 5,346,955, forward strand.
AAAGGCAAATACATAGTTGTGGAAAAACCTTACCTCTTCATAGAACGGACTCAGTTTTCTTAATAAAGACAACATGAAGCATGGGAAATTACCTTGATAAAACAGAGTCTTTGTTTCTAAAGGCCAATAATTAAAAGGTAAAGAAAAAATTTTCACAATTTCTTGCTAAGAGCAGACCAATACTCTAAGAAAACCTTGTTATTTTAACAGAGGACCAAGTTCTAGTTTTGCATCAGTGTACTTTTGATATTAATGTTCAATTTTTTAGAAGTCCAACTTAATTGCCTTCAAATATTAACCAACTTGAGCACACAGATAATTCCACTCCCAAGACTCACCTCCTACAGCTTTCCTATCTCTTGTTTTTTGTCTAATACTTTTCTTTCTTCCTCAGGGTGGAACATCCAGTCATTCTGTTTTAGGCCAAAAATTATTTTTTTTTTTCCCCCTTAACAAAACATATCCTCATACCTAATAGCGTTTCTTACCAAAAAACACATCTTACCTTCTTTTGTATAGCTTCATACAGTTATCTTCATTATTATTTCTTGTAATTTTAGTTATTAATATTAACCTGTTAGCATTCTTAACCCTAAGTAACCTTAATTTCCAGTAAAAATTATGATTCAGTCGTAAACTCTGTCACATCAGCATTCTGTAGACTGGCAAATCTCTGAATCATAATTTCTAGAAGCATGTACTTTCTCATAGAATAATTTTTCACTGTGACACAAAATGTGTTTACTAATAGACCTAATTATCTTTAGTAGCTCTGTAATAAGAAGCAGTAGGGGGAGGCAGAATTTTACTTGTATCTCCTTGGATTCTTTGGCTACCCCTGAGATTCAATTGTTCAGCTTTTCCTCAGCTTCAACTTCCATCTTTGATAAGAATACAAAAACCTTCTAGTACAGGGAGGATAAATTTCACAGGGAAATTTTACTTTGTCTATTTAACTCACTTGTTTTTAACAATTATGCTTTGATTGCTTATGAAAATGAGACATTACATAGCCATCACCTTAAGTTGTTTTTCTTTGTAATACAGAGATAACATGAGCTTATTTTAGAGTAAACATAGATAGGAAGATTTGTGTCTGTGTTATATTTAATGTTAGCAACTCTGAAGACATGCCTGTTTTAATGAAGTGCACAAACTTTAGTCAGCATTAATGAAGATTACCCCAGATCAAGTGAACTTGAAAAACAGGTTAGTGTCTTTCTAAGATTTAAGAAATACTTACATTATGTAAGCACTTATTTGTTAAGCCAATTAAATGGAGCTCTTTTACAATTTAATTTTGGTAATACCATCTGGAGATAGAAAAATATCCCATGTACATACATACACAGACATATTACAGATTTCATTCTAAAATTTTAGCCATACACTAGGGCACCATAACCCCAACCTCCCTAGTTTATAAAATGTATGAATCTGAGTTGTGTTTTTGGCAGATGGAACAAGTTCAGGTTACTTGAACAGGTGGCCAAAGGTTTTTGCTAATATTTGTGCAAAAGACTTTTCATCTGGCCAATTTCCAAATATTTTTCTTCTTCTTCTGATGAGTCATCTGCCCTAAATTTCATTTTAAAAGATAACTATCAGGTCCTAGAGATGACAGGGTAGAAAATTTACATAGTTAAACTTCAGGTTTAATTACCACCCTTTGCCTTAAAGAAAGAAGGTATAGGTGAAGGCCTTATTTAAAACAAGATGGCCAGGAAAAGGACTTAAGTTTTGCGATGTAGATTAATTCGATGCCTTCTCCATTCTTTAGTGATTTATTGTTCCTTTTCTTCTTGATGTAGAGAGGGAGGTGCCCTTACAAATGGAATTATTCTTACAAAGGGGTCTCAAAATAATTCTTATGCCAGAAAGGCATATTTTAGAGACTAATCTGGTTAGATTGGTTTCCCAACCCAGTTTGTGTTTAATTAATGACTGAGTTCAGGGTGGAGCCCAATGAAGAATAGGACAGTTGTTTTCTATGGCTGGACATGGCATGGATACTTCTAATCTCACCTTATAGTCAGAGACTGGTTCATTCTTTTTAAATTTGTTTTCAAGATTAAATGATAGACTAGGAGTTTTTTTCCTACCTCAAAGAGTTCTGGGGAAACACAAATATCATGACAACAAGAAAGAGGTGGCCAGAACTGGCAGTGCATATTGTCAGCAGGGGTGTGAGAAGTGTTTTCAGTCAACTGAGAGGTTCCCATGGGAGACGCAGGATTGAAGAGAGAAAACAGAACTAATTCTCAAATGTCTCTCTGAAAATGGTCCAAATGTCAGTTGGACAGGTTTAGACATGGGGACCTTTTGGATGTGCTTTGAAACTCCCACAACATAAATGTTCTCTTTCTCAGAGGGATTAGTTGATTACTGTCCAGAAAGTCAAGTCCTTGGGGGCTTCCTCTGATGGGGAAACAGTGTAGGCCAAAGGGAGTGGGGACCCATCAGATGTTGGTGTGTAAAAGTGAACAATTTCTTTTCCAGTGGCCTGGCTGTTTACAAGGCAGACATCTTGGGGCGCAGGGTGATTTTTTTTTTTTTTAGTTTGGGGACCCCTAGGTCTTGGTTTAAAATACATACAGGAAGGTCCTCTTGGTTCCTTTAGCTATAAATTCATGCACGTGTTTGCCTTTTGTAAGGAGTTTCCCCACTGTAGCCACTGTACTTCTAAATGGTTAAGGTTTGCCCATTTCTCAAGGAAAGCACAGGTTTTGGGTCTATAGTTCTTACAATGAAATTGGCTGGAGTTCTAGACACCTTGGATCCAGATTAATCCATGATCCCCTGTCTACTAGTGACCTTACCTACTGAAGGCCTCCTACTGGATCCAGTCTAGTTTCTTTATTGAATCCAATCCAATTCTAGACCAAGTCCAGTTAGTCAAAGAAATTGCTCAAAATGCAAATTCGCAGAGCTTGAATCTGAGCGGGAACTCACCCATAACTTCCAGTTGTGCCAAGAAAGCAACAGGCACAGTGGGCCCCTTTGCTTAGTGCTCCTGAGGGTCACTGGAGGTCTCCTTTGGGTAACATTTCTGATGCCAACAACTATTAAATTTAATAGAGTTTCAGCGAAGAATGATCCATGAATTGGGAAGTACTCAGAGCTATGAGATCAGAAAGTTCCACCCAGCAGTGGGAGCAGTATGCTTTTATGGGCTGAACAGAGCATCAAGATATGTGAGGCAAGGAAAATAGATTAATTCACGGATCCAGCAGGCAGAAAATCACTAAGACATACTAGAACTCAACAGAACCAATTGACAATTGTAGACTCATCCAACAGCAGCAGAACATGCATTCTTCTCAAGCTCACATGGAGCATTTACCAAGATAAAGCCCATTCTAGACCATAAAACATACCTTAATGAGACTAAAAGAACAGAAATCATATATCTATTCCCAGTCCAGAAAGGAATTAAACTAGAAATGAGTAACAGGAATAGAGCTGAATAATCACCAAATATGTGGAGATTATACAAGACATTTCTAAATAACACCACATGGTTCAAAGAAGAAATCTCAAGAGAAATATTTTGATCAAAATTCGTGGGATGCGATCAAAGCAGTATTTAGAGGGAAATTTATAGTATTAAATGCATATATTACAAAAGGAGAAATATCTAAAATGACTAACCTAAACTTACATCTTTGGAAACTACAAAAAGAAGGGCAAATTAAATTCAAAGAAAGCAGGAGAAATAATAAAAATTGGAGCAGAAATCAATGAAATTGTAAATAGGAAATCAATAGAGAAAAATCAACAAAACCAAAAACTGGTTCTTTCTAAAGATCAATAAAATCAATAAGCGTCTACCCAGGTTAACTAAGGAAAAAGAGGTTACAAACTACGACTATCAAAAATGAAAGAGGACATCACTGTAGATCTCATGCACATTAAAAGGATAAAGGAATGTTATGAACAACTCTATGCTCACAAATTTGATAACCTCAATGAAATGGACCAATTCCTGAAAAGGCACAATTTGCCAAAACTCACACGAGAATATGATACGAATAGACCTATAACGATTAAAGGAATCGACCTATAACTATTAAAGGAATCAATAATTAATAAGCACCAGGCCCAGACAGAAGCAGAGGCAATACTTCTAACTCATTCTTCAAGGCCAGCATTCCCTTAGTAACTAAACCAAAGACACGACAAGAAAACAAAACTATCGGCCAACGTGTCTCATGAACACAGATGAAAAAAATCTTCAATATAATACTGTTTTGCAAATCAGATCCAACAGCATATAAAAATAATTACATATCATGGCCAAGTGACTTTTAAACCAGCTATGCAAAGCTGGTTTAATGTTCAAAAATCAATTAATGTAATTCATCATATCAACAGACTAAAGAAGAAAAAAATCACACGATCAGAGCAATAGATGCACAAAAAGCATCTAACAAAATCCAACAACTATTCACGATTAGCCTCCTAATGAGGTCAACCAGGTACCTCCAAAGCTGCTTAGTCTATTTCTGTGGATGTAAAAGAATATTTGAGACTGAGTAATTTATAAAGGTTTATTGGACTCATAGGTCTGCAGGCCATACAAGAAGCATGGTGCCACTATCTCCATCTGGTGAGGGCCTCAAGTGCTTCCACTCACCAGGGAAGGGGAGCCGGTGTGTGCAGAGATCCCATGGTAAGAGGGGAGGGAGGGGCCAGGCTCTTTTGAACCAGAACTAACAAGGCAAAGAACTCGCTCACTCCCCTACCCCAGAGAGAACATTAATCTATTCGTGAGAAATCTTCCCCCATGACCCAAACACCTCCCATTAGGCCCCACCATTGGGGATCGAATGTCAACATGAAGTTTGGAAGAGTCGAATATCGAAACCATAGCAGCAGCTCTTCCCTCCCTCTGGGCAGGAGTCAGAGGAACACCTTTAGCAGTGGTGCACCTGTGACCTGTCTGCCCCCTCACTTTGGATGTTAGAGGACTGTGAGTGTCCTCAATGGAACGAGAGCCCCTTGCCACATCAGAACTGGCTCTGCAGGAGGACTGACACTTCACAATTGCTGTTCCAGGGATAGAATGGTGGTCAGAGAACAGAATACCCAAACACTTCACATTCTCCTACACCAGGGGCTTCTGCGTACGAAATCAATTCCTGCAGGGAGGCAGGCTGGCAGATCAGTTGACTTGGAGGGAAGTTACAACTCAGCTGTTGCTGTTAAATATATACATGTCTAAAAGGAGTTCCAGAAGAAGGTTATGGAGGTTATTGAACCTCTCACAGTGAAGAGAGAATTATAGTGGCTAAGTGTCACCCAGCCAAGGGGCAAGAAGATGCATATCTAATGATGAACTGATACTGGTTCACTCTTCAACTCTGCTGATGTCCCCTACTGAGGATGACAAGTATTGTCATTCCTAAAAGGGGCTGGAGGGAAATTTCACGGAAGAGCACTGATCAAAAGGAATCATTTCATGCTTTTTCTTTCTCTTGTTGCATTTTTTTAAATTATATTCTCTTCTCCTCTCTGGGGCTTTTTGAACTTTTTCTTCCCCAAATGTGGGCTTTCCAAGCTAAGGGATAACAAGATCTGGGTTTGGTGTGGGCAAGAGTTGGAAATGGCTTTCTGTGGGACGGGCTGACTAAGCTCCTCTGCCTTGGGCCACACTTGTCATAACCACCTCCTCTAAACTCTGAGGATGTCTATATTAAGTTTTATGTGAATAGCACTGCTATGCTGTTTGCTTAGCTGTGTCTTAACACGCCGAGGCTCTGGGTGTGCACACCTGCATTCCTTGACAACTCCCATATGCCCCAGTGTGCCTGGAAGTTAGAAGAAAATTAGGTTAACTACTTAGACTTGGCAGTTTTCATTTTGTACAGACCTGGGGGCTTCTGCAATCCTGGATTATATGTATAGTTTGAGATGGATAAACCTACACATCTTGTTAGTGCTTTTGAAATGCAGATTGAATTTTGCTTAAAATCAATTGAAAAAAATTTGTTCCAGTCCATGGGACTCTAATGTGGCTCAAAACAGCCTAAATAGGTTCATCATAGTCATTGCGAAACGAGATGCAATCCCTTTGGAGTATTTTGGGATGAAGCAAGTATCAGAGAATTTATTCCTAATCTCCTACATTATTCTTTATTTATGTAGTGGTCATAATCATTTCTAGAACCGATCTTTCAGTCAAAAAGAGCCCTTTTGCAGCATACATAATCCAGCAGCAAGGAAAGTAGGCCCTCTTAGTATGGATAAATGCAGAATTCTAAGAGACATCATTCCATTCCATTCTTTGAACATAATGCTCCTAGGAAACAAACCCAATACATCATGAACAAGGCACGCTAGAGTGGGCATCAGGCCAACCTTGCCCATTTGTCTCTGGCCCTCATAGCTAAGGCCACCATTGCCTGCCATCCTTAGGTTCAGCACAGCCACCGTTCTTGGCCTACCTGAGAAATACGTAATTGGCTTATACACACAGTATCCCCTCCAGCAGAGCCTGGGGTCATGTCGGTTTCTCCTGCCGAGGATTTTATGATCACAACCAGTTACATACAACCAAGTCCACAGAGTAGAGACCACACACTGTCTACACACCCTACCTGTCTTTCCCAGGCCACACCATGGATTGACGCTCGTGCTTTGGTTTCTGCTTCTCACTGTCCACCTGACTATCCATCACTCTACTCAGCATCCTAGGCCCTATCCAGGTTGGAACTGCGGTCCTGCACTCCAGCTGAGGTTGGCAGGTGGCTGGCTATCCTTCTCTGCTCCTGTCCAACCTCTCTCCTCTTGGGCGTAGCACCTCATATATATACCCCATACTCTACGGTCCAGTATGACCTGTGCCACCTGGTGAGCTGTCAGTCCCCAGCCTCATACAAGAAGTTTGAGCTGTAACAACCCAGTCAGACCATCCCTTAGCACAGTGATCAGCCCTGGGTATCACAATAGAAGGGATAAGAAAGTTTTGTGAGATGTGGAATCAGACCATGAGGGGGGTCTGGAAGAATGTAATGTAAGAAGGGAGCCAGCGACGTCTACCCTGAGACAATGAGGACTTACAGAAGATGTGATGGCTGTGTTTGAGGCTTTGACATGCCACCCTGTAAAAGAGGAAATGGACCGAATCTGTGTGACTCCAGAGGCAAGAGTGAAAACCATGCAAGTTACATCTTGTAATAAAGATACACAGATGGGTTTACCTTGGGGATAGGCAGTTGTACTTTAAGAAAAAAAAAGGAGGTGTCCTGTCTGCAAGGGTTGATAACCAGAATCTATATAGAACTCAGGAAAATCAGCAAGAAAAGATCAAACAACCCTATCAAACAGTGGACAAAGGACATGAACAGAAATTTTCAAAAGAAGATAGACTAATGGCCAAGAGACATATGAAAAAATGCTCAACATCTCTAATCATCAGGGAAATGCAAATCAAAACCACAATGACATATCACTTATCTCCAGTGAGAATGGCCTTTATCAAAAAGTCCCAAAACAACAAATGTTGGCGTGGATGGGGAGAGATAGGAACACTCATACACTGGTGGTGGGACTGCAAACTAGTACAACCTCTGTGGAAAGTCATATGAAGATACCTCAAAGAACTAAAAGTAGATCTACCATTTGATCCAGCAATCCCATTACTGGGCATCTACCCAAAGGAACCAAAGACATTCTATAATAAAGACATCTGCACTCGAATGCTTATAGCAGCACAACTCACAATTGCAAAGATGTGGAAACAACCCAAGTGCCCATCAATACATGAGTAGATTAATAAAATGTGGTGTATGTACACCATGGAGTTCTACTCAGCCATAACAAACAATGGTGATCTAGCACCTCTTGTATTATCCTGGCTAGAGCTGGAGCCCATTCTACTAAGTGAAGTATCACAAGCATGGAAAAACAAGCACCACATGTACTCACCATCAAATTGGTATTAACTGATCAACACTTATGTGCACATATAGTAGTAACATTCATTGGTGTCGGGCAGGTGGGAGGGGGAGGAGGGGGTGGGTATATTCACACCTAATGGGCGCGGTGCACACCGTCTGGGGGATGGACACACTTGAAGCTCTGACTCAGATGGGGCAAAGGTGATATATGTAACCTAAACATTTGTATCCCCATGCTGAAATAAATATATATAGATATATGAATAAAGGAAGGAAGGGGGAAAGACGACCGGATGCCTGGTGTGGTCAGACCATCTTGCCTGGGGGGACTCAGGTGGCAGCAGACGGGTTGGAGGAGCAGCAGAGGGTTTGCCCTCACTGGGCGAGGGCAAAAAGTGATTCAGCGGGTCTGGGTTTTGAAAGTGTTCTTGATGACTAGCGGGCCACAAAGGATTTTAAGGAGGAAAAAGGAGATCTTGAATATTTTTTGACTAAGATTGGTTACCTATTGGATATAATAAGCCAAAGAGGCCAAACGTACACCCCGTTTGGGGACCTGAACAGCTGTCCCATGGGCTGGATCTCTCAGCACCTCCCTCTGGCCCTCCCCTTCCCCCACCTGCTTGCCAAGGGCAGCCCCCATGATCCAGGGTTTTTTGCCCCCCATCTGGGCTCTCCTGGGACCACATGCTTGATTCAGGATATCTCTGCCTTCACCCCCTGAAGGATATTGGCTCCCTCTCTTTCAGCACACAGAAGCTTCTGGAACTTCAGGCTAAATCCACCATCCACAGCTGTGCTCAGTGTCACCCGAGGGCTGCTCACCACTGCCACATGCCATTCTCACTTTGCAGAGCTGTGAGTCTTCGCTGAGAGTCTCCAACCATTCTCACTATGTTCCCTACATTTTTTCACTGTCCCCCAAACTCATGAGACCCAAGTCGACCACGTGTTTTGGAGAGTCTCACAGGCACTCACATACGCCACAGAAGGAAAGGCGTCCACGGCCACACCCCCGAACATGCCTGATCCCCTCTACCCTCGGAAGCTAAGCAGGGCCAGCCTGGCTAGTACTCAGATGGGAGGAAAAAAGGGGGTGTTGCAGCATGGATGCTCCCGTTTGAGAGCCCCCATCCCCACGGCGACATTCAGAGTAAGAGGCAGGGATTTTTCAGAGATCCACAGAAAGGCAGTGGATTAGAAGCCGGAAAATGGATTTTAACCCCGGCCCCGTGTGGAGCACACCTGGCCGTTCCGCTTAGGCCATTCTCAAATCATCAGGCTTTAGATATTCTTAGGCTGAGGGAAACGTGACATACTGGCTGCCATGGCAACGCAGTTATAAATTCTGTTTTGGCAACGAATATTCTCTTCGGAAGGCATTCTAGGATTTCTCCTTCAACCCACAGGCGCAGAATTCCCAAACATAACAGAAGAATATGACAAGCTTGTTTCTGCTGGAAAGGGATGGCAGTCCCCCCTGCCATGCGATGCTCTCTGGGTCCAAAACCACACCCCATGGCAGGGTGGCTTAACACAGAATTGAAAATGTGGAACGTCCAGCTCTTAGTCTCAGCCACAGCTCGCCGGGAGATGGGGAAGGGTCCTACAAACCCACTTGGCCTGGCCTACTCTAATGCGAGCAGGGGGCTTAAAGCTGAAATTGAGGTCCTGCAATTCCAAAGCATCTGCAACCCGTCCCCTTCAAGGCACAAAACTGAGCTCACAAATGATTGTCACAGCAAACCTAGCATTTCATTAATCCACCAAAAAAAAAAGGAAAATCTGCTTGGCCCTGGTTTCAGTGCAAGGGGAAACCATGCCATGGGTGGGTGGAGGGGCGGGGCGGCAGTGCTGAGTTCAGGTGTCCTTACAACACTTGCAAAGACACGCAGGGCCGAGGAGGTTGTGTGCAAGGCCTCGTGCTCACAGTGGCAGTGCTGACCTGCGAAGCGTAACAGGTAACAGTGTACCGGGTACTCACCATGATCCAGGCGTGGAGCCAGGGTCGGGGGAATCGAACACAGATGCTGCCTTCATGGAGCTCATCCTGGTGCAGGGAAGAGAAATCGAGGATATCAATGACTGTGATGCACGTCCCAGAGGAAAACCCACCCATGCATCTTATAACAAACTATAACATAATTGGTGTTAATTGCTTGCTTCTGCAAGATAAATGCAAAAGGGAGGTTCCGAGCACCATGGAGGCCAGAGGGGGTGGATTACATGCATTCGAGGGGTCCAGGAATGGCTTCGTGAAGAAGGTGGCATCTAATTGGCCATGGAGAGGGTCCCACTTAGGCAGGTGGGGGTGAGGGTGCTATTCCAGGAAGAAGCATCAGGGATAAAGACACAGAGGCAATGCCTGGGGCACGTTCAGGGAACCGAATAGTTCAGTGTGGCTGTAATCCAGGTGCCTGTGAAAAAGTAACGATGTCAAAGCAGCCGGGCTAAGTGAGGACCACCTATCCCATGGCGACCTCCAGCTGCCTCTGAAGGTGGCGCAGACACGACCAAAGGCAAGTGTACCAGCATTTGTCCCCCAAGCAGGGGAACATCACCCAGAGATTCCTTTCCCTTCTAGAAGATTACAATTGCAGATGGTGGGCCCACGGGAGCCGGTGGAAGGTTATCCCAATCTGGTTTTGTCTACCTGGTTTCTGAGGCTCTCAAAGCATCCAGATGGTTGTCTTCCCCCAACTGACTTTTAAAAATAAGTGATTTATTCTCCACGTCCCTTAAAGCACTGTCTGTCTTGTCTCACTCACTACGGGGGGAGAGATAGAAAAGATGTCCCATGTTTGCATACTAAACACTGGGCAAGTATCAGAACAAGAGCGTGTCCTCCTGAGTGGAGAAGGCTCCAGGTTCCCCTTGGTGGGCTGTAAACTGGCACTTGGGGAAGTTTCTTTCTGCACGTTTCGTACTATAAGACGCGACATCTAAGTGGGCATTTGCTGCCGGCCTCGGCCGAAGGGAAGAGGTTAGAAACTGAAGCTTACTGGGGTTCGGACTACTTCGTGCCACATCCTGGGCTGACAAACTTCCTGGGGTCCTGCTGGGCAGCGAGTGAAGGGGAGCAGAGGGGGAGATGTCGGAGAGAAGGGCTGGGAAAGGAGGAAGCAGGAAGAGGGGGCCACGGTGGGGGATGGCAGGTCAGGGTGTCTTCTAGAGCAGAGCACGACAGTCAACATCAGACACAGCCTTCCAAGGGCCAGGACCTTACAAGCCTTTTTTAAAATTCTCACAACCATCGTAACAGACATTGGTGGCCCCATTTTTGGAGGAGAGAACAGGCTCCTTGAGGTTTGGTCGACTGCTCAAGGACACATGGCTTCCAAGGAGGCGCTGGCTGGGTTCTAACCCAGGAACTATGGTTCCAAACTCCTGACATGGATGGGAGGGAGGGACGCAGGGCCCAGGGGAGCAGGTGGCTTCAGGAGCTGGCACAGAAGGCAGCTCCTGACCCCTTTGAGCAGAGAGCTCCCAGCCAGGCCACGCTGTAGCCTGTGTTCACAAACACGGTACCTCTGCACAAAAACAAAGGACCATCCGGAAATGCGGAAGGCGATTTGTCAGGGCAGAAGCTGAGCAGATGACGGCAGGAATTCGAGGCGGTGGAAATGCTTAGAGAGTCAGAGATAAGGCCTGAACGCTGCGTGGTGGTGATGGGTGTGGAGCTGTGTGAACACACTTGGAAGTGGTTACTGCAGGCTGGGCACGGTGGCTCACATCTGTCATCCCAGCACTCTGGGAGGCAGGAGGATCACTTGAGACTGGGAGTTCAAGACTAGGCTGGGCAACATAGCAAGATCTGTCTCTACAAAAAATACTTTAAAAACATTAGCCAGGGGTGGTAGGGCGTACCTGTAGTCCTAGCTACTCAGGAGGCTGAGGTGGGAGGATCGCTTAAACCCAGGCTTTTGAACTGCAGTGAGTTGCGATTGTGTCACTGCTGCCTGGGTGACAGTGGGACCCCGTCTCAAAAAAAAAAAATTGGTTAAGATGGTAAGTTTTATGTTATTTGTATTTTACTATGATAAAAAGAATCATTCTTTAAAAAAAAGAAGACAAGGCCTGGTTCCTGGCTTTTCCACTGGTCAGTGACGTCTGGCAGTGGGCAGGGCCTCTGGTTCAAGTTCATCAGAGGGCACCGTTGGGATGAGTGGGGGCCAGCTGCTGAGGTTGCACAGGCTGGACTCTGAGCCCTGGGCACACCCTCCCCGCAGATGTGGGCACAGCGCAGAGGAGACTCTGGCCACGGAGGATGTATAAAGCTTACAAGTCAAAAAGTCACCTTCTCATAGACTCAAATGGAATTTGATGTTCATTAACTGTGGGTTTTGAAAAGCAGGGACTGACGTCCTCCTGAAGTTGCCTCCTTAATTCATTTTAAATTGAATACCCAGACTGAGCGCAAGTGAGATTATGGAAGTGGATAAGAAGGCAGTCCTCTGGAAGGGTGGTTTTTAGTTTGATTTTTTTGGTAACTAAAACCACTATGTCCCAGGCAAGTACCGTAATATGTAGTTTGCCTGTGTTTTTCTTGAGAGCAGTTGGAAGGTGGCTGTCCCGTAAGGAGAGTGCTCTCACGTGCAGCCCAGGGCCACTGAAATCAGCCCCTGAGCCCCTGCTTTGCAAATTAAATCTCCTTATTTCACCTATTCCTGTAGGTAAAACAGTCAGCCTGTCATGGGGTTACAAGCTTGGGAGCACCACCTTTTAAGACAGATGGGCTGATTTCAAGTTCAAGCTCAAGCTCTGTCACTTGTCACGGGGCCTTAGGCAAGTGACTCCAGCTTTCTGAGCTTCATTTTTATAATCTATAAACAGGGAAAACAGGACAACCTCCCATACAGGTTGAAGGATAGAATTTAATAAGAGAATGTGTCCAAAACTCCTAGCACAGTGCCTGGTGCACAGCGAACGTTCAGTAAATGGTTTCTCCCACCCTAGAACACAGGGAAGACCATGTCACCAGGCGAGGGAGCTTTCTGCCCTGCGTAAATCAACTGTTCCCTCCCACAGCCACGAACGAGCCCTGCACTTGTCTGTGTTTGATGTCCCAAAGCCTTAGCATGCTTGTCACCTGACAGAACCCACTGCTGGGAACCCATCCTGGCCCACGGGATGGAACTCGTGACTTGTAGCCGGGAAGCCCAGATTCCACTCACGACCGGGCTCCGAGTCACCATCCACCTCTGGTCTAACCCTCTCTCTTCTGAGCATACCTTTTCTTACCTAAAATGGCAACAGCAAAGTCTCTGGGATCCCTGCAGGGCGAGGACTTAGTCCTAGCACATCTCCCTGGGAGCTGAGTGCCATGTCGTGCTACTGCCCTGGGGCCCTCTGTAGGGCAGCACGTTTGTGCTGAGCACGTTCGGAAGGAACTGCAAGGTGCTACGGCACCAAGGTGAAGGCAGGAGAAACATAGCCCCTTCACAGAGCGTGACTCTTAAAAGCACAGCTGCCTTTACACGGCAAGTTCCAGACCCCTCCCCGGAGACATCCGTGCTAACAGTAAAGATTCTTGCAGACCTTTGACTAGTCCTTTACACATACACATGGACCCTTAAAAATACAGGTATGGGGGCATTTCGGGGTATGAATGGTATCATATTAATGGTGCTAAAACTTGGTGTTTTTTTTTTTTTTTTTTTTT
>NW_012152951.1:5361496-5363917 GCF_000956105.1 Propithecus coquereli
AAAATAATCCTGATAAAGAAAAATGTGGTGTGTCAAATTCTTCAACACCCTTTAAAACAGTACAAAATTTAGAAATAGCCCAAGTACTGAACAAAAGGAGTATGGTTAATAAAGTAAGGAATAACGGAACCACTGGGTTGTAACATTTGCATACAATGTCAATTTCAAACAGCAAAATTCACCATAAAAGACACAGTGTGGTTTAAGAAATAAGACATCAGCAAGATGGTGGAATAGGACTTTGCAGCACTCACTTCCCATGCAGAAAATCAATTTCAACAACTATCCACCCACAAAAACACTTTCACAAGAGGTTAGGAAACCAGATGAGAAATCGCAGCAGCAGGGTGTAGCACAAAAATAAGAAAAGACACATTGAAGAGAGCAGGAAAAACAGTTTTACGTGACCCACATCACCTCTCCCCCAGGCAGCACAGCATGGAGAGAGATACTCTCCACTTGGCAGAAGGTGAGGGAAGTGAGCACTGGACTTTGCCTCAGATCCTACCACTGGGCCTGCCCCAGAAAAGCCCAGTGCCATGAAGGGCCCCATAGACTCCAGCCTGGTACCTCTGAACTGAACATACAGGCCTGCCCCTGTAGCCCCAGGATCTAGACCAGCCCCAGCTCGGGATGGCCTTCATAGCTCTAGGCTTCAGGTTCACCCCAACACCAGGCAGGCCCCTGTAGCCCTAGTCAGCAGGCCAGCACCCACAGACCCAGCCTCCAGGCCAGCCCAGTCCTCATGGCCCCAGCCTCCAGCTTACCCCAGGTTCTAGACCAGACCCAAGTCAGGTTGGTCCACAGAGCCCCAGGCCCACCCTAGCGTGAGGTGGGCACCCCTTGGCCTCAGGCACGAGGCTAGCACCTACAGTGCTATGCTCCAGCAGACCCAGGGTTTAGGCATGTCACAGAACTGGGCTAGCCCTCACAGACCTGGGCTTCAGGACTGCCCCCTTAAACGTGGGTTTCAGGCCAGCTCTCATGTGCCTAACCTCCAGACAAGTGCCCATACACCAGCCTCTAGGCTGGTCCCTATGGCTCCAAACACAGGCCAGCACTCATGGACTCAGGCTTTGCACCTTCCCCAGAACCAGGCTGGTTCCCATGGACCCAGGCTCAACACTCATCCCAGTACCTGGCCAGCCCCCAAAGACCCAGGCTCAAGATTCACCCCAGTGCCAAGTCAGTCCCTGTGGACCTAGGGTTTAGGATGGCTTCCACAGACCCAATTAACAGAACCACCCTAGTGGATTCAGGCTCCAGGCCTAACTCCATGGACCCAGATACCAGGCTTGCCCACCTGCTGACCCAGGCACCAGGCCAGCCTGCCCAAGGACTCCAACAGCAAACACATCCGTGGACCACACCACCTCTGCCCAGAATCTCTGGGCAGGCTACTGCTGAAGGGCTTTCCCAAAGAAAGCCAGTCTGCAGAGACTGGAATAGGTCTCTACTTCCTCAAATATGCAGATACCAACCCATGGCCACAAGGATTAAGAACAATCAATGACACGTGACACCACCAAAAGAATAAAGCACCAGTAACTGACTTTAAAGAAATGAAGATTATGAATGGCCTGACAAAGAATTTTAATTGTTTTAAGGAAGTTCAGGGACCAACTCCCCCACCCCCCACCTTACAGAGAAACAATTGAGTGAATCAGGAAAATAAATGACCAAAAGAAGAAATTTAACAGAGATTGAAATTATATTTAAAAAATTCAAACACATATTCTAGAGCTGAAAAATACAATGAGTGAAATGAAAAATGCAATAGAAAACACCAACAGCAGAATTGCTCAAGCAGAAGAAATGTTATCTCTCAAGGAACTACAAACATAATGAACTAAGCTCAGACTCATTAGAAGAAAGGAAATAATAAAATCAGAGCAGAAATAATGGAAAGAGATACCAGAAAAATATGAGAAAAAATAAGACAGTTGGTTTTTTAAAAGGTAAAATTGACAAACCTTTAGTTACACTAAGAAAAAAAGAAGACTCAAAATAGATAAAAAATGAGGAGACATTACACTGATATCACAGAAATGCAAATAACTCTAAGAGACTACCACGAAGAATCATTTGCCCACAAATTGGATAACCCAGAAGAAATGGATAAATTCCTGGACACATAGAACCTACCAGGACTAAATCGTGAAGAAACAGAAAATCTGAGCAGACCAATGAGTAAGGAGATTGAATCAGCAATAAAAAGTCTCCCATCAAAGACAATCCCAGGACCTGATGACTTCGCTGCTGAATTCTACCAAACATTTTAAAAAGAATACCAGTCCTTCCCAAATTCTTCCAAAAAAATTAAAGAAGAGGGAATACTTCCAAAATCATTTTACGTGGCCAGCATTACCTTGTTACCAAAGCCAGACAAAAACACTACAAAAAAAAAAAAAGAAAGAAAAT
>NW_012152951.1:5364602-5367352 GCF_000956105.1 Propithecus coquereli
ACCTTATTTTATAATGTTGTGGAAGAAAGAACCAATTAACCATTAATAAGTCCCCAATAATGCTGTTAGGCACACAAGCAAGGCGATAAGATAGAGGCCATTTACAGGGTGGCAAGGGAAGATATCTGAGGTGACGACACAGGAACCGGGATGGGAATGAGCCTGCCCTGCAGAGTCATGGAACAGCATTCTAGGAAGGTGGAACAGCAAATTGTTGAAGAGGTAGCTAGGACTAACTTAGGTTGTTTGTGTAATGGAACAGTTAATAGAGGCATATGTAAACTTTCTTCTTACAGACAATATCCGTGTTTCATTTGTCACAAGGTCTGGCCACCACCATGCACTGGGGAGGGTTCTGTAATCCTTCTGCCCATAAATTTTGCCCTATGTTATTTAAACTTGCAAGTTTGCAAGGACTTGTGTGAGATACCAACCAGAAAGGACAACCCTTGAATTGGCAGAAATACATGTCATTGTGCTTCAGTGTGCATTGGTCATCTCTTGTTTACAGGTTTCCAATCCTGTTTTTACCAGATAAAATATTAACTGAGAATTGATTGTGGGACATGAGGTTATTGACTGAGTCCGGGAGTCCGTAACAATAACCACAGTCAACATTTAGTGGCTTTAAGGCTTACCAAATACGCTATGCCTTTCCTCACCAATGTTAAAGTATCTCTACTTTCAGAAAGAAGGAAAACAGCTACATAGCTGGCAAGTGGCAGAGCCACGTTTGAAGCAAGGTCTTGCTAAATCGCACCCCCAGCTCTTCCCGGTCCAAGGAGAGCACTCTAGGGCCACCTGTCCTAGTTCAGTAGCAGAAGAGCCTGTGTCTGGGTTTGATAAACTTTCCCAAATAAACAGACTGTTCGCTGAATCAGGGCCTGGATGTGGCTGCGTGGACAAGCCATCAGTCTCTGAGAAGTAAACATGAATGCGCTCACAGCTCGTAAATTTCCAGCACATTCCCAGGGAGGGCTGTCGGCCAGGAGCCCTTGGGGTTTTCAGCCAGTACTGACGCACCAACACACCAGCCGTCGGGAGGAAACGTGGAGACTGGCCCTTTGCTGCTGTATTCAGCCGAAGGGCTGGAGACTGAACCCTAATTACACGATACCCTAGACCATGACGCCAGCACCAGAGCAGAGATGGGTCAGGCAGAGCAGGCCACTTTGGCTCCGGGCCAGCGCCTGTCCAGAATGCCCCTCCTGGGTGGACCCGGGGCCCTGGACCTCGGGTTTGTGGTCAGCAGCCTCACTGCTGTGCCCAGGAGGGGCTGCCTTGAGATCTTCCTGGACCAAGTTGAGAGGTCCAAAGGCAAGGGGCAAGTTTGACCGGGCTGATGACCTGCTCCTCCCTTGGGCAACAGCAGTGACCCACGACAGGGAGTTAAAGAACTGAATGGAGTCTCGGCGCACCTCGCTCAGCCAGGGCGGGCAGTGAAATGAAAAATGCAATAGAAAACACCAACAGCAGAATTGCTCAAGCAGAAGAAATGTTATCTCTCAAGGAACTACAAACAGAACAAACTGAGCTCAGAGTTATTAGAAGAAAGGAAATAATAAAATCAGAGCAGAAATAATTGAAAGAGATACCAGAAAAATATGAAAAAAAATAAGACAGTTGGTTTTTTTAAAAGGTAAAATTGACGAACCGTTAGCTACACTGAGAAAAAAAGAAGACTTAAAATAGATAAAAAATGAGGAGACATTACACTGATATCACAGAAATGCAAATAACTCTAAGAGACTACCATGAAGAATCATTTGCCCACAAATTAGATAACCCAGAAGAAATGGATAAATTCCTGGACATGTAGAACTTACCAGGACTAAATCGTGAAGAAACAGAAAATCTGAGCAGACCAATGAGTAAGGAGACTGAATCGGCAATAAAAAGTCTCCCATCAAAGACAATCCCAGGACCTGATGACTTCACTGCTGAATTCTACCAAACATTTTAAAAAGAATACCAGTCCTTCCCAAATTCTTCCAAAAAAATTAAAGAAGAGGGAATACTTCCAAAATCATTTTACATGGCCAGCACTACCTTGTTACCAAAGCCAGACAAAAATACTACAAAAAAAGAAAGAAAAAAAGAAAAAATTATAGGCCAAAATCTGATGAACACAGATGCAAAAATTCTCAACAAAATCCTAGCACACAGGATCCAACAGCACATGAAAAGAATCATGCGCCATGATCACGTGGGATTTGTCACAGGGACGTAAGCATGGTTCAACATACGCAAATCTATAAGACACACCACATTAACAGAAGGAAGGACAAAAACTTTACAATCATTTCAATAGATGCAGAAAGAGCATTTGACAAAATTCAGCTTCCTTTTGTGATAAAAATTCTCAGCAATTTAGGTATAAAAGGAATACACCTCAACACAACAAAAGCCACAGATGACAAACCCACAGCTAACATCATACTTAACAATGAACATTTGAAAGCTCTTCCTCTAAGACCAGGAATAAGACCGAGATGTTCACTCTCGCCACTTGTACTCAACATAGTACTGGAGGTCCTAGCCAGAGCGGTTAAGCAAGAGGAAGAAATAAAGGGCATCCAAATTAGAAAGAAAGAAATTAAGATATTGTATATTTGAAAATTGCTATAAGAGTAGATTTTAAGTATTCTCACCACAAAAAATAAGCACGTGAGGTAATACATAATGATAATTAGGTCAGTTTAGGTATTCCACAATGTATTATTTCAAAACATCATGTTGTACATGGTCAA
>NW_012152951.1:5368098-5386414 GCF_000956105.1 Propithecus coquereli
AGGCTGGTCTCGAACTCCTGAGCTCAAACAATCCGCCCGCCTCGGCCTCCCAGAGAGCTAGGATTACAGGCGTGAGCCACCGCGCCCGGCCGACATGAGGTTATTGACTGAGTCTGGCAGTCCGTAACAATAACCACAGTCAACATTTAGTGGCTTTAAGGCTTACCAAATACGCTATGCCTTTCTGCACCAATATTAAAGTATCTCTACTTTCAGAAAGAAGGAAAACAGCTACATAGCTGGCAAGTGGCAGAGCCACGTTTGAAGCAAGGTCTTGCTAAATTGCACCCCCAGCTCTTCCCGGTCCAAGGAGAGCACTCTAGGGCCACCTGTCCTAGTTCAGTAGCAGAAAAGTCTGTGTCTGGGTTTGATAAACTTTCCCAAATAAACAGACTGTTCGCTGAATCAGGGCCTGGATGTGGCTGCGTGGACAAGCCATCCGTCTCTGAGAAGTAAACATGAATGCGCTCACAGCTCGTAAATTTCCAGCACATTCCCAGGGAGGGCTGTCGGCCAGGAGCCCTTGGGGTTTTCAGCCAGTACTGACGCACCAACACACCAGCCGTCGGGAGGAAACGTGGAGACTGGCCCTTTGCTGCTGTATTCAGCCGAAGGGCTGGAGACTGAACCCTAATTACACGATACCCTAGACCATGACGCCAGCACCAGAGCAGAGATGGGTCAGGCAGAGCAGGCCACTTTGGCTCCGGGCCAGCGCCTGTCCAGAATGCCCCTCCTGGGTGGACCCGGCGCCCTGGACCTCGGGTTCGTGGTCAGCAGCCTCACTGCTGTGCCCAGGAGGGGCTGCCTTGAGATCTTCCTGGACCAAGTTGAGAGGTCCAAAGGCAAGGGACAAGTTTGACCGGGCTGATGACCTGCTCCTCCCTTGGGCAACAGCAGTGACCCACGACAGGGAGTTAAAGAACTGAATGGAGTCTCGGCGCACCTCGCTCAGCCAGGGCGGGCACACCCAGGGCTGCTGGGACAGGAATGAACGCCGCCCCGTGTCCCAGGGGTAGCAAGCCTGTCAACTGCTGGGTTTGGGGGAGGAGGCTACAGCATCGGGTCCTCTCACCCTTCCTGCCCTGCAACCCGGGATGCCGATGGTCAGACCCCTGACCTTCACAAAAACCTGAGATTCCAGTGAATGGCCCCACTCCTTCCCAAAGGAGTCCCTGCACCAGCCAGTCTGTTGTGGGGGTTTGTGGCCCCCTTGGTGTTTTCATGGAAGAGAATTAACTGGCCATGAATAAGGTGCCCAAGGACTAAGGTACCCGAGGTGGCTTCGACTAAACATTCAGAGGCACCAAAGGTTGGAAGACGTCTTCCAGAGGCTGTAACTCACAGACCACGACTGCACCTAGAACAGTGCCCCACCCACTGTGACGTGGGTTTTCTGGAGTGAATTTCTGGCAACCTAAAAAAAAAAAAAAAAAAGCAAAACATCCTTCTTCCCACTTCACCTGGGAGCCTTTTCTTCACCTGTCACGGACACTCAATGAGAGCTGGCAGTAGCCTTCTTACCCAAGAATCTGTGGTTTCAGTATTTCCTCCCCTTGGAAGGTCTAGAAGAGCCCCGGAGGTTTCCCAGTGTCCTTCGCGTCATAAACGAGAGAAAATATTTGCAAAACTCCCCGGGAAAATGCAGAAGGCCTGGTCACTCGCTCTTGTAGTCTAATCTTGTTGCATCGTGGAGAGCTTGCCATAGGCAGATGAGATTGGGGGTGAAACAGAGTTGGAGATGTGTGTTTAATGCTGGACCCACATGCATGGCTCTGTTAACGAGCATCACATCAAAGACGACGACATACTATGCAACATTTCTTATTTGACTAGAACAAGCCCTTTGGTCACGGCACTACCATCTCCTGAGACGAGTGTTCCACAGAGCCCACTTTGGGAAACACTTTGCAGTGGATGTAGCTGAAGCTATGATTTTATGATCTCTGTAACTGCACTTAGCCAGTAAACTCCCCTCTCCTCGGATGGCTGGGAATTCGCGCAAGACCGCAAAGTCTTTCCTGGTTTTAATCATGGGCGATTCAGGACTTAAGCCCTAGCCACTGAAGACCCTGTCTGGCCTGTCCTTACATCCGGCTGCTGCTGCCCCCAGCTCATGGCAGGGCTGGCTCAGGCTCCAGTTTCTGAAATGTGATCCCTTCTAAATTTACCCGGGTTTTCTGTCATCCCGTGGCTTCCCTCTGAAATGGACTTTGTTTTCTCGTCTGCATCACGTCCCGCAGCTCTTGTGGGATTTGGTTCGAGGATGTACAGAATAACCCAGTCAACTTCAGGGGAGGGGGAGGGGGAGGGGTGGTGGCAGGGATCAGAAAAGGAACATGCACGAATTTCAGGGATCCTCACAGCCTGCTCCAGACCTCACCAGGACACACAGTGGAAACGAACTCTGTTCTCGGGAAGCCGGGCTTCGCGGGAATGACGGGGAACCCAGCGCCGATGTTCGAAAGGTAGTTCCAGCACCTCCATTACCTGCCTGTTTGGGGTCACTGATGATGACTGATTTCTACTTCAAGCTGCATCCCTTCTTTCCTTCCTTCATTTATTAAGTGCTTACTGCATGCTAGGTGCTGGATGCAAGGCTGAAAAGTTTGGAGCCCTTGTGCTCAAGGGGCTCATGGTCTGGGAGAGTCACACTGGCCAATGGTTATACGCAACGTGATAAACTTGACAATGGAACCGGGGAGAGATGACAGGGCTCTGCCTGGAGGAATCAGGAAGGCTTCACAGAGGAGGTGACTCTGGAACCGAGACTTAGAGCATAAGCAGAATCTCATCCATTGGTTAAAGGCATGAGAGGTGGGAAGTGGAGACTTCCTGTGCAGAAGGAACCGCGTGTTCAAAGGTAGACACTTGGAGGACCCAGTGTGGTTGGGCAGGAGCGATCCGCTCAGTAAAGCTCGAACTCAGGATGAACAATAACGGCAAAAGCTTTGTGCACTGTTGACTCTACTCCAGGTGCCATGTCACGTGTGTTATGTACATTATCTGATCTAGTCTTCAGAGCAGTGCTATGGCAGAGGCATATTATGCCCATTGTATAAACGAGGAGACCAGGCTAAGACAGGTTCCCTGACTTAAGCAAGTCCCCACCGTCTTGGGGTCTTGGGGCAGAGGGGCCCCCTTCCCTATGGGCTCTAGCAAGTATCTGGGTTCATGGGGTGTGGAATCCTTTGAGCCAAAATTCAATCCCAGCCTGACCCCAGAATTCCTTCCTCCCCGCACTGCTCTGCTACCGCCTCCTTGGGCAGCGTGGGGGAGGGGAAGAGGGAGAGGGGGCCAGGTCTGGGAGGGAGGGTCATGCCCGGCCAGGCCAGGTGGAAAGAGACCTCCTGCCTCTTCTCCACTCACCTCCCCTTCTGGCCACAGCCTGTCTCAGCATACGCTTTCCCTTCTGTTGGGCTCCTGGCACCGGGGAGACAGCTCTTTCGACTTTGGGTGGAGCAGAGAACCCGCTGCCAAGCCAAATACAGTCATAGGAATCTCAGGTTGTTCCTCCAGAGAGTCCTCAGAAGAACTGCCCTGTTGTCACTTCCGAGGCTTGGGAGTTTGTTCAGCAGCCCTGGGTGTCATCCAGGCTGGTCCCGTCGAGTCATGCAGGAAACCGTCTGCATCGACGTGGCTCTCCCACCCACCCACCTCCTCACGTATCTCTGTCTCTGAAGGGTTTCAGATGATGGTGGAACGAAGCTGCATTTCCAGCCCATCTACAGAAAGGGCCAAAAAGGACTGCAGAGGGCTTGGGTAGTGGCCCGTGGGCTCACCGTCGACCTTCCGAGTTGCTGAGTCACACGGATGGTGAAGGAATCTCAGCCTCTGCCCTCCACTGGGTCAGAAAACACGGGGTACTACAAACCCTTCAGAACTAACTGGCCAACTGCATGCCCAGAGCAAGCTGCTTCAGAGCACTTCTCCACACCGGGAGTTGATGTTCCCCAGCAGGGCACAGTCGTAGGTTCTAGAAAGCTTTCCTTTCCAATGCCGCTGGGGGAGGCATTTTAGAAACAGTTGGGTAGTCACGCTGGAAAGAGCTACTTTGTTGAATTCCACCTGGAGGTTTGCAGTGGGCAGCAGTCCATTGAGATGGAGTCAAAAGGCTCCTTGACAAGGATCTTTGAGGCCTGAGCTATTGACCTGGCAGCCCAAAGCACTAATCACAAATCAGCATGTGAAAAGGGTGAGGTGTGGGCCTTGAGGGTCTTGGCAGACTTTGGTGTTTCTTCCATCCCTTTGCCCTCCGTCCATCCTTTGGCTGTGGACCGTCTGCCCTCCAAACCTATCCCCCTGTCAGCTCTCCTTTTGACCTCCATTTGCCTTGAAGTCCCCCTTGAGGTCAGGGTTTGGAATTGTTCCTACAGAGGAAAAAGACTAAGTATTTTTGGCTTTGTGGACCATACAGTCTCTGTCTCAACAACCGAGCTCTGCCACTGTAGTACAAAAGCCACCACTGACGATACATACACATATGGGTGTAACTGTGTTCTAATAAAACTTTATTCACAAAAATAAGTGGTGGGCCGGATTTGCACACGGGCCATACTTTGCTGATCACTGCTCTAGATCTCTTCTCCTTTTTCCTTCTTTCTTATTTTTGAATCCCAAGAACAGGAACAAAGTGTTCAAAGGGCAAGCTATTTGTGTTGTTGCTTTTGGCCTGCCCTTCCCTCATATTTTACATTTTAGAAAGTACACTTTGTCTTGTCTTTATAGGTGGTTATTTAAATTGAAAGCAGCTGTGAAGGCAAGCAGCCTCTCGGCGAGTGTTTGGGATGGCCGCCGCCATGAAATAGTAATTTTTAAACACACAGTCTTTTTGTTTAGCTAGATACAAAGCTGACTGGCATATTGCAGAATAACTCAGGAAAACTTTCTGTACCGTCCAGCGCCAGACACAGAATCAATCAATCCTTCTCACCCAGAATGAATGAACATACGGAAGCCAAAGTGACTCAGACATGGCAGAGGTGATTATAGATGGTGACATGGATACATTTCCGTCACCTCTCAGGATCTTGATTGGGAAGCTTTCTCATAGCACCTGAGCTGTCTGGGGAAACAGGAAAACTTAGGGAAGACTTCGGGTAGAGGAACAGGGGAGGAACTCTGCATAGATTTGTCCTGTCATTGGAGACAGGCGACCAGAAAGGCCACATTGAGATCACTCAGCCTCATAGACACATAAGCACCAATCTTGCCATCCCTCCCCCTCGGCCTGTGGCCCTGTGGCTAGGGAGGATGGACAACTGGTGACCGGGGCTTGCAGTTCGTGGTGGTAGGCACAGCCGCCCTCCGTTTGCACTGATGTGGAAGTGTGTAGACCAGAATCTGGCAACAGTCATGATAAAATGTCAAGTGGAAAAAAATCAGATCAGAAAATCTCATAACAGCATGACTCCAATCTCATCGAAAATAGTTATATCTCTATGCCCACAGAAACAATAGTAGGAAGAAATATATTAAAATGTCAACAGTGGCTATTTCTGTGCAATAGAATCACAGATATCAATTTCCCTCTTTTTTTTGTGTGTGGGGGGTCTTTAAAAAAAAAAAAACGTTTTCTACAATCAGCATGCATTGCTTTTATAGTTTTAAAAAGTGGTGTTTTTAAAAGACAAGGAAGATAGATATCCCAGCCTAACTTTTGTCTTTTTGAAAATAAAAGAGCAGGCTCTCCTATGGCAATCTTCCCAACCGCGGTGAGGCAGGCATCCTGTTGACCACATGGAAACTTCCAGAGAAAACTCTGTGGCAGGAGAATGCCGGAGGTGGCTAAGCATCTGGCAGGCCAGTGACTCCTCCAGCCCGTGGGGACTGGAGCAACGTGGGCCTGAGGAGGGGGCCCCCCTGGTGGGAATCCATTGCTTCGGGGCTGTCCCATAAGACTGTTGCTCTTGCTTCTTCTTCAAAGAAAATGTGGCTGTACCTGTTTCAGCTTGGCCGGGCCTTTTTCCTCCTCTTCTCCATTAACTAAAAAAACCCACAAAGCTAAATGAGCAAATAGCATGTCTGGACTTTTTTTTTTTTTTAAGGTAGTTTTTAAGAGATTGATTTCATTTGCAAAGCATTCCAGAAAAGGGGGAGTTTCTTAAAGAAACACACAGATTTGAAAGCACAGCTCTCCTTGAGAAATTCTTGCTTTCTTAAAAAGAAAAATAATTTTTTTTTTTAGGATTCAGGAGGTCTCCTTTAGACACCGTTGGCAGCAGCTCCGTTACTTTATGGCGTTAGCCTTGTCCCCACGGCCTGGGCCCTCCCTGCGTGGAGGCATAGCCCACTTTGCCGCAGAGACAGCGACCTTCTGCCTGGTAGGGAGTCCTGGGTCATGGCTGTGCTGTTGTTATATTGGACAAGTTACTGAAGTCCTTCAGCGTCCTTTTGCTCCTACTCAAACCCTGCCCATATTAAAGAGAGGAGGTGAGGACCAGAGAAGGCCATATTCACCGAGGAACTCAACCCACCCCTTCCTTCCACACTCAGCCTTGATCTGGAAGGTATCATTTCCGTCTTAACGACACCTACCCCCTGCAGGCAGGCAGACACACACACAGACATGCTTGACAGCCCTCTATCCCATCTTGGTTTCTTCAGGGAATCATCAAATTCTTCTTGGTTGGGCTATTAGTCTTGCTGGAGGTCAAGTTCATCCTCTGGCTCTGGCCCCACGGTCAGAGGGCTGGCCAGGAAGACTCTTGGTGTCTCAGAAAGAGCTCTATTAACAGGTGATTACTTATGTCCCACCATGCCATTATTTTTAATTATTTTTAAATGCAGCTCTTGAAGGATATTACAAAGCATGTGTTCAACTCCTCTCTGATGTTCCAGCACGCTGCTGGAGTCTTTCCTTTCAAAATCTGAACAAGCAGCCATGCAAAAACCCAACCTCTTGTTTTAATGGACTTCGCTTGGACTCTTATATCCTGTTCTTGGTTGAAGAATCTACCGTAACTTATAGAAAGCCCATGACTTAACGAGAGGGTGGAAATAAAGCGATTAGTCGAGTGCTTGGCCATATTACACCCTAAGTTATATAGCTAATATCCATCCATATGCAGTGCAAATATTAACACCATGAGTTCTCCCAGGAGTTTCCTGCGCCCACCTTCTCAAATTGAGGGGTCTCATTTTGGCCAGAAGAGGGCAGTGTTGCACGCGTGGTCTCCCCTGTAACAGTGGCATCCCCAGGAGCCCAAAGCTCCTTGTTAAAGGACAGGTATTATTGGAACACTTCACTTGACTCCAGTTTTTTTGTTTGTTTTTTTACTGTATGCCTAAAATGGCCAGGGCAACAAGGATACAAAAACCGACGCGAACTAGGCCTTAAGGAGCTTGCAATCTGTCAAGGCTTGAGACCCGTTCTCCCTGGCGCTGCGGCTACCTGGCCAGTGCGTTCTGAACAGCCTCAGGGTGCGGCACAGACAGGGAGGGGGCATGCCAGGTACAGAGGGAGACCCTGCGCAAAGCAACGTGGAAGGGGACCCGCAGAGGGCTTCTAAGCTCTCCAGACAGACCTGGGGGAGAACAGCCCCCCAGGCAGAAGGAAGAGCCGCTGAGCTGAACAAGCACAGATGTGCTGGATGAAGGGCCAGGTGCCAGTTTGCTTTGGGTGTAAAGTGTGTGAACAGAAGAATTAACAGTAAGACCGGAGATGTAGGCTGGGTCCCATCACAGAGGTTAAGAGCTTTAGATGATTTGACTCTACCCTAAAATGACTAACAGTGAACGTTTACTATGCGCCAGGGCACGGTTCTAAGCACTTTTCAGGTAAAACTCACGAAACCCTCCAGCCACCGTAATTATCCCATCGTACGCATGGCGAGACTGTTGCCCGGGCAGGGGCTCCGAGAGGTGCACTCAGGTGAGAGTGGTGTGCCGGGGGTTTGCAGACTGCACCTGGGAGGGGAAGGGAGGGGCAGAGGCAGGAGGTGGCCTGCGATGCTGTCTCCACCAAGGCCGTGGCCCACCAGGGGACGCTCTGAGGCTGGGATGGTGCTTCAGAATCTTCCCGGTTGGGGCGAGGAGCCCTGGCTTTCAAACCCTGTGTCAGCCAGTCATGGGATACAGGTGGCCCAAGGAAGCAGGTGCGATCTTAGGCAGCAGTTTCTGGGGAGATACCCAGCTGAGGGCTGTCAGCCTGCAGCACTCCAAGGGTAGGTGGTGGGGGACAGATCCTGCAGTCCCAAAGTGGGGGCTGGCTAATGCCGCAAAGAGTCCATTACCCGGAGCTTAAGAAGCTTGCCCAAGGTCACATCGCTTGCCCAAGGAAGAGGCAGGACTTGAATCCCAGGCAGCCTGGCCTCAGAGTCCGGGCATTTAACCCCATCATCACCATACTGCAGCGTAGAGAGTGGCACGCTGGCTATTTCTAAGCAGAGGAAGAGTCAAGGTTCAAGCCTCTCTTTGGGATCTTAGCTCTTGACAGTGTAGAACGGATGGGAGAAGAAAGAGACTAGAGATGAGAAGACCTCTTTATATACAGACACATATCTATAAAGGTAATACCAGCATATAATACAAAATTCAAAAAGTGCACACGTGAAAATAAATTTTCTTCTCCTGTCTCCTCTGCTGCCTGGATATAGCTATAGCCTTAGCTGTTTCTTGTGTATTGGCATTTAAACATAGATACACATAGATACTATATCATAGTCTTGGTTATCACACAATGCAATCAATGCAATGCATGTGCTTTTAATACAAACAACACTTCATATTGCTACAATGCCATTTACATGGTGCTGCCTTTTTTTTTTTTTTTTTTTGAGACAAAGTCTCACTGTGGTGCCCAGGCTAGAGTGTCGTGGAGTCAGCCTAGCTCACAGCAACCTCAAACTCCTGGGCTCAAGCGATCCTTCTGCCTCAGCCTCCCGAGAAGCTGGGACTACAGGCATGCACCACCATGCCTGGCTAATTTTTTATATGTATATTTTTAGTTGTCCAGCTAATTTCTTTCTATTTTTTTTTTTTTTTAGTAGAGACGGGGTCTCACTCTAGCTCAGGCTTGGGAACTAAAATAAAACTTTAAGGCTCACCCCCACCACTGGCTGACTAAATGGACCCCCTCGTGACCAAATAGCCTAAAACTAAATTGCCTGCCAGGAGGAAGGAGGTCAGACATGCCTTATCATGCCCCCCTCCCTTCTTGGTGACATCCTTTGTAACCCATTAACAGGCCTAAGGGTATGCAAGACGAACCTGCAGGTCCTCAATTTACACAACAAATCTATGTCCAGTGGCTTATCTCTGATAAAGAGCTCCTTATGTTGAAACATTCCAAGCCTCTAGACAAAGCTTCATGTCTTCAACCAATTACAAGCCAAAGAATCTTTTTACCCACCTATAACCTGTAAGCCCCCGCTTCGAGATGGCCCACCTTTTCGGGCCAAACCAATGTATGCCTCCCATGTATTGATTTATGACGTTACCTGTAACCCCTGCCTCCCTGAAATGTATAAAACCAAACTGTAACCCAACCTGAGCGAGTCCCCTGCTCAAAGCCTCTTGGGTGTGGCTCCAGGTCATGGTCCTCAAATTTGGCTCAGAGTAAATCTCTTTAAAATTATTTTACAGAGTTTGGTCTTTTTTTCCGTTGACAGGCTTGTCTCAAACTCCTGAGCTCAAACAATCTGCCCACCTCGGCCTCCCAAAGTGCTAGGATCACAGGCATGAGCCACCGCGCCCGGCCTGCCTTGTTCTTTCAAAGTCCGAAAACATTTCTATTGTATGGATTTACTATAATTTATTTAAGCAGACCTCTCGATAGGTATTTTTAGATTGTTTCCAACCTTCTAATGTAACAAATAATGCTGTAATATGTTTGTACACATACTGCAACGGCGCTTTGTCCATGAGAGCATAAGAAGGGCTCAGAATTATGAGATCAAAAGGTATATGCAGTTTTCATTTTGATAGCACCAAACTGCTCTTTATAGAGGCTTACACTCTGCGCGCAGTTTACGACAGTGCCTGCTTCCCCAAATCCTCTCTTCCATGATTTGGCCCGTTGAGTATGTGACAAATGGTAATTCACTCTGGCTTTAGTTTGCTTTTATCTTATTAAGAGGGGGGTTCAGCATTTTTCATATATTTAAGAGATATTTATATTTCCTATGAACTATCCATGTTCTTTGCGCATTTTTCTGTTTGGGGTTTCGGTCTTTTAGTGATTGACAGGTGCTCTTTCCTTTTTGCTGCGTGTGACAAATATTCGGAGTATCTTTCTAAAATTAAATCCTCCCAGGAAGCCAAGTATGGAAAGCAAAAGACGGGCTCTGTTTGCGGGATTCCAGGGTGGAGGGCAGAGACGGGTCACGGTCAGGGACGCCCCGAGGTTCACCCTCATCGTGGGGCGGGGGCGATCGGGGGGGCGCCCGGCAGCGCCGCGGACGCTTCTGCAACCCCCCCCCCCCCCCCGCACGCACCCAGGGCGCTGCGCGCCACTCACCTGCGTCTCCCTGCACGGTGTTTGTGTCCCCAGCTCATGTGCTCCTCGGTGCAGAGGGCCCTGTTCGAGGAGGAGGACCACGTGAAGAAACTGCAGCAGAAAGTGGCCGCCCTGGAGAAGCGCAACCGGCAGCTGCGCGAGCGGGTGAAGAAGGTCAAGCGGTCCCTGCGGCAGGCGCGCAAGAACGGCCGCCACCTGGAGCTGGCGAACCGCAAGCTCAGCGAGAAGCTGGCGACCGGCGCGCGGCCGCACCTCAACGCCCCGGGCCCCCAGCCCGCGCGCGCCCCCTACCTGCGCGGGTAGCAGGCGCGGGGCCTGCGGGGGCTCGGGCTGTGCGCCGGCCCCAAACCTTGCAGGAGACACTCATGGTGCATTCGGTAGAGCCTAGGCGGATGCAACGGCGAGCCTTGCTCTCCCCTTGGGTGCTCACCCGGCTGGCTCGGCGGCATCAGACCCCACGCGCTGCCCTCCCAGTCTGGCCCCTGGGGGTCCCCGAGTACCAGCCTCTGCTCCGGGAGCAGCCTGGAAACTTCCCTCACTGGGAAGCGGACATTTTAGAATCTCTAGGTGCAAAAACATCCAGGGGCTCAGCCTTTATTTCATAAGAGAACCAGTGTCGTTCTCAGCTCCCAGGTCCTAGAACCTTCTGGTGCCTTTTTGTCCACATCTTTGGAAGGAGGATGCCTGTGAACCCGTGCGGGGCGTCCCCGCCCAGCCAGCATTTCCTTCCCAGCTGAGGCAGGTTACGGCCCAACAAGCTCATCACAGGTGAGGGAACTGAGTCGGGAGCAGGGCAGCAGGTAATTAAACAAGATGAATTACATTACACCTCATTTCCGACACCGGCTACCCAGAGTTAAAGCTGTCACGGGTGAGCCTCTTTAACATAGAGGGCCATTGCCTTTATGGGCCCGCCATGTTTCATCTGAGTGTCACTAAACTGGGAGAAGCTGAGCAATATCTCAGCCACTGCTAAATTCTAACTTCTTGTTTGCTCAGTGATTGCTTCTAACGTCTGAATTCGAGGGAAGCTGCCCAGTACACTGCGAACAACTTCTGCAAAGACACCTCCCTACCTGCTGGGATCAGGTGACCTGACCTCCTTCCCATCCAGGCTCCCACAGGGCTTGTTCCAGGCATTCTAATCTCTGCTGTTTATGCAAATATCCCCCCAGCACACACACACACACACACACACACAAGGCCTGTCTATACCCTGATGGGAATATTTGCACATCAGTGCACTTGTCACGTGGGTTCCTACATGATCAAAGCACTCCGCCCTCTTTGGAAAGAAACGCTGTAAGACAGTAAGAGTCAAGGGAGAGAAGTCACTGTACTTATCACTTGGGCACATGTGATTGAGTCCCAGTGGTGACTTTAAGAAGTCAGCCGAGTGGTCTCTTGGTTATCATCTGACAGTGGCCCTCCAGGCCAAGTGTCTTCCCTGCCGTTCCACGGAGAGGGGCTGCTGGCCCCTCATCGGGATCTGTCCCCCACCCCACCCCCCAGACACTGCAAGGCCTGATGGCTGTCTTCTCCATTGCAAGTGGCAGGTACTGCCAGATCTCCACTCTTCCTCCTCTAGGGAAGCCGGGTGTGGCAGCCAGTCTGGGGATGAGTCTTGTGTCGCTGTGTCCTGGTGGCAGTCTGCTGCCCAAGGGGAAGACGTCTATACTCCGGCATAGAGAACATGGGGACTTTTGCCCAGGGGCACTCACGCTGCCCAGCTTCTGCCCCCACTTTGCTAGCTCTGTCCTTCGTAGTTTGGTACGGTAGAAGGTGCATCTTCTAGTTTATGCTTCCTGGGGACATTTCATGAAAGCGGTTTTGCTCCCACCCAAGGCAATGGAGAGCCTTAGGCTGGCTGATTTACAGCCAGTGCTTGGACAGATGCATTTGTTCTGCTTTTCTAATAAATACGAGCAGCGATTTCAACCACAACAATGAGGCAATGAGTGTTTCTTTTGGGTCAGGGAGATCTCAGGATTTCCAGCTTTGGCCTGGAAAAGCGATTTAGATCTTTTTGGGGGAACGCCTGTGAGTGGCTAGGGCATGCAGGAGACTTGAGGTCAAGCCTGCTCTGCTTGGGCGTGGCCTGGCCCTGCCTCTGCCCGGGTTTCCAGCTCTCAACACACCTGCAGCAAAGCAGGGTTCTGCCTTGCTCCTGGCAAGGGACAAGCAGTGCTGTTAATCAGCGTCCTCGGAGCGCACGGAGATCTGTTGCCAAGGGGAACCCTCCGGGTCCCTGTTACCGTCTGCCGCACTGCAGTCACACCACAGCCCCTGCCACTTGTTAATTGCACTAGTAGGAATTTTTTCACGACACACGGTAGCCAGCCTGTCTGAGCACTTTCTCTGAGATGCAGGCCAGTGTTCAGTTTCCCTTTGTGGTACAAGGAGGCCAAGTGACTTTCAAAGTCACATAGTAAACAAGACCTAGTTTGAATCTATAGTTTAAACTATAGTCCCCAGAAGCCAGCAGGCTGTGGACCATAACTCGCGTGGGGATGAGCTTTTTACACTGTCTGAATATGACACCTTTGTGTGCTCCAGTTCAGCCCCACTGCCTCTACTGCTACTGCTTCTGTTTTTGTTTTTTAACTCTTACTATTTTTTTTTTATACCAGTCTGCATCACACCTTTATGATACCTGCCTGGCAGCAGGAGTTAACAGAGATCCTCACTTCTGTGCTGTGAAGCCATGTCTTCCAGAGAGTACAAACTCGAGTCACAATGACTTTGAATCAAATTGTCAGCTCATCAACCAAATAGTCTAGGATGGTTTAAAAAAAAAAAAAAAATCAAACGCCCAGCATATATTAGGCTCTTTCGCACATACTATCTCGCTGAATATTCCTAATAATGTTATGAAATAGAGACCTCCATCCCTATTCTCCAAGAGAAATCTGAGGCCTCAAGAGGTCACGTAAATTGCCCAAGGTGCACAACTCTACAGGTGATCAAACTGGGATCCAACTCCGCTTTTGTTTCTCTCTGTACTTGCTCATCTGTAAAATGGGCATGATAATCGCTCCTGCCCCAAAGGCTGTTAGGAGGATTGAATGGAACTATGAAATTAAATACGTAGCACAGTGCCTGACACTCCGCAAGTATTCGATATATAGATGTTACTTATTATTATTAATGTGCACCAGAAAGGCACAATGCATATCAGAATAAGAGAGGATTTGGTGGGATTCCATATAATTTTCTTCTCAATCTTTATCTGGAATTCTGACCTCTTTTCCATTTACAACTTTTCCAGCTCTTTTTCGTGTTCCTTGTTCCCAAGCCACTCACTTGTCTTTCACACTGAGCAGTTAGCTGTTCCTCCATGTTTACCGAGAAAATATCGTCCATCAGAAACGTAAACTCGCTTGCCTACTCTGTCTGGTCCTGCCCTTCCTTCTCTCCTGCGCCCAAGCCAAAGAAAGGCACGTCCCTACTGACCACACCCAGTGTCAATTGGATGACCTTTCCCCGTTACGAGTTCATATTGCTTTCCACCAAACTGGGCTCCCCCAATATTCCCCTTTTATCATAAACCTTTTCCTCTTTGGGGATCCCTGATCGCATCCTCCAGCCACACTCCAATCTACGCATCCAGGGAAAAAAGCCAGAAACGAACATACAAACCACAAGCACAAGAACAGGCCCTTGATTCTCGCCGATTGCTGCCCTGGCTCTGTTCCGTGATCTACAACGGAAATTCTTCAGGAGTCACGGCTAAGAGCTGACTTCCATTTTCTCACCTCCTCCCGTAACCACAGGACCAGCTCAAACGGGTTCTACCCTGTTGCCTAATGTTTCTTAAGTTGTTTTGCAGATACGGTGGGGCTGAAACTGCAAGTCAGACAGCCCAGGCATGCGCAGAGGAGAGAAACTCTGACCTCAAATAGCACTTGCAACCGATGTTTCCTCTCCATGGAACCACGAAGTCAACACGTAACCAGCACTTCACCACCGGAGCCTATTCCAAAGGGGAAGTTCCCACAACGAGGAAGATCTAGTGCCCACCACCTCGAATGCCGTATACGGACTGACTCGGAGCTGTCTGGTCAGACCCTGCCAAGCCAGCATGCCTAATACTTTCTCCCTTGCTCTCCAACCCCTTAAAACTTGCCCCAGACCCCAAACCAGGGAGGCAGATCTGAGCCTTCCTCCTGTCTCCTTGCTGGTTGATCTTGCAATAAAGCTTTTCCTTTATTTCAAAAACCAGCGCCAAGTGTTGGCTTCTATGCACACCGGGCAGCGAGCTTGTCGCTCAGTAACACTCCTGTGCCTCCTCGCCCATCGCCCATCGGAACTGGGGGTTGGGCCACACTGCTCTCCAGGGCGCAGACTGCCAAATCCACTTTCTCCCTGATCGTATCAATCTGCAAATCTGAAGCATTCGACACTCTTCATCGGTTACTATTAAAACTCTCTTCTTTCCCCTTCCCATCCCTTCTCCTCCCCCCCATCTGCCTGGCCACTGTTAATATGCTTTACCAGGTTTCTTCACCCAATCCATAAATTTTACCAATTGTAAAAATAATAAAAACACCAATCATACAATGGCCATGTGGTAGTTATGGGAAGTCCAGACCAGCAGTTCCCAACAGAACTTTTTGCAATGAAGGAAATTCGTACACGTACGCTGTCCATTGTGGGAGCTACTAGCTCTCAAAAGGTGACACGTGCACCTGAAGAACTAAAGTTTTATTGTTATGACTTTAAATTTACACAACCACGTAAGGCTCGTGGCACCCATACTGGGCAGTGCAGATCTAGAAAATGCTTTCACCTTTTAAGTTGCTTCCCAGTATCTATTCTCTGCTTCTTTTTATAAGAGAGGCCCTGTGTTGTTGTGGGTGGCAATGGGCCCACTTATAGAACTACGTTTCCCAGGCTACATTTTTGAGCCTCTCACTGGGTGGCCAGGAAGACATAGGCAATAGTGACAGGATAGCTCTTTAAAGTTTATTTACTCTGCTGACAGATATGACTTGTGCCCTTCTCTCTTTTCCTTTTTCTTTATTCCTAGAACTTATATGTGATGGCTGGAGCACTAGCAGGCATACTGTGACATGAAGCAACCTTGGGGGCAGGAACTATATATTACGTATGGTAGAGAAGAAAGATAAAGGAAGGAGCTAGGTCCAGGGGGACAATGTGGAGCTGTCTCACCAGCCTCAAAACACCTCCCTCCAGGCTTCATGATCTGTGAGAGAAAAACCTCTTCCCTGTTGAAGTCATTGTTATTTCGGGCTCTGTCACTAATGATTCAGTAATTGAAACCAGAAGTGGATGCAAATAATATATTTTCAAAGCAGTTGGAATCTAGCATGGGGTTTCTAACTTGGTTTTGGAAGTAGTAAGTTCTGGTTAGCGTTAGAGAGCAGGATGTTAAAAGTCCACAATGTACCATGCTAAAAATCATTTACATAAGTTACCACGTGGGTTTCCTGGAAAGAAATTTCTACTGAAGGCAGGGCTTTGGTAGATTGCATTGCTAGTCTGATAAACCAATAAAGAGCATGAGGAATATAAAAACTATATATATGGAAGCCAAACGGTTTCTTCTAACTGGACTGGAAGTTTTATTTAAAAAAAAAAAAAAAAAAGCAAAGAACAGGCTCAAAGTTTCAAATTCTCAATCTCAGCCCTGATCAAAAAACCAGAAATTCCATTTATCGAATCATGAAGCTGACATAGCCAAAAATCAGACACAGAGCAACTTCAGTTGAAGTCATAGTCTTGCCAGAACTCGCGTACAAATCTTAGTCACTAATTGGAAATGAAGGGAACCTCGAAATTCTTAATGGATATATTAAGTCCAATTACCCTGAACTCATAAACCTACTCAGCTTCCCTGCTCGCAGAAACAGCAACTTCTTCCCTGATAAAGGTGGGCCTGTTTTGCTTAAGGACCATACTTAAGACCCTGGCCTTGTCTGAGATGGTTACTTTGCAAAAAGAGCCAAATTCTCCTCTTCATATGTCACCATTGACACAGGAAAGTGGACCCCCAAACTGGGATCCACTTGAAGGCAAGTGGGTTCTTGGCTTCATCCAAGAAAGAATTCAAGAGCAAGCCCGATAGAGTAAGGCAAAAGCAAGTTTATTGAGGAAGAAAGAAAAAAAAAGCGTCTGCCCCATAGACAGAGCAGCACTTGTGTGCTGCCAGCTGCCTGTTCTTATGGTTATTCTTTGTCTGCGTGTTAAACAAAGGGAGGATTGTCCGTGAGTTTCTTGGGGGACGTAGAGAGTCTCTGGGACCAGGGGTCTCCCTCCCATTTAAATCATATAGGGCATTGTCTGGGAGTTGGCATGGCATTTGTAAACTGTCATGGCGCCCGTGGGAGTTTCTTGTAGTATGCTAATGTATTATAACTAGTGTACAATAAGCAGTGACGGTGACCTCAGGTCACCAACCAGTTTCTCTGCTGTTGCCTATTTCATCAGAGACCTTGGTTCAGAGCTTATGACTTTTCATCGAGTGAGGCCTGCCAGTTCCCTCTCTCAGCATCATGTACAGTTGCGTGATTTGTGGGACCCCCAGTGCAAAATGACCCCTTTTTAACAGAGCATGAAACAAAGTGTGGGTCCCTTCCAAGGATGAAGCTGTGTGTCTGCACTGGTGATAGGCCCACGAAACCGGCCCTGCCCACGCTACCTTTCCATCTTTACCTTTGCACCTATAACTAACTGCACATAGGGAAACATCACCAACTCACACTCAGAAGACTGCTCACACTCCAAAATAACTTCAAGATTTTGCTAATTTATATTGGTTAAAGCCTAGGGATTAGATGGTGGGAATTGGCATTTAGTGTCTCTCCTAGATTAGAGAGGGGGAAACCTAATTTTAGACCGTGCAGAATGTATTTATATGGGTGCATTTAATAGAGATTCTGGATTCAACATGCTAGCGAACTCAAGCAGCTAGAAGTGGGTCTAAACGTTTGCTCAGTAACTTGAACTATGGACTCATTGGCAACCTATGCTGAATTAAAATGAGATGCCAGAAATTGCAGGAAGAAAGGAAGGTTCAAATTGTAGCCCGATGACCTAGTCCCTAATGTGGCCCCTGAGAAGACCAGGAACACATGCACTTTAAAAGTATCAAGTGTCGGCATTTGTGAAATCACAGAGGTAGTCATCCTCTGAAAGTCAGAGATGAATGTGGGAGATGCTGCCATTAAAATGGGTCCCCTTTTATGGGTGTTATTGTGAATAATGGGGCCCTAGGGTACAAACATCATGTAGTAGGGCTCAACTTCCAGAGACAAAGTGGGTGTGTTCACTGTAATAGAAAGAAGGGCAAAAGAGGTCATCCAAATTATTGATCATGAGGTCCCCAGGACTGAAAAATAGATGGACATCACAGTAAAGACCAGACTGACTTCATAACTAATGAAAAGAGTGTGTGTGTGTGTGTGTGTGTGTGTGTGTGTGTGTGAGAGGGAGAGAGAGAGAAAGAGAAAGAGAGAAAGAGAAGAGAGAGTGGCAGAGAGAAATGGGAGAGAGAGAAGGAAGGAGAAAGAGAGGGGAGGGAGGGAAGGGAGGGGAGGGAGGAAGGACAGGTGCAGTGGCTCACATCTGTAATTCCTGGCACTTTGGGAGGCTGAGGTGGGAGGATCAATTGAGGCCAAGAGTTCGAGACCAGCCTGAGAAAGATAGCAAGACCCTGTCTCTAAGAAAAATGAAAAATTAGCTGGGCATGATGGTGTGCACCTATAGTCCCAGCTACTTGAGAGGCTGAGGCAGGAGGATGACTTGAGCCCAGGAGTTTAAGGTTACAGTGAGCTATGATGATGCCATTGCACTATAGCCCAAGCAACAGAGCAAGACTCTGCCTCAAAAATAATA
>NW_012152951.1:5386464-5429359 GCF_000956105.1 Propithecus coquereli
ATACCCAGTAAAAATATTTTTCAGGAATTAAGAGGAAATCAAGACATTCTTAGATTAAGAAAAACTACGAGAATTTGTTGACAGCAGACTTACCCTAAAAGAATAGCTAAACTAAGTTTTTGAAACAGAAAGGAAATGATAGAAGGAATCTTGGAATATTAAAAAAGAACATTTCCATCAGTCAGTGTTTAAAGAAAAAAAGAAAGAAGAACAAAAGAAAGAGAAAGAAAGAAAGAAATCTAGATCTGGCAAACAGAAGCCTGAGTTTCCACTTCTGGGAGAGTGGTAACCCTTCAACAAATTCTAAGACCCAATACAGTTCATAGAGCCCCTTGATTAAAGGGAGGGAACCCTTGAAGACAGACCCTTACAGAATGTTATAAATCTTCCTAGACTTCTACAAGGGGAGCTTCAGGCGCTCACCAGTGTGAATGTGCACCAGAGCAAGGGAAACCCTAAGACCTTTGATTTGCGAGATCACTGATACTAGTGCTGAGCTCCCACTGGGACAGTAGCCAGAGGGCATGCCCATGGGGGTCAGATAGTTGTGTTCTGGCACAAACCCACCTCAAATTAAGTCTCATAGGTCTGTAAACCCATTTTGTGACTATTTTCCCCAGCTTCTGAGTAGGTAGTTAGAATGGACATTCTTGGCATCCGGCAGATGCTCACATGGACTGTCTCAAACATGTGGTTAAGGCTGTTGTATCAGGGAAGGTCAAGAGGAAACCCTGGAAATTTGATCCTTTAGTAATGGTAAAGCAGATAGATAGTAACTAAAATATAAACCAGGAGAATAATATGTTACTAAATGGAGAATATCAATAAAAAGACAGAAATTATAAAAAGGAATCAAATGGAAACTCTGGAGTTGGAAAGTACAATAAGCAAAATGAAAAGTTCACTAGAGGGGCTTACAGCAGATTTGAACAGGTAGAATAAAGAATCGGTGAACACGTAGATTATCCAGGCTAAGAGAGATAAAAAATGAAGAAAATGAACAGAGCCTAAGAGACCTATAGGACACCGTCAAGTGGACCAACATGCACACATTGAGAGTCCCAGAAGGAGAGGAGAAAAAGAAAGGGAGAAAGTAGATCAGTAATTGCCAGGTCCTGCGGGTGAATGAGGAGTGGGTACAGAGTTTCTTTCGGAGTGACAAAAATGTTCTAGAATTAAATAGTGCTGATATTTTACAACATTGTGAATATACTAAAAACCACTTAATTATACATGTTAAAATGGTTAAAATAGTGAATTTTTTGTATGCAACTGTTATCTCAATAAAGAAAATAATTATCCCTCAGTTCCTCCTGCCTTTCCTCCCTCATTATGCCCCCTCACTGGAAGCAATTCACCCGACACCAATGTCTTTAGTTATCCCATTCCCTCTGCCTTTTGCCTTGGCCTCTCTTTGTCTACCTCTATCTGAGATAATCCTATTCAAGTTCAAAATCTTGCTCGAAGTCTATAATGATTCTCATTCCCCATAGCAACTGTTATAATTCTTTAAAATTATATAGGTTGAAAGTGGGTAGCTATTGAGAAGACTTGGGCTATCCAGTCTGAGTCCAACCGGAAAGTTTTGCTAAGCATCATTTTTAAAAATTGTGGTAAAAAACACATAATATAAAACTTACCATCTTAACCATTTTTAAGTGTATAGTTCAATAGTGTTAAATGCATTCACACCATCGTGCAATAACTACGTGTCACTGAAACCTTAACTGGTGACGTCTTCCCTAACCCCTGATTAGAATCAATTCTTCTACTTCCTCTGTGACCCTAAAGCATTTGGGGCACATTCTCATTCTACCATTGCCCACATTGCTTTCTGGCTAGCTCTTGTGTCTGTCCCCCTCACTAATTTGTGAGCTCCTTGAGGGCAGGGCTTGTGACTAACTAATCTCTGATCTTCATGGCCAGCACAGTGTGACGCTAACTAAATGCTTGTCGAGGAGAGAACAAAGGGATGAAGAAGGCAGCGTCACATACTGAGCCTCCCAGCGCTGTAAGAACTGAAGACACAAGGCAAAGATGACAAAGAATGGCTTTCTTCACCACTCAGATGTCCTTCTCTTCCTCTGCATGCTGGCCTAGCATGTTAGCCAACAGCAGGGGCCAGGGGGACTACTCCTCAGGCTTTGGGGTCCTAGCAGTTGCTGGCCTCAAGAAAAATCCTACTCCAGGACAGTGTCTCCCATGGCTGAGTCCTCTAGCACCTGAACTGCCATGATTCAAAGCCATGTGCTCTGCGT
The DNA here is from genome assembly GCF_000956105.1 of Propithecus coquereli. NCBI lineage: Eukaryota > Metazoa > Chordata > Mammalia > Primates > Indriidae > Propithecus > Propithecus coquereli. The sequence goes on from NW_012152951.1 coordinate 5,388,723, forward strand.
ATAAAGATTCAGCCTCTTTCTTGCTTCCAACACTCTCCGATGATAGGATCATCCACCCTCCAACAACCCCACCTCGTACAACCAACACACAAGAAGACGGCTGTGTGGCAAGGTCGCTTCTTAGTTGCCCAGACAGTATTTCTCTAGGGAGGGGGTTAGAAAGCCCCTTGCTTTTCTCCTCCTTCGCCCTCCTGCTGCAACCGCCTGGGTGTCTACGGAGCTTGTTGGCTTTGGCATTGGAAGCTTCCCATAGCGAAGGGCTAAAACTCCAATTAGCTTGTCTGCGGCTTTCTTCGGCTTTTGCTAAGGGCTCAGGGAAGAGCCGAGAAAGAGAACTGAAATGAAACTTTTTTGATTATCTGGGGTTTATTTTCCCAATTAATCCTGCTTCCCATTAGGGGATTATGAGCTGGCTGCCTCACTGTATTCCTGCGAGATGAATCTCCAGTCGCCAGATGCGCGGGCATGAACTGGATGCCCGGCATTTCATTTCTTCCTGTCCAATAAGAGGAGAATATTTAAACCAGACAGAGAAATGTCCTTTTCTGTTATTAAAAACATGTCTTTATTGTGTAGCTGGATACTCTGGGAGTGGACTTCAATATTTCTGAACCTCTGAGTGCTGGAAACACGGACAAAACTGCCACCATAAAAGTGCCAGACTATTACATAATGTGACTCTAAACCACCGGTTCTCAACCCTAGCTCTGCCCATCAGGAACAACTGGGAGCTGTAAATGGAATAAAAGGGTACCTGCCAGCCACCCCTGCCCACCTGCATGGGGCTCTAATAGCCATCAAAAAACAAAACAAAACAAAGCAAATCTATGCAGAACAAAACACCGTCTACATGATGATGATACACAATCAGGTTTGAAAAATCACTACTCTGAGGGTAAAAGAGGTTATTTCCTTTTGGAATAAACACTTTGGGAGAAATCATTTTGGGAGTCCCCATGGTAAGAAGATCTAAGTTAAGGTATTTGGAGTAGCTCTGAATATTGGTAAACTGATCCAAATGCAAATTCTTTAGATGGATATATTATCTATTGCTATGTAACAAATTACTACCAACTCGGTGGTGTTAAAACAATACACATTCATCATCTCACGGTTTGGGAGTCTAGGCACAGCTTAGCTGGGTTCTCTGCATCTGGTTCTCTGTGTCTCAAGGCTGCAGTCAAGGTATTGGCCAGGGCTGGGGTCTTGACCGGGAAGGACCCATTTCTAAGCTTGCATGATTGCTGGCAGGATTGAGTTTCTTGCAGGCTGCTGAACGGGAGCTCTCAGTGCCTTGCTGGCTGTTGGCTGCCCTCAGGTCCTCACCAGGTGGACCTCCCTGGCATGGCCACCTGCTCTATCAGAGCTGGCAAGCTCTGATGGGCAACAGGGAAAGTCTACGAGCAAGGTGTAAGTCACAATCTTCGGTAACCTAAAGAGGGAAGTGACATCCCATCACCTTTGCCATGTTCTGTTGGTTAGAAGCAAGTCACAGGTCCCACATGTACCCAAAGGGAGGACAACACACAAGGACATGAATACTAGGAGTTGGCACCACTGGGAGCAGCTTAGAGCTGGCCACAATTGGGCTTTCGGAATTCAACTTGATAGTATAAAAGCACGTCCCGTGGTGACAAGGGAACATCCCTACAGACACATTTTTAGCGCTGTCTCCACTATGTCCGTCCCACCACCACTAGCAGCTTGGTGTTTTCATGAGGGACAACTGGCAACCCCAGGGGTAGCTGAGAATCACCAAAGCACTGGGAAGTCACCCATCGTCTCCTTGGTGTCATCCAACATCCAACACAGAGTCTATAAAACTCAATTAAAAGCACGGAGCAATCCAGGGATAAAAAGAACTCGAAAGATTCTGGAGGCCAACAACTCCAATCCCTCCTTTAAATAACCATCTGTTTTGGTCAGTGCAGGCTACCATAACAGAACACCAGAGACTTCAATGACACCGGGAGCTTCAACGACAAACATGTATTTGGCACAGATCTGGAGGCTGTAAGTCCAAGATCTGGCTGGCAGATGGCATCTTCTCGTCGTGTCGTCACGTGACACCGAGCAGGGGGAGGGGGAAGCAGCGAGCTTTCTCGTGTCTCTTCTCATAAGGACACCGGTCCCAGCGTGAGGGCTCCACGCTCCTGACCCGCCACAGTGGGATCCAGGGCTTCATCATAGGAGTTTGGGGGGGACACAAACATGCACACTACAGCACTCCTCTCTCTGCTGGCTGTCCAGGCTCCACGGGGAAACGCTCAATGATGGAAAAATGCTCCCAAGCAGAGGTTTTATTCCTGTTCCTTAAAAACGCTTTCTCTGTGATGCCATGGAGATGACTGAGCTCAGGGGTCCCCAACCTATGGTGAGCTGTATAATTATTTCATTATATATGACAATATGATAATGATAGAAATAAAGTGCACAATAAATGTAATGTGCTTGAATCATCCTGAAACCATCCTCCCACTCCATCCCCAGCCCATGGAAAAATTGTCTTCCATGAAAACGGTCCCTGGTACGAAAAAGGTTGGGGACCGCTGGTCTGTACTGGTCTCCTCGTCAGTAAATTTAAAATGAATCCATCTACCTACCTACCTACCTATCATCTTTATGTCTATGTTGCTTTTCAACATGGCCCCTGAAAACAGGTCGAGAGGATTTTTTCTTTCTTTTTTTTAACACTTGCTCAAGTGCACGGATCTCTTCTAAGGAGCAGCTTTACCTAAATCCCACACTGTCCTTTGCACCCTGTGTTTAAAATCGGTTTTCTTTGCAAGTTTCATCTTGCTTTGGATTTCCCAAGGCTGTTCCTTTAGTTGGAATTAATGACTCCGACGCGAGCGTTTGGTTTGGAAGAGGCGGGCCGTCGCGCATCTTTGGGCGACACAATGCAAGGCCAAGGGGAAAGTCTCCTGAGCATCAGCTGGAGGGAGGGGCCGGCCTGGCCCTTTCACAGCTCTCGGCCAGGTATCCCCACAATGTCCCAGAGACACAGGTCCGCCCAGTCTGCCTGCTTGCCACAATCTGCTTATATACACCACAGGGGGTTTCAGAGAGGAAAGCAATAGGTCGATCGAGCGAAATAGGTTTTTTGAATTTCCATAATTTTTTCTTTTGACCTGTGAGCATTGGTGGTGATGAGTAGCAGAACATTTGTCCTGACTTCACTACAGAATTTCCATCCTGTCCACCCTTCGCCCCGGCAAGCAAGGGGCTCCCATACCCCTTCCTCACCTCCACACGTGACTGATGGCCCCCCACCCATGGCGTGCACCAGGGTCACGGGTGGGGCAGGGGATATGAGGAAGCTACGACTGGTTTTCAGCTCAGGAAAAGTATAAAGTAACGGCGGGATTCTCCCACGGTCCTAACTCACACCGCACAGGACCTATTTCTGCTTTAAAAATCCTATGTCGGTCTTGGTTCCGTGTTTTCAACCCATGCCGTCGGTCCCTTTTTCATTTAACTTTAGCAGCGAAACTTGGCAAGGACTGGATTCCTGTCCTTTATTTTTGGGGTGGTGGTGGTAAATAGAAACATTATAACCCACAAATCAGGGCACCCAAAAAGTACCTTAACTACACAGTGTTTCACAAAGAACTGTTCTAAATCTCTGTGCACAAGGCTCTATCCACAACCCATTTTGACCATTTTGGTGTCAGATACTAAGTACTGAGCAGCCCACGGGTTGTACGATCCTTTTCTGGCTTTTAAATAATTTTGTATCAGTGAGGTTTGGGGCTGAGGGAACCACTGGCTCCTCTTTCCTGTTTCCTTGGGCTGCAAACATCTAACCACTCCCTTGTCTGCTGCTCCTTCCGGAATACAGTGATTGACACACACAGATGTTGCCAGCACTTTATCACACAAACTGTTTGGTGAGGGAGAGACAGATTTTTCATCTTACTAAGAGAAGAGGCATAAACAATATTTCAAAGAGAAACAAATTCTAGCATCTCCCTGCGTACATACATCATGACTTCTCTCAATGCGTGAACTCTGACCTCTTCTGCAGTGATGGAAATTGTCCAGATTTTCCCTCTGCCTTTGTGCCTCCCTATTGGCTCATGCACATGCATAAATTAATACTCTTCAGAGTGGAAGGAGGCCCGTATTTCAAGATAGCAAAAGCCTTCACCATCTCAAGTCCCCCTTGGAATTTTTCTGCCTTCATTGCCAACTTTCTTAACTGGACCCACTCTATCCTTTCTTACTATCTTTCAATAGATTGGGGGAATCAACTTTGCCGGGAGAGAGAGACCTGAGTGATATTTTTGGCTTCCTCGTTCGGTGGAGAGCTAGCACTCAGCTATTCATTCCAGCATCCCTTGCAAAAGTTAGATACATGCTGTATTCCCGGAACTCTCCTAGGATGGAACATAAAAATAGCCTTCTCCCCTGCAGCGGACAGATCCTGATTAGAAATCTAAAATTCTTTCTCAACTTCATTTTCCATGGAAGGGACTAGATTTAAAACCAGGCAGCTGGCAAATAGCCACACGGCTTTTCCGCTTGCTGGCCACGAGAACGACTCCAAATGCTTACAAAAACCTTTCGTTTCAGGAGCTGAACAGGAGGTTGGAGCAGATCCATCCATCTCTGGCCCGTGATCCTGCTAACAGGGTCGCCCATGCCATGGTGCTCAGTGATTAATGCAAATGGCGCCCAGTGCCCGGCGGGGCTTGGAAATTTGCCATGCTCTTGGCTTCCACACACCCTGATAATTGTTCCCCGTGCTGTCTTTAAAACCCAATCCTTGTCTTGAGCTGAGGGCTTGGTGGATCTGGAATAAGGTTGCCCCAGCCCATGCTTAGAGCATCAATTAACCCACCATTGTGCCTACTGAGAGCCACCTCTGTGCTGGCCTCCCATTGCTGCCGCATACTTGGGCTCCCACTCCCTCACCCCCACCCTTGTAGGCATCTAAGGAGAATGGACTATATGTAATAGCTTAGAGGGAGATGAGCACAATGGTGGCTCTGCTATGCAAAGAGAGGCAACAGCGCTACACTTTACGTTGCTGTGGACATTCCCTTACATCTTCAGCCTTGGTCTTGCCCCTGAGCTCCAGACTCTCACATCCAGTTGCATACATGACATGTGCACATGCTCGTCTAACAGGCATGTCCAATTTAGCAAGTTGAATACAGAGCTCTTGGCGTCCTGCCTGAGACTCCCCTCCCTCAGCAAATGGCACCAACATCTAGCCAGTTGCACAAGCCAAGAACACTGGGAATCATTCTTGATTCTTCCACCCCCTTCTCTCTGTACGTCGGCAAGCCCTGCTGACTCGATCGCCAACGTGTATTCAGGGTCCACACGCTCTGTCCTCCTCCAAGGTCACTGCCATGGTCCAAATGAAGCACCTGTACTAGTGTAACAACCTTCTACACATACCTGGATTCCATCATTGCCCCCAAAGGGCAAGGCTTTAGGATCAGACAGCCCTAGAATGGAATCTGTGAAAGAGAAATGATGACAGCTGCCCAGTGACCTGGTTATGAGTGGGAAGAACCTCCCATGCATCTGCCCTTTAGCAGGTGCTTGGCCCAGAGTGACCGGGATCGATTTTACACGGGGACCCTCCCAGTGAGGGTCTGCAGATCACTTGTGCCACATTTGCCAACTCCAAACCCATCAATTTCCCTCACCCCTCTTCATTGGTCTCCACGGTTAGCATTTGTGCAAGACAATCCCAATGAACCTGGATGGACAGAAGTTCCTAAATCAGAGGTCTTTTCCCTAGAGGCACAAAACAACATCTTATATTGATTTAATTATCCCGGAAAGAGAAGCCAACACAGCAGAACTTGAAACTCATTTCCTCCCTCAGGAGATGTGGTTCCCTCAGTAGAACTGGGCTTCACATCCCAAGGAGACACCTCATCTTGGAGACACGGTGTAGGGGGCCCCTTTGTACCATTTGAATAGAGCCTAGATTTCAATTATTTAATCAGAAAAAGCAACATCTCATGAATAGCCAACCTCTAGGCATTCCAATCAGAGAGCTCTTGGGAGACATTTGGGCCTTTTCAAACCAGAACTAAATTAAATGTTTAAAAATCTTAATTTAGGGCAGCTGGTTGTTTGATACTGCCAAGTAGCTCTTTCCTTAAAAGAGTCCTGCAAGTGGAGAAAGTGAAGGCTGGAATAAGGTTGGCTCAGTTTAAATCCCATGTTATTAACAAGCTGTTCGGCCTCATTGAGGAGCTGCACTTCGACTCTTCAATGACTGGCAGACAACTGTCATGAATACAGAACTGTGCCTAATGGCTTTGACCCACGTGGAGGGAGCCCCACCAATGTGAGGTCCTGGGCTATGTTCACTCTGCACCAGGCTCTGGGTTAAGTGTTTTTCCTATGTCGTCTTATTGAATCTTCACACCTGGCCCGGAGCAAGAATTTTACAAATATAAAATGAAGCCCCATTTTACAGATTAGGAAAATAAAGGTCAGATAGGCTAACTTCCCTGTACTCATAAGTGATGGAGCTAAGGTTTGTGAACCTTGAGCTACTTGATTCCAAAGGATTCTCTTAGCCATCAAGCTAGTCGCAGAGCAGGAATTCTATTAAGAGTGACTGTTTGGGGAGCCCTTATTAGGTGCTAAGGTACCGCAATACACACGGGTGTGGCAGGGAGTCCACATGTTGGAAGATTGCAGAGATGAAGCACTCAGGAAATGGGCAGGAGTTGGAATATGCCATTGAGGGGATCTACAGGGAAGACTTCACTTCTTAACCGATTTTCTCTTAGACATTGAAGAAAGTCATATTTATCACACAACCATAATATCCCTCCCACCCCTACAATGAAATTTCATGTAGTTACCCAAACCCTTTCATAAAGGGCACCAGAAAGTAGATGGAAACATGGAGAAATCCATACAGAGCTCATTAAAGGGGGTGAAAAGGAATAAATAACATTGAATATTTTGTGTGTGAGAAACAGACACCTGTCGGGTTGATAGAAATAAGCTAAACATGCATAGCAGTGAAGATAACTCATCAGGATTCTTTAGTTACAAGTGATAGAAAACCCAATGCAAATTATATTAAACCTTTAAAAATGAGGCTTTGGCTTAAATTCATTTTTGAATTACTAACACATTCCCATTCCTCCACTCACACCCAGGGATAGAAAACGGCATCCTATCAAAGTGCATGACTGGTAGGAAAAGTGGGATCCCCGAGAGATGGAAGAGCCCCCAGGCTCCAGGACGGCTGAGGGTCCACCCAGGAGAGACCGAAGCTACCAACACCCACATCTTCACCATTTGCACCGGAAGGGGAGAGCCTCAAAGAGAAGGGAGGCTGAGGCTTGAGTTCGACATGTAGCTAGGACTTGGTTTTACCAAAGCTTCGCTCTCCATTTGAGAGTATAAAATAATAAAATCCATTTCAATATAAAAAAATTAGCATCACTCATTATATCCAACTGTAGAAATTTGTAAGAGCCCCTTACAGCCCATAGAAGCCCCCCTGCAGCACGATTCTCAGGAAGGTTCCATAAATAGGAATTCCAGCTCCAGGAGCTGGACAGAGCCGTGCCGAGTGCTGCGGATGGGAAATGGTTGCTTCTCAGGGGAGGAACTTCAGTGAGGGGCAGGAATGCTGCTGGTGTTTTGAAAAACAGGGGTGTGTAGGAGGGCATTGCAGTGGCTAAGATCTTTTAGTTTCCATCTTTGCTGCTCCTAGCCATCCATATCCCACTACAGCCTTCCTTAGCATTCTAGAAAAATGCAGAGAAGAAAAACCTTCACTTGGATGTCTACAGAGTTAAACAACAGCCATGCATCACTCTCATCCTTCTGTGCTTTTGCACTTTGACCCCAAATCAACCACCAAGGACAGGCTTTGTCTTTGCCACGGGTTCTTTCTCCCAGCTGGTAACTCTACGGCCAGAGCGCCCTCTGCATGTCAGGAGGGAACGTGAGGCTTCCTTCTCCCTTTTCCATTCACTGGAGCTTCTCCACCACCTTTGCAGCTGATTCTACCACCACCTCCACCACCAACAAACAAACCAGAGCCCTACAGTTTTACAAAGTGCATGCAATTCTGCTTTTCACAGAGCATGGTGGTAGGCATGGTTTTCCTTTCATCCATGGAGCTCACCCCCTCTGTCAGGGTTTCTTCCATCTGATTTTGAGGCAACAATTTTGCAGTCAGAACCTAATTTCTCTTCCTCCCAGGGTTCTACTCCTTGCCCCTCTACCATGGCAAAAGTAAAGACGGGTGGTAATGTGCTCTCTTTGCTGGGGGGCTGCTGTCCACTCCCAACCCATCCAGAACAGTCCACGCTAGGCTCTCCCTCACGTGTTCCTTGGGGGCAGGGACCCGGTTCCACCTGTGACGGCTGCATCTTTGAGAAGCAGCAAGTTGTAGTAGAAACACATGCACACACAACACACTGGCTTAGAGTCAGGAGGACTAGATTCTAGTTTTAATTTTGCAAACTTTTGCAGGCATCTTGGACAAGTCTGTTCATCTCTTTGAGCCTGATTTTCTACATCTTGAAATGAATGGGTTGGGACAGAACACCTGCAGAATCTTTTCCAGCTTGAGGAGTGTTTGATTGATGGAAATTTTCACATGAGAGGTGAGACTGAACTCTCCCATTCCCATAGGCAATCGGGAAAGAAGCTAGTATTAGAACTGGAGAGGATAGCTTAGTTGTAAAAAGACATTCCAAAACACCTTACCAAAAACACACAGAACCCCAGAATCAGTCCTCTCCCGCCACTCTAGCTGTCTCCACTAGTCTCCAAGAGAGCCTAACATTTTCTGCTGGGTCTCAGATGTCTGGGTGAACAGGCGGTCTGCTGCAGCCCGCTCATCCTGGCTTGTGAGAATCGACTCTGTGCATCTCCTCCCAACTCCCAGCTCAGCGAGTTCCTGTTGGTAGCTTGACTTTAGTCCTATGGGAGTGTTTACACTGCAGAAGTCAGCAAATGCTGCAAATCGGGGCTTCATTTTCCCCTGCAGAGTGTTGGTTCACCAGCACACCCCGGCTCCCAGTATGTTACTCAATGTGATGGGGAGTTTTATGTGTCAACCTGAACACAAGTTGTCCAGAGAGCTGGTTAAACATTCCTTCTGGGTGTGTCTGGGATGGTGTTTCTAGAAGAGATTAGCGTTTGAGTCGGTGAACTCACAAACCGGATGGCCCTTCCCGGTGTGGGCGGGTGTCACCCGATCCTTTGAGGGCCTGAACAGAACAAAAAGGCAGCGGAAGGAGGAATCCCCTCTCTACCCGATTCCTTAAGCTGGGACATCGATCTGCTCCTGCCCTGGTGCTCCTGGTTCTCAGAGCTGGGTTAGAACCCACACCATCGACGCTCCTGCCCCCAGGCCTCTGAACTACCCCTCCGACTTTGCTGGGTCTTAGACGGCAGATCACGGGACTCCTCGGCCTCTGTAATTGCATGGGTCAATACCTCACAATGAATCCCTCCATATTTTACACACATATAAATATATGTGAGTATGTGCATACATGCATGTGTATAAATCCTACTGGTTCTCTTTCTCTGGAGAACCCTAATATGTTCATAAAAACCACCATGCCCACTTCTTAGTCATTCACATCTCCTAGTGGAACTCACATTGCAAAGCTAAGAAAAAGAAGAATGTAACTATTTGCAAGTTTCCTTCTACAAAACATGGTTCCTTTAAATAAAATCCAAAAGAAAAAATCAGGGGGCAGGGGGTGGGGGGGAGAAAGCAAAGGAAAACCAAATTCCTAAGTTCATGGCCTCATTCTCAGTCAATTCAGATTTCTCCCAGACTTGAGCCAAGAAATGGTTTCCCTGGGATCACTTCTGTATGCACGAAATAAGGTCATCCCTGCCCGGAGTAAAGCAGCCGAGGGAGGTAGGGCCCTCCAAGGTTGGGTAAATGCTTTTGTGGCACATTAAAATCACCTGAGGGGCTTTTACATGCCCCAGTGCCCGGGTCACACCCCAGGCTGATGAAACCAGAGCCCGTGGGGACTCACAGGTGATTTCGATGAGCAGCCAGGGCTGAGCCCCACGCGCTGGCTTCGGCCAGGTTGGAGGAGTTAGAGCGAGAGTTGAGCTGAGCAGTTCTCAGAGCAACCACCTTGCTGGCTTCCCCTGCCGCAGGGCTGTGGACCTTGATTTCAGGTTTGGCCTCCTTTGGGCCGCAGGGAAGCAGACAGGAGGGTGTCCTTGCTCACGGTTGTCACCAGAATAAACAAAGCCCCCAGCAGAGGGAATGTGAGTGTGGCGCCTGCAGCTCAGCTCAGTACATGCATTCCCACCAGGAAGCGTGGAGAGGGGGACAGGGTTAGGCAGTGGGGGGAGAATAGGCCCCCACATGGGTCTCTGCGGTAACCAATAATCGCTCTTCCCTCCTGCTGTCGTTGCGCGTAGACAGCCGCCGCCTCGGGCTCTGAGGTCTGCCAGAGCACATCCCTCCTGGCTCCAGGTCCCGATTCCCGGCTTTACGTTCCTGCATCTCCTTCTCAGAGGAGACCCTCCTCAGAGCCTCAAAGTCACCAACAAGGCACCAGGTGTCAGGGGGTGGCGGGGACAGTGGCTCCTCACCCACCCCAGGTCTGCCCCTGCCCTGCTACCTGCCCGCACAGCCCCTGCTCCAGGGGAGACCCCGCCTATCCTTGATGAGGTCCCAAAGCCCCTGGAGTTCTGCTAGGATCCTGAGTGCATCAGACACATACAATCGGCCAGCTCAGAGGAAGCATCTGGAAGAGTCTCTGATTAAACTGACTTGGAACACTGCCCCTTGGCCGCTCTTCAGATTGCCAGCGGGCTAAACCTTAAGACTTGGGGACATCTGTCCCGGCTGGCGTGGCCTCACTGACGCCCGGGCGAGGTCCCAGGCAGGCGGGCAGCCCCCCAACCCCTGGTGGTGCTAAGTGGGTGCCGGCCACTCCCCAGAAGCCACCGACGCTCTTGAATGCTAGGCTGGGATGCTCAGTTCTGAACCAAGATCTTTTCAAGTTTAAAGCCTTGAATGAATGGCCAGAGGGAAAGCAGAGCTTGGACGAAGGGAGCAGGAAGTAGGGTGAGACAGCCAGTACCCGGGGTAGGAGGAGAAGCACCCAGAAGCGAGTGTCACTGGGGCGTCCTGTGGCTCCATCCAGGAGACTGGCCGACCGGCTGGCTAGGGAAGCGTCACTGCAGCCGTCCCATTCCCTGACTCCAGAATCCGTCCAACTAGTTATTGAGTGCTGCACAGTACACCGGGGACACGATGGCAGCGCGCAGAATCGTCATGTTCCTCATATTCACTCTCACTGTTTAGACTTATAACCAAAGAGCCGGGGGTAGAAGGATCTAGAAAACGCTGCTGCTCACCGGAATGGGAGATTCACCAGCGGCTCCCGCCACGGCTCCCGGGCACACCTGCCCCACCTGCGAGCCCGTGGAGGGGGCTTGCAGGGGCTAATAGCAGGCGCTTGAAGAAACTTCAAAGCCGTATCATTTTCCCCGGGATAAGACAGGGCTGCACACGCATCTGTCTCTGGGGTGCAGGCGACCTTGCTGTGCTTTAACCAAGGTCAGCGTCTGCAGCGGAGGGGACCCCCTCTCTCCCTCCCAGAAAGTGGGCTTTTTAAAACTATTATTAAAGACCATGGTGGTTGCCGGCTATTTTCAGCCACTTTCAAGTTGTCGGCGGTGCCACGGGGTCACCTTGGGATCACAGGGGGAGGGTAGAGTCCCCCAGAAAGGAAAATGATGGGAGAAGACACAGTGGTCCCCAGAGAAAGAAAGGGCTGCATGGCTGCGGGGTCTTACCTGCCGGGTACAGGGCGATGCTGGAAGTAGTCCTGTCCAGTGCTCCTGAGCTCCTTGTTCCTGCTAGAGCTGCGACGTTGGTGGCCCTGGCCACAGAGGGCCTGCATGAAGAGCTGCAGCGGACGGGCTGCTTCCCCTGCTCTAGCCCTCAGCTTCTGCCAGAGACTCAGGGGCCGCCTCTTCCCTAAAGAGCGTCTCGTCTCCCTGCCGAGCTTCCTGCTGCCAGCAGGGGGCGCCATGGTACCCAGGAGCACCACTCCCCTCACCTGGGTGGCTGTATCCATGGCTTGGCGGGGTTGGGATGGAAAGAAGTTTAACTCAAAGCTGCCGCTCCTTTGGGTGCCATTTGGCTGGAAGGAGTCCTGAGGCGTTGTTGCTTGGTGGGGCAGCCAGCCTCCTGGTGACCGGTCACTACCTGTAGCTCCTGCGCCTTGTACGTAGCTCACCCAAGCCAGCCTCCGCCTGGATTCCGCACCTGCTGGCTGCTGTCAGCAAACTGAGATGGGCTCACAAAAGACTGGACTCCCTGGTGACACACCTGGGCTAGAGCCTTGTCACTCAGGGTACGTGGTCTTGGACTAGCAGCGCCGGCCGCTCCTGGGAGCTTGCTACAAGCGCAGCACCTCAGGCCCCACCCCCAGACCTAATGAATCACCTGCATTTTAACAAGATGCCCAGGTGTTTCTCATGCACGTTCAGGTTTGAGAAGCCCTGCACTAGGGGCATCCTTACAGCTGGTTCTCTTTCTGCGCAAGCATTTTATCTTCCTCTCTCCCCATTTTACTTTTTGTCCCCATGAGCTCATGAGCATCAGTTAGCACACAGATTGGACTAGAAAAGGACTTACAATTTCATGATACCTGCATTACCAGGGTTAATGTAAGGTTTGTCACCAAGTGATAGATTTGGGTTTTCAAGATAATCACGAAGAGGTCTCGATTTCTATCCCTAAGTACCTTCCGTCCCACTAGGGGAGTGTCTGCAGGGGTTTTGTCTACGGTTTAGGGTTGTAGACTGGTTGCGAGGGTCCCCTCATCCCTCAGTGCTCCAAGCCTTGCCTGTGGACTGATGAAATACATCTCACGCAGGTGTTACTATTCCTCAATTATTACAAAGGCACAGATGCCACTCTGATTAATAAAATGTGAATACAAATTCATTTTAAAAAGATTTTTGCACCGTGTCTTTTCTTGGTCGATTCTACTCACTGGAATGCTGGGTTCCAGGAAAAGGAGCCACATTCTTCAAGAGTTCAGGAACCATTTCTCCAGTGGTCTCAAGCTCCAAGCTCTCTTGACTGCCGAGCCAAGAGAAAGACATTGGTATATGTTTTCCATTCCGTTGTGAATTTTCAAAACATTTAAGTTTTGAAGAGTTAAATATAGACATTAACCTATTGTGATGCAGAGAAACAGTGTCTTTGGGGGAACAATCTGTACCTGGGTCATAGGTCCAAGGTCACGAACATGATTTAGAGGGACGCAAGGATCCTTGGTGGGAAGGGAGGAGGAGGAGATGAGAAAGAAGCCTTTCATCTCATCAGTTTCCAATTTGCATCTGATCACATCCCTAATTACAAGCACCCCTAGCAACAGATTTCTTCCATTTAGATCTACATAGTTTTACATTCTAACTTCTACAGCATTTAAAAACCGAGAAGTTAGGTAAACTAGACTTGGAATCAAGCTTTCAAATTACTGTATTAACAAACTCTAAATCACAATTTAAAAAATAACCAAACCCACCAGGTCACAATGTAACAAAGATAAAAAAACTTTGTTCTGCTGAAAAGAGTTTCTTTTATCATGATCTTGTCCTTTTAATTCTCTAACTCTGTGGATGTTTTAATTCTCTAACTCTGTGGATGTGTTATCTGTTCACAAGTAGGTATAGTGCTACATGCCTATAATTTCCAACACTATAAATATTCATATTTAGGAGCACACACACACGCTCAAAAATATTTTATGGTAAAGATGCACCATTAAGACTGTTTAGAGATCACTGAACAAGATTAATGATCTCTTACTGTCTTTTGTCAACTAATGGATCAGAAAAGTCCTTTTTTTGCCGTTATTTACAGCCAGGGTCCTGCTACCTACATTCTCGAAGCCTGAGTCATCCCTGTTAATGTTCACATGGAGCTTGTTCATTTCACACCAGACTTGGGAAGAACAGCAGGGAGTGTGCATTTCAGGGCTCCTCGAACAATTTTACCACATGCTCTTCCCTGCTCTGGGCTAGGATCCAAGTCTGAAAAAACCTGGAATTCACAGGTTCAGCTGAGACTTTTCTCCATGTTTCTCGGGAAACAAACAAGGTACGCCTGGTGCGGCAACACCCTTTTCCAGGCCAAGGGCAAAACCCAAGAGGGGTGCTGGATCTCAGTGCAGTGGGGACTGGGACGCGGGCTGGGTCTGGGAGTCAAAGAGCGTTAAAGAGCAAGAATTTACCTTAGGGGTCCTGTCAAACCCATCATTGGATAAACTGGACACAGAGGGACAGAGATCGGGAGGAACCACCTAAGATCCCATAGCTCGTTACTGGCATATCCAGGATCGGTAGGAAACAAAGAGCTGGGCCAGGTTAAAAGGGTTAACCAGTTGACCAAGAACTGCCCTTCCCTGAACCACTAAGTCTTTCTGGGATGAGTCAGGAAGATGAGCTCATGCGAAATACAGTTCCCCTCGGGGGAGGCTGGAGGACCACAAGCGATCTGAGACGTTTTCTTAAAAATAAACCAGTAGCTTTGAAGGCCATCTGGAGGGGAAAAGCAGATGCCAGGGGTGGCTGCATGTCAGGCATGAAACTCCTTGTGCATGGACAGAACTTTCTAGAGATATTAATCAGGGCAAGAGGATAGACTAACTTAAAAAAATACACAAACGAAACCCTGCATGGTTATCATTGCCGTCTTCATCTCTGACTCTAGAGCACACGCAGCTTCCGTGACGTTTCTCCTGAGGTTGGAACAATTGGGCAGCAGAAACACATGGGCTGGCTGCATGGCAGTGATCATATTCTCTCTCCAGTCGCTGCTACTGGACTTCATGTAGGGCCAGGCCTGCCTATTACAGGAAGCACATTCTCTTGGCCACAGAATGGACCCTAACAATGGTGCTGTTCCCAAACGTTAACTGACTTGATCATGTCAGTCCTCAGGTCAATAATTTCCAATGGCTCCCAGTTAATTAAATAAATGAAGTCCCAACTTCATAGTTTGGAATTCAGTGACCTGCACAAAATCACGAGCAGCAAGACAAGCAGAATGAATGGCCTTTGGTGTCCATATGAGCTTTGTTTGAAACTCTGCTCACACGTGCAGCCGACCTTGGGTAAATCCTTGAACCTTTCTAAAGCCACTTGGAGAACCAGAGCCCCTTCTTGTTGAGGCTGAGGGTGAAATGAGCTACTGAATGCAATGCACTTAGCACAGGTTCCGGAACACAGTAGCTGGTCCATATGTGACACCGGTAGTAGCAGCAGTAGTTGCTGTTGATAACATTAGCAAGGTGCCTCCAGCCCACCTTTGTCCCTCCCCCTGTGGTTTGCCCACACTCTGTGCTGCCACCAGCAATAGGGACTAGCAGTCTGTCCTCATGCTGTGTCCCCAGCGTCCAGGCTCTTGCTCTGTTCCTACTAAATTCTTCCTGTCCAAACCTTACCCTTCTTTTCATCTTAACTCAAGTGCCCCTTCTTTCATGCAGCTTCCCAGGGTGGGATTCATGTCAGACTTACTTTGGTTTTCCCAGGGTGAATGAAAACCCTTGTATACAGCAGGTGGTCAGAAAATGTTGCATGGATGAATGAATGGACGGATGGATGAATGAATGAACCCATGACTGGGTTCAGCTGAAAGGCACGGATGGGGACCCATAGGGGAAATAGGTCAGGGGCAACTGTGTGTTCTGAGGGCCCTGAGGTCCTGAGTGACAGGCAAGTCTCCTTGGGTTTCTTGCCGGTGAAGTGAGACGGGGAGGCCAACGCGTTTTTCTGCACGGTGATACCTACCGAGCTCTGTGAAGTGCTTTTGTGTGTAGCAGTCCCCGATTGAGAGCCTCTTGAAGGCTAATGGGCTCTTCAGCTCTCAGTCCTGCATGCAAGAGGCCAGATGAACTCTCCCTGCAGCCTGGGTCTTGGTTCTGAGCTCCCAGCTGGAGCTTTCTGCAGCCTTGAAACCTGACAAAAGTTCCCGTAGGCCCACAGCTCACAGCCTGATGCTCCAAGGTCCACTGGGCCCACCCAGCAGCAGGCCCTCTACGGAGCCTCTGTACGAATTGGGTGGAAAAACAAGCCCCCTGTCCCCTGAGCCAGGGCGTGTGGCTTGGCATGCAGGGTTTGCACTGGAAATCACTCAGCTGGGAGCCCTTGCGTGGTACACACACACACACACACACACACACACACACACACACACAGTTAGGAAGAGAATGTATAATTGGGATGCTCTTTGGGGGATTACACATTCTGGGGGCTCAACACAGGTTTTGCAACTGAGTATGTAAAAAAAGAAACCAGACACAGTTGGTCTTGCTCGGTTTTACTCTCGTATTTAACATACACACTCCCGTAAGACCACGACTAGCCCAGCCATGTGGCTCTGCACGCAGGTGAATTCAAGGAGTTCCGTTTTCGGGACCTTTCTCTATAAAGCAGGGTTTTGATGTCATAGGCGTCCTCCTTGAGAGCACAGAGAGCCAGGAGGATTTGGGTGCATACAATTTGTACCCACTTTTTGCTATCAAGCTGTCTGCCGAGTGCAGTGTAAATACCAGCTTTCTAGTAGGGTCAGTTTCATATTTTTATGCATTTCATTGGGCTAGATTTTCAGCTGGTTGGCGAGCCCCATCTTTAATAGCGGTTAGGTTACCAAAATTGTTTCGTTCCATAACATTTGCATTACGCATGACACCTACTCACCCACTGAATGATCCGTTTTTATTGATGCGCCTCGCTAGGGCCTGGGCTAAGAGAAGCAGGACATCAGACAGGGTACATCTCATTGCTTTTGAGCTTGTAGCCTTATTTTCACTAAGGCCCACACTGTTGTCATTTCATCTGACGCTGGCTTCATGGGACAGTTTTAACTTTCTGTTTCTATAACACACGTCCTTCCCGGCACAATCACTGGATTGGAGGAATTGTCTGGTCATGAGACCCTATCCTCACAATGTATCTGATGATCTATGGACAGTAGTTCCTTCTTCCGCCTCCCTTTCCCCACAAAAGACAGCAGCCAGCCTTCTGTTTGGAAAAGAATCTTCCTCTGGACGCTGAGCCCACAGGCTCTGCGGAGGAAATGAGACACGGTCGCTGTGTATTGCTCAAGCCTGGGGCTGCCAAGCCACCCACCACTCAGAGGTGCTTCCTGGGAATCAGCCTTGGCTTTTCCTCCGAACAATTCGGGAATATCGA
Organism: Propithecus coquereli; assembly: GCF_000956105.1. Classification (NCBI taxonomy): domain Eukaryota; kingdom Metazoa; phylum Chordata; class Mammalia; order Primates; family Indriidae; genus Propithecus; species Propithecus coquereli. The sequence continues at coordinate 5,405,928 of NW_012152951.1, forward strand.
GTTAGTGTGGTTTGAGTTCCTGGGCTCCCCTCCAGCCACCTTCTGCAGCACAGAACCTGGGTGCCCGCCCCCCACCCCAAAGCCACGATGTGCCACCTTCCCCCATCCTTGCCACTTCCTGCTCGCTGGACAGGGGGTATGAACTGGCTAGGAAGACCCCATGAGTTTCCAGGGTCTCAATTCAATCTCCTTCCTTCCAACCCAAACATCGGAGAGAGGAGGAGACAGAGAGATATTGCAACTCCACATCCTGCTCATTCTGGAAGAAACGGGACACATACACTTGAAGGTGATTAATTGTCTTTATTAGAGGAAAACAAGAAGTCATCAATCTCGTTATCATTATGATAGAAATCTTGATATGTATACATGATTGTCAAGGCAGAGAATCATTTGCTACATAGACCCATGAACAATTTTGCAGCGCCGCAAACCTATTGTGGGTTAAACTTCTTGCAGAGTTTATTACATGCATGGAAATAAATGCACAGTTTCCCTTCTTTTTGACAAACATGTTTTTATGGAAAAATTGAACCAATTGCAAGCCTGGTAATAGCAGACATGGGGACATTCCTGGTTTTGACATCGTAATTTTTGGAGAGCATGCTCGCTGTTGGGGGAGTTGAAAGAAGGGCTATTACATTATGTGTAGCGACTAAAGCCAATTTAGAAATGGTTCCAATGTTTATTGTGGACAGAGTGTACCTTGGATGTCTTCTCACCTGAATGTGGGACTAAGACAAATGTTCTCTGAAACATGCCGCCCCATCTTTCAAAACAAAGAGGCTGCTACAAAGTCACAGCGTTTCTGTGGCCAGCTGGACAGCGTCTCGTGCCACTGACAGGGCCAAGTGCCCGGGGAAGGACAGTAGCAGGCGTCAGGGCTGCGGGACAAGCATCCGAGCTGATGTTCTTGTTCCCTCTTAGCTTTCTTGCAGCCTGGCTGCCAACCACGCCCCAGGGCCCTTGCACCCCGAATTATGGGGCTTCCAGGGGGACTGGGGAATCTCAGTCCAGGCTGAGAGTTTCCTTTGAGAAGCAATTTAACTAGCGTTCGGGGCTCGTGAGTCCCTGCTGAGGTCTTATCTCTAAGACTGAAGCCTCAAACACTCCTCTCTTTTTCTTTTTTTCCTGTCCATAAGAAAATAAAATCACCTGTAAGTAAAATAATATGGCAAATCATCAGAAGACATAATCAACGTATGAGAAGTTCTCCGGAGACGAGGTTAAAAACGGAACGGCGAGTGCAGAAGCGGCGTTAGTACAAAGGGTGAGTGCGACAGCTTGTCCCTTTGGTGTAGAAGGGTACGGACACCGAGAAGCCATTCCATGGTTTGCTTTGTCCACAAAACCAGACTTGGCAGCCACATGCTGAGCGCTTGGCTTCCAAATGCACAGCCTTTTTGGATTTGCAAAAGCAGAGTCCCCCCGAGCCACGAGCTGAGCTGCTCCTGCTGGAGGTGGCAGGGGTGTCCGGGAAGGGTTGACTCCCCCCTGCTGCATCTGGAGGCATCGGGAGGTGGCTGGGCCTTGGCCAGCATGCAGGGCAGACTTCGCGGCGGGGCTGGGCTCCTGCAGGCACCTGGGCTGCGGACCACCATGCACTGGGACCACCAAGGTGCCGGGAGAGTGGGGCATGGGCCCGCAATGTCCTCTTTCTCCAACCTGCCCGCTCCCCACAGCTGAGGTTGTCAAGCAAACTCATCTGCACACGAATTTCCTTGGAGTCTTCACGAAGTAAGCCCCCCTTTTAGGAACCTGTTTCCCCAATTCGGCTTTTCTAGCTCCACATTTTCGAGTCTGAAAATCGAAGGGATCGGACCACCTTTTGCAAAAGTCAGGCAGACCTGCAGCCCCAACGGAGGACCAGGTACCCCCCAAAAGAGTGGTGGATTACATACAGGTATATACATTTTTTTTTTTTAAAAAAACAAACTGAACAGTGTTTGGTCTGGAATGTTTAAGGAAAAGGCAAACTTTGCAGAGAGTAGGCAGAATGGGGAAGGAGCACTGTGTCAGAAGGACATGCAAAGGGTTCGTGCACTGCTTCTGCCAGAAGTGACCGTGCCAACCTGGGGAAGAGTATACATCACATTTCTGTTTATGAAAAACGGCAGCAGTGCCCTGTACCGGCCACTGCTTCCCTTTCTTGTACCCAAAGGAGCCCAGCAGTGCGCCCGCGGAGGTTACACCAGGCAGGGAGCTGCTGGCTGAAGCCGAGGCAGTAGCCCCAGTCCTCCTGTCTTCAGCCTGGAGCAGAGGTTCGAGTGCAGCTTCCCCAGTGTGAAGAATGGATTCTGGCCAAGGCTCTGGGTCGGGCAAGGGGCCTGGTGCCCAAAGCCTTAAAAACTGAGTCTAATTTCCACTAGGATATTTTCTTTCTGTATAATGTGGGTTAATCAGGTTAACGTGGCATTCCATGGATGAGACAATCAACCTGCTTTCAAGAGGGGTGACCTGGGCTCCCTGCCCCATGTGCCTGGTGTTCTTGACCTCTGTTCTAAAGGGGAGTCCCCCCTCCCACCCACAATCCATCCAGGACACGCTGGGCACCAAGCACATGAGATTAGTGCTGGGTGGGTAAACTGAGGCTGGGGCTCTCTGTGCCAAATGCCTTTAATCAGACTGCTGATGCTTTTCTGAGAGCCGAACCTTGGCCTGTTCAGCCGCGGACATCTTCTTTTACTCTAGTCTGCCTGCCGGGTTCCTGGAGGCCGCGCCGAGAGCCGGCTAGAGAGTGGGGCCCTCTCAGAGGTCACAAGCTTCTGTGCCAGGGGTGGGGTGGGGGAGGCTGCTCCCTGTCCTTGAGGTGAGATTTTAGAAGTGACTGGAATCATGGCCACAGTCCAGGAACTAAGCCATGCTTTTTTTCTTCTTTTTTTTTTTTTCTTGGCATGCTTTCTGCCCAGTTCTTTAAATTCTTTAGGAAGGAGATCTCAAGGGGAGATGATCTTTCTCTCCTATGCAGGCAGGGGCAGCGGGAGCTGGGGACCAGCTGCTGCCCACCGCAGGAGCCACGAGTGGCCCGGAGGTGCCGTCTGTCTAACGGGGCAGCCTCCTCTCTCCCGTGTGCCCACCAGCAAGGCGGGTTTGGGAGCAGACAGCAGCGCGGACCCCAGGCCCACCTGGGCTGGGAGCGACAAGCCTGAGTGTGGCGCCACCCACGGTTCGTCTCAATGGATGTCGGCCTCTCTTGCTGCACGGGAGGAACAGACGGGCAGCTGAGGGGACGGCCATTCCCGGCCACTGTTTCCAAACTTAATGTTCAAGTGAGAAAAGAAAATCCACTCGCTCCGAGAAGAGGAAGTGACAAAATGGGTGGCTTGGGACCAGGAAAGCAGCTTGTGACAGGGACTATGCGCTCCCCCGTCCCCTCCCCCAGCACGTGGGGTGCTCAGCTACTGCTAGTGACACCAGTGAGGGGCCTAGGGCTTTGCCACCCCTCTGTCGGGTCTTCATTCTGGTTCTCTTCCTCTTCTGTGATAAAACAAACCGCACCAAGCGCAGCTGAAAGAGAACCTCCGCCCCGTACCACGAGGCCCTCTCAAGAGAGCAAATGCTCTCTGCTTTCTAGAACCACAGGAAGCAACCTAAGCCTGGTGGCATCGCGGCAGTATGGCCTTCCTGATGTCATCTTCCACAGAGTCTACTCTTGGGCTGACACCAGTCACCGTCTCCTCTCACGATGTACCTGAGACCTGGGTGTCACAGGCCGAGCACGGCTGAGAACCTGCACCAGGGCCCGCCTGCCAGCCGTTCCGCACTGTCCAGGTGAGATACTTCCCAACTCACTGCATACAGCGGGCAGCCGCGGTTCAGCTCCAGAGACTATTTCAATCACCAGTAACGGAATTTGGCTTCAAATGTTGCTTTCTAACTGCACACGACTGCGTATAGCACAGCGCACAAAGAGTTAATCGTAACTGTTCGTGCCAACGTTGCAGGTACCAAGTTCAGGTAAGTGACCACCCCCTGCAACGTCCTATTTACTTACTTTCTTATGCTGTCTGGACATGAATGTTTCCACGACACTTGTTAGTAAGGAACAGCCTAATGAACCTCTGGACAGACACCTCAGTTTTCTCAAATACTGTTTAGAATATTCCTGTCATTGTCCATCTGAAGGAGGGAGAGATGCTTATTCAACTCAGGTGACACTTGCTTCTTAACTGGGTCTACTGTCACTTTATAGACTTTTCTAGGCTTTTTACAGATTATGAAGAGTGACAGCTTGATTTTTCAGCCCGTGTGCCTGTGCGGCAGATGCCAAACAGGATTTCCACACATGGGGACAGGTAGACCAGCTGCCTGTCTTCCCAGATGCTCTGACACACGCCTGTGCTGCCGTCCTTAGCTGGGGAAGGATGGGGATGCTGAGTCTGATACGTGTGTGTGTGTGTGTGTGTGTGTGTGTGTGTGTGTGTGTGTGTGTGTGTGTGTGTGTGTGTGTGTGTGTGTCGGGGAGGGCCGGGGCATCACTGAACATTCAGCCTAGACACAGGCAAAGGTGTGGAAGTGACAATCAAGGCTTGACCAACGGGACTCCCGAGACTGGCTAACTGTAGTCGAAGGGCGAGAGGACAGCGGCCAGGAATCGCTGGGCCACCAGGAAGACCTGCTGGGACACCCACGGTGGCTCAGGGCTGACTGCGGAACTCAGACTCAGGGCCACGGGTGGACGTGAGGGGCCGAGGGACGGCTTCTGCAAAGCTGGCACTAGGAGCCTCCTTGGAAGGAGGGTCGCCCTGGGTGGCACATGGCCCCCGCTCTCTCCTGCACGCCTCCCCACCATGAGGGTGAATGACACGACCTGATTTGCCCAGGACAACCCCGGTTTCAGCACTAAGAGTCCCACATCTGGGAAATCCTCAGTCCCAGGCACACTGGGGCAGGTGATGACGCCACCACCACAGGTCTTTGATTTTAGACTCCCCTGATCAGAGGGACAGCTTCGAGCCCTCCTGATGCCCCTGCTGAGGCCATCTCTGGCCACGTCTGCGGTGGCCAGCGCCCTGCTTGCCTGGCAGGCCACCTCTCCTTACCACCACAGATAGATGCCTGCCCAAGGCCGCCTCCCTCCCGTCCCTCGGAAAACATTCATCTAAGAATCGGGTAAAAATGTGCAGGAACAACTTGTGTGTGTTCGAGGCCATTTTAAGCACAAGGTTAGAAACGTATTTTTTAAAAAACAGAGAGGAGAGAGATTCATTTTAAAACTGCATAGCTGAGATCAGAGCTTTCATCTGTCACCTCTCGTGAGAATCGAGGGTCGGGTGTGGGTTCATTTGAAACAAAACGGCAGCTTGTTCCTTTTGTAGGGGAGGCTCGTGCGTCTCTGCGCTGTGGGTGTCACAGCGAGTCTGGCCTGTGACGTTTAGCCTTGGGTCTGGGGGAGCGGCTCCTCCGCTTTCGACCGCTGATGGCAAGAGGCCCCTCTGGTCTCTGGCTGGCCTGGGGTCTGCTGGGGGCGGGAGGGTGGGGGTCTGCTCGGAAAAGTTTGCTGCAGTTCCTCCCCCGAGAGCCACCCTGGAGAGAACCCAGCCCTGCAGAACTGCCGAGCTGTCTTCTGAGGAGCTCCCTTCCCGAGGAAGGGGGCCGAAGAGAAGGAGTGGAAGTAAAGTGCACTCTTAGCCTTGGAGACAGAGTCTCGATTCTCTTATTAGAATTTTTAAAAATACCTTTAAATTCTCCGTGGAGGAAAAAAAAAATCTCTTATAGGTTAACATAAAACCACTATGAAAGAGCAAAAGATATAGATCATGTAACCGAGAGATACAGTCAAAAGGACATACTACTTAAAAGAAAAAAAAAAAAACCCCTAATGCACAATATTTACCAATATTTAAATAATCCAGTTGAAACCATTTTTTTTTGTCATTAATGAAAAAATACACCACAGACGGTTACCTAAGCCGAGAAGAGTGGAGACGGCGGCGCCGGGGCAGAGGGATCAGAGGTCCGTTCGGACAGAGCTTCGCCAGATGCGTACGCACAGCACCAGACCCTGCTGGGTCGGCCCCCTCGAGTCAGTACAGTTTGTGAGAAACGAACACTTCAGAATTGCAGTAGAAAATATGGCCATAAAAAAAACTTCTGTCTTCCAGTCCTATGCAAGGAGGTGCACCATGCAAGACGGGGCTCGCTGGAGGGGCTCCCCTTCCCTGGCCCCGCCCCTGGGCCCCACCTCCAGAGCCAGTCACTTGCTTCCCGTGTGCACTGTCGTCACAGTGGTGGGCCTGGGTCTCCGCTCGGCTCCGACTCCTGAGACCCCTGACGAAGAGGAAATGAAGCTACAGAGCGTGGAAGGTGCCAGGCCTGCGGGGGAACAGCAGACGCGGCGGGGTTCAGGGCTCCGGAAGCCAGTTCTCACCCCTCCTCCCCACCACAAGGGCATCAGCTGGGCTGGGTTTGTGGGGGGGACCCCAACTTTTACCCACGTGACTCTACGTCTGTACCTACCAATCAGAAGACCTTTGCAATGTGTCCACAATGCTTTATTCTTAGACCCGACTGTCCTCTCCTTTCTTCATTATAATTATAACTGATTTGTATTTGAAAACACCATGGCTTTGCTACCATGATATGCCGGGTTCCGTGCATTGAGCACTTACTATGAACTACAGCCGGGCTAGCTGAATACACACTGTCATTGTAAGAATTGCTCGTGTCTTATAACCGCTCTGTGACGTACGTATTTTAAGAATGAAAAAGATTCTGACGCCTGGTTGGGGTGTTGCCTGAACTCTTGGCTGAGAAGCATTTTGTGACGTAGAGCACTTTGAAATAAGGACGTTCGTCTATTCCTGCGTGGACTTAGCAGTACCCTGGCCTGGGAAAGTTCCCAAGCGGATGTGTGGGCACCGGAAGGCCCTGACGTGGCTGCATCGGCCGCGGTTGGCCCTCCAGCGAGGGTCCCCAGGGATGTACAAGCACGAACACAGGGAGACCCATAACGTAAATTCCTAAGACGGGCTTTGCTGTCAACGTCATCGTTCGAATCTTTAAACAAATGATCAATCGGGGGCTCCCTTCCAGAGAGGGGGAAAGGAGTCACGGTGGAACACGAGTGTGGCTCTGCGAAGTGCAGCGGGCCGGGGCGGGGGGCGCACGCAGAGTTCTGGGGAAAATGTAAGGGCGGGGCGTCCCGAAGGCCATGCGTCCAGGCCTTTATCCGGACAGAGGCTGTGTAACCTGAGCCGTGGATTTCTCATCTATACGTGGAAATAGTGGTCTCTAGGGTCGTGTGAGTGTTAAGCGATTCTATTTTCTAAAATGTCCTAGGGTGACTGTGTGAATGGGATAAACTATTCAAAGTGCCCTGCACACAGTAGGTACTCAGCAAATGACGATCCTCCCCCCGCCTCCCCACCCCAGACGTGTCTTCAATGCCAGCTAAAGAACTCTGTTTTTGCTACATACGCACAATCTTTTTGGCTGGCCCGGCTGAGGTTGCTGGAGACACTTGCATTTGAACTGTCCAGGCTGCTGCCAAGATGTAGTTTTCTCATATGTCTCACGACAGCTGTGGCATTAAACGCTTGCTGAAATTTGAGAAAGGAAAAAAGCAGACAAAATATTCCAGCTAATTAGAAAAGACTCCGGCTGTGTCCTGTCCTGTCATTTATCCTGTTACCCCAAGCATTTCAGACTTCTTAAGTCATTCTCATGACACTCTAGAAAGAAAACTCACGTTTCCCTTTCTTCCAAAAGTGCGCTGATGTATAAAAACCCCCTCCCCATCAAAATATATTCTGGAGATTTAAAATAGTTTTCTTCTGATATCATAAACACATGGAATACATGTAAAACAATTCTCTATAATTTAAGTGACTTTTAGAATAACAGATATACTATAATACCTTAAAATCTGACATTGTAAGATAGTTATTTTCTTATTGTTGCTACTTTTGTCCTAAATATCATTTCCTTTGAATAAAGCAGGTCTGTGGAATCAATTTTGTTTCTTACTGTCTCTCTCATTGTTGGCTCTCAGAAAACAGTGGGCTCATAATTCCCCACGCTGATTAGAACATAAGAGTTTGGGTAATTAATAGATGATCACGAAAATTCTATGGTTTAAATCTGTCAATTTTTTTACCAGGAAATATTGGTGAGTTCAACTCAGGTTTCCTGGAGTTTTCCACCTTTCGTATCACTTTCATAAAAGTCAATTATTCAAATTTCTAGCAGAGTGAAGAAAGACCAAAGGGATTATGTTGCTTAAGAAACAGCACATTAGTACGAGCTGTCACGACTGCTGTTTTTGCATCATGGAAGGGAAATGTTTAATCATTCTCTCTATCCCTCTCACACCATGACGCTCCAAGTTTTAATTATTATTGGTTAAAATTGGCAAAATTATTCGGGTGAGGTTCTGGGGAATTTTCTCCAAACTCAGGTGACAGTAACCTTTACAAGTGAGAAATGCTCCAACGGTAGCACAAGTTGCATGGGAGTGGTCACAGTCACCGGGCGTTTAACACACTCAAGACTTACTCTCCATTTGCTTTTGGCGAAATTCTTCCGGATCTGGGCGCTGACGGACTCGTGGATGTTTTTGTTGAGGGCGGTGTCACCAGCGATCCTGAAACAGAGGCGGAGATGCTTCTTTGAAGCGTTTCTTCAGGGCTCTGATGGAGGTTGGCTGGGCAGAGGGTGGCCACTGCCCTGCCAGCTGCCCAGGCCACCACCTGGCTCTTCCCTGAGCCCACATACTCCTCCACCAACACCCCAAAGTCCTACCTGTCTTCCATACTCTGCACCCTCCCTGGACCCGCCAACACCCTTCTGGTTGGCCTCACCACCTGGCTCTTTTTTCCTCTTTTGACTGAATTCCTACACCATCGGAATCCACGACGCCTCCCAGGACCTCCGTGCCATCGACCCCGCTCACATCCTGGGACTCTGCGCTCCCTCCTGGCTCCAGCCCAGCTGAGCGAAGCCCTGTGTGTGACGCTCTGCTTGGCAACACCTGCTCCGTGCTCAACCCTGCCTGTGTGCCCTCTGCCCCTGCATCTCCTAGAAAGTTCTCAGAACTTGGAGGACCACATTCACTCTACATTCAACTGGGCCCTCGACGGCCCTCAGCAATCTTTCCTTTAGCTGTTGCTTGTTCCTGAACCTTCTCCGATCAGCAGGGCAGAACTCAGCTGTGCTTATCAGCCCTGTCTGTAGAGTCCTCTGCACCCTGCTCTTTGCCCCCTCTGCTATCTCTTTCTTGGGTCTTACATCTTTCCCCCTCTCTCAGCTCACAATCTCTAGGCTTGGAATTACCCGGAGGTCACTCACAGCTCTTGCTACCCACACACATTCCCTTCCGGATGGCAGCAAACTCCCCGCACTGTCCCTCTCCCTGTCCCCCAACCACCGTGTTCTCCTCTCAGTGTTTTCCGGGCTTTAATCCCTCCATCTTCCTCCAGCACCAAACTACCAAATTCCAGGTTGGTATCTGATGCCTAAGATCAGACAGGCATTAATTGACTCTTGGCAAAGTTAAGGGGCAGATGCCAAGGCCTGGCTGGGAGCTAACTGGTAAGTGAGGAACGTTTCCCAGACCCCGACTGTCCTGGGGACAAAACAGCCTGGACACCACCGACTGCTACTTCCAGCTGCCTCGAGAGATGAAAGGAACAAGCTCAGGGCTTATTCAGACCAGAAAGCACCCCACCCAAACTCCCCCCCAGAAACGCAAAACGGGGTGAACGCCCAAAAAGTAAAGCCGGGCCAAGCAAGCCCGGGGTTAAAAACCAAGCCGAAAACCCCAAACAAAAACAAACTCCCCCCAAAAAACACCCCCCTCCCTCCCAGCAGGGCTGGAAACACAGCCAAGAGCGCTCTCAGAAAGTCACCCCAGTGAACCAGGTTTCCATCTCCAACCAATGGCAACTGCCCCCTCTTCCCAGACACACATCCCTGAAACAGAGATGGGGTATCTGAATGGGCAAATCCATGTGAAACCAGAGTCAGGAGGTTAGGGAGCTGGAGACATCTTCATGGAGCTTTTTCTGCTAGACAACCCATGGGAGAGTTTCCTCCTGGACCATGTTTAAAAGCTACATCCTCAGAAAAGGATGCCAGTTCCAACTTGTCAGTGGCCAGCTGTTTCTCGGAAACGACAGGGCCAAAGCGGTAGGAAGGATGGAATTCCTGGGGCCGAGCGCTGCTGCAGGGCGGGATGGACGCCAAAGCAAACAGGCTGGTTACAGGGGGGTCAGGGAGACCCCGGGCCTCGGGATCCACCTGCGTGTCCGCAGCGTGGTCTCAGACACTTTGAGCCTGGGGCCTGCTGCCTGTGCTCTGCTTCCCGTGCCATGTCTGTCGGTTCACGCGGGCCCAGATGGAAGGAAAATGCAAGCTTTCGATTATTTTAGGAATGTTTCCTGCTCACTTGCCACAGCCCTACGCTGTGCTACAGCTGGGTAGGAGTCCAGCTGTGCAGAAGGTGGCCCAAAGACTCCCTGTTCGGCAGCCTTCTTTCAGGGGAGGGTGCTGCCACCTGGGGCCACAGCAGCACAACATGGTCCTCCTCAAATGGGCACCACAATGACAACAGTTGCTGCTGCTCACGTAAGCTAGGAAGTTTACAGTAACAATGCAGGACACTGACGTCAGTATCATTCGCCCACAGAACCAGAGGCATGGAATCGTAAAACTGGAAGGGACCTTAGCGGTCACCTAGATTGTCCTAGGAATTAACCAATACTTTGGATATAGCAGCATTTCCTTATACAGCTGTAGACATGCACATACGTGTAAAGCGATGGATGCACATGTTTTATTCGTGTCTCTCTTGCTGTCTGGTTTTAATATCTACACGGACAATAAAGATGGTATTTATAGAACCACACCTTTCGTGGCCTGTCTTGCTATCCTTCTCTGCGCACAGACCACCAAACTCATCTCTCCTTGCTGCTAGTGTTTTTGCTTCATATGTGGTCTACTCTACTTCCACCGCTCTGCGTCTGCATTTTTCTAGCCGCTTGCTTAAGACAGCCTTGATGATGCTTGGCGTGAATCCCAGACAGTGCTTTGCCGGACTCCTGGGCTGCCACCCGATTCCTACGGCAGATTAGAGCTCAGGTGGCTGGAGCCTGGAAGAGGGGTGGGGGTCTCAGTGAACATTCCGGTGTATAACGGTTAATTTTATGGTAAACTTGGCTAGGCCACGGTACCCAGAGGTTTTTGGCCAAATGCTAGTCTAGATAATGCTGTGGAAGTATTTTTTTAGATGAGATTAACATTTTGTCTGTGGTAATACCACCCTGAACGCGCTTGATCTCGTCTGATCTTGGAAGCTAAGCAGGGTCGGGCCTGGTTAGTACTTGGATGGGAGATTAACATTTTAATCAGTAGACTTTGAGCAAAGCCTGTGAGTGTCCATAACGTGGGTGAGTCCCACTTAAATCAGCTGAAGCCCTAAGAGAAGAGGAAGAGGAAACACCGTCTCCAGACTGTCTTTGGACTCAAGCTGCAATATCAGCTCTTCCAGGTCTCCAGACAGCCCTGCGGATTTTTGGACTCTCCAGCCCCTACAATCATGCGAATCAATGTCTTCATTCCTTAAAATCAATTAACCTCTCTCTCTCAGTCTCTCTGTCTTGCTCATCCCTGTAGGTTGCTTGTCAATGCTGTTCACCATAAGCTAGGAAGTTTACAACAGCATAGGATGCTGACACTAGCTTCAATCTTATTCACCTGCAAAACCAGAGACAGACGCTCATAACAACTGACGTGGACAGAGGAGCTCCTCTGAGGTGCTGCCCTGTAACAGCCATGGGGGGTCAGCAGCCTGGGGGGCCTGGCCATGCACCACCGAGAGGAAGGCAGGCCTCAAGTGAACGGGGCTTGGGAACTGGTGAGAGGGCTGCCTGCTTTCTGCATGGAGACCTTTGGAAAGAGCCTTCTCCTGCCTGGAGGGGTCTGTTTCGAGGCTAAGGGAAGGAGTCTGTGATTTCTGAGGCCTCGCTAGCCCTGGGTGGTCTTGGTGAAGTTGGACGTGCAGGTGAGGGATGACAGATCGTGCTCCCCGGGTGCAACAGATGTGTGAGAACACGCTTGCAGAGAGGGGAACTGGGGAAGCTCGCTCCGCTGCAGGGATGGCTCCACCTCTTGCCGGCTCCCAGGGGAGCCTGCACTCTCCTTTGCCCGGGAGGTTTTACATAAAAGAGACAAGTATGTTATAAACACGGGCAAGTGAGGAGTTTCAGCTATGCTTGGGACAAACGCATTTGTTTTTGTCATTTTCCAGCGTTTGACTTTCTGGAAGTCTTGAGACGCATAGTGAAAATGATAAAGTGCCAAGAAATAATCACCTGTGAATCAAGCCCTTCACTGCTACAGCTCACAGGCTCGGACACAGCCTGGTCACTCTGAAGTCTTCCAGCTGACGCCACAGGCGCCCGGCGCATTCAGCACAGCGCCCACCATAGAGCTCCGTCTGCAAGGCCCCCAGGACCTCCAGCCCAGCGTGCGGAGGCTGAACCCACTCTCTGCCCTGAAGCCTGCATCTCCTCCCAGCGCAACCATCTCCCCAGTCCCTTCGGCTGGAACTTGGGAATAGTCCCCGACCCCTCACTTTCTTAACCTGCCCGCCAGTGCTCTGCCCAATGCCTGTGGCTTCTCTGCCCGAGTGGGATGCATTGTCCTCTGCACCCCTCCCCATCCCTGTCCTGTTGCCCGCCAGGCCACTGTCACTCTCCTCTGGGCCAGCCTCCTCCCACCTCTGCACTGCACCTTCCTGCCACATCCCCTCTCCCACCACTCACCCTCTCTCCTGTGGCCAGATCAGGCTTCCTAAAATCAAACCGATCACCCTGCTTCAAACCTGTCAGGGGCCCCACCGCCCAAAGGGAAAAGCACAAATCCCTTGGTACAATAATAAAATAATGGCCACTCGCACACGTGTCGGGGGCCAGGCACTCGTCTTCGTCACATGGAGGCTGTATGTTGCTGCTATTCATGATCTCAATTCTACGGAGGCAGTCCCCAGGGCTAAGGAGCTCGTCCACACAGCAGTAAGTGGTGAAGTCGGGGCTGGGAGTCCAGCAGGCCAGGCCGGAACCTGCCAGTTCCTGCATTCCGTTCTAGCCTCCCCTCCTGCCTGTTTCCCTTGTCCGCTCTTATTCCAGAAAACCAGGTGCTGGTGGCTTCAGGACTGGACGTATGATTGTACCCCCAGCCCCATGGCCCCGGCTGTTTGCCCTGCCTGGAGTGCCGCTGTCCCCTCCCTGCTGGCCTGGGGGAAGCTTCTCACAGTGTAAGACTCGTGGGCATCGTGTTCTGCAGAGCCCACCTCACCCCACTTCCAGGCCCCTCAGTAAAACTGACCTCTCCCTTCTTTTGGTTTCTCCCATTGGCCAAAGTGACTTATTAAAAATATCAAGATGATGCACAATCATCTTGACTACTTTTCCAGAACATTCTTTCCTTCTGCCCCTAACCCTCTCCTTTCTTCCTCTTTTCTTCTCTTTCAGGAGTATCATTTTGGAATCGGACAGTGCACCCCTGGCTCTGCCACTAGCTAATTGTGCAGTGTTGGCTAAGTTACTACCTCTTCTATTTCCTTAGCTCTGAAATGAAGATGAAACCTACCTCACGGGGTTATTTATTATAAAGAAAAAAGGAGACGATACATTAAAGCAATTAGCTCAGTGCCTGGAACACGATAGAGACTGACGAAGTGACGGGTGTCACCCATTAACATGCTGTGAAACTGGGTCAGGACACTACCTGTGGGCAGGTCTGCTTTGGAAGGCCAACCTGCACGTGAGACCCTGGAGGAGATGCCACAGAAGACAGCTGGCTAAACAGGGGATGGTTTTCTTGAGTGCTTCCTAAAAGAATTTTAGGAAGGTTCTGTGCATTTATTTTCACTATATTGAGTATTTTACTACTCTTGGCATTTGTTTCAAAGTGGATGCTCATGGTGCTTTAATAATAAGAGCTACAATTAGTTAAGCATCTATTATGTACCAGACATCATGCTAAACCCTTACAGGTACTATCTCTGTGATTTTTCAGGTCAACTCTGTAAATTAGGTATTGTTATTCTCATTGTAACAGTGAAAAATCTAAGGCTCAGAAAAGTCAAGTATAAGCCCAACGTCACAGCTAGTTGACAGGAAAGCTGGGTTCTAACTGCTGAAAATGTGAAAAAAGCCATAAGCTATTAACTATTCCCTCTAGAACTGAAGAAACACTAATTCAAAAAGCATCTTAAAGGGAAAAAAACAGGCAACTTCTATTCATTTAACTACTGAGTAATAAACTCAAGGAATAAAACTCCAATCTTAATGACTCATTGGGCAATTACTTTAAATAAAAATGATCCTTAAAAACTTTCTGCAAGGCGACAGAGCAACAGCTGTCTTTTGCACCCTGACTTCTCATGAATGCATTCGGAAGATCATGTCCTGAAGGCATGAAAGTGTTCAAATGATGGCTTGAAGACAGAAGTACAGACACCAGCCACGATGAGATGAAACTGACAACCGTGTGGATTTCATAAATGAGAACGGCCCACAGAGAGCTGACTCTGGGAGGCATTAGATGGCACAGTCTGCGTACCGGGTGATTTCTCTTACCATGGGTGCCGCGCCGCCTGCTCACAGGTGTATCTTTTATTCGGGTCTTTTTCCATCAGGTTTCGAATGAAGTCTTTTGCTGTTCAAAAAGAAGGCACATCGGAAGGGGTCACTTTGTGGCTAGAGATACGACAGTATGATGTACCACCACATCGTTGGGAGTATCGTGTACGGCATGAAAGATACGAGACCAGCTCTCCAAGGTCCCTACTGTACCTTGGACCACAAAAGGCATCAGCACTTGGGGAAAAAGAAGGCCAGGCCTGGGGCCTCCAAGGGTGACCTGGCGAGTGAGGGGGCAGCAGGGCCAGGCTCAGGGCCCTGACTCCCCAGCTGCAAGGCTCTTGTCTCTAGCTGCTAGTGAAACCTTTGGTTCAGAGAAGAAAGTATCTTTGTAATCATGTGCCTCTAATTAGTTCCCCACTGCCTTAGAGGGCTGATTTGGTGACGTCCTCTCCATGTGTTTAGACGTGGCCGATAAAGCTAAACCCACCGAGCTTCCTGCTCAATCCTGGAGGTTCTGGGCTAGGCACTGTGGATACCGAGTCCTCAGGGAACACTGCATGCAGCCCACGCAAACTATTACAAACCACTCCTGGAGCACCCAGATTGGGGTGTGGTGAGGACAGGTGGAGGAGGGAGTCCCCATCCCACAGCCTGGCCCAATGAGCCAGATGTCCCAAGCTTGTCCTCTGCTTTGCAAGTGAAGCCCAAATACGTAGCTCATGAAGCTTCCTCGAGCGCTGTTATGAACTGTGTGCTGTGAGTGTGTTGGCACATGCATATGACCCCCCAAAGTCCGTATGCTGAAATCCTGACCCCTATGTGATAGCATTTGGCGGTGGGGTCTTCAGGAGGTGATGAGGTCGTCACGGTGGAGCCCTCATGAATGGGATAAAAGAGACCCCAGAGAGCTCTCCTGCCTCCCTTTGCCCTATGAGGACACGGTGACAAGATGCTGTCTGTGAACCAGGCAGTGGGCCCTCACCAGATACTAAATATGGCAGCACCTGTATCTTGGACTTTCCAGCCTCTAGAACTGTGAGAAATGAATGTTGGCTGTTGAAGCTGCCCAGTCTATGTTATATAGCAGCCAAAACGGACTAAAGCAGGAGCCTCAGGACCTCTCTGAGCCCCCCAGGGATCCCTGGGCCTATCAGGGTCAGGTGGTCTGGGTCCAAGTGTCACACCTGCTGGGGGCTGCACGTGGGAGACCTACCAGAGTCAGAGATGTCATCCCAGTAGGGGGAGTCAAACTCGTACTCTGCCTTGAGGATCTGTTCGAAGAGCTTGGAGTCATTCTCATCATAAAAAGGAGGGTAGCCACAGAGCCTGGAAGACAAGATGGTATAAGATCTGAAACGTCTGTTTATCCAGTGCGTTGGTTTTACACTCTGCCTGGAAGGAAGAGACATTATCACTTGGATTAAGAAAACCTGCACTGTGTGTGCTGCAAATATAATGTCAGCAAAGGGACCACACATTTCATGGGCACAGGTGGCACAGAAGTAAAATCATGATTCAATAAATAGAAAAAGGGTTAATTCAGGCAATATCAAATGTCAATACCTATATTTAAGTCCACCTGACCTCTTACATTATCGACCACAGAGCCCCATACACCCTAAGAACCCACCAGATAGACTTCTGTGCATAAATGTTACTGATCTTATTGTCTGAGATCCTGGCCCCAATAGATGATGGGTTGGTAGAAAAAGCAAAAAATATATATGTTTAGTATACATTTCAGGGCCCTTCCAAGTGCATTTTATTTAAGAAATCATTGGAGGAAGAAAATGAAATTTTATGATCTTAAGTTCCCAGTTGGCAAAAGTCACCTCAACTTGTACATTATCACCCTACCACATCCAGATTAGGTAGGTGGAGGGTTGTGGTTTTGCCCACGAACATGCAGTATCAGTGTGGTTGATACAAGTCATAAGCCTGCGGTAACATAACACGATCCATTTTTCCACACAACCATTTCAAAGTTGATTTTTAAAAGATCATATTAGGATGTTGGTGCAAGTAACACATAATTTATAGCTCTGGTGGGACAACAGCCACCTGACAACCATAGTAGGAACAGAAATTTCGATTAAATACAACAACTGCCATTTGTTCTATAAAATCGTGGATTCTTATTCCAGTTCTGTTATCAGTTCTGATGCCACCTTTACCATTATTTGGCCATGGGTGCGTTTTGGGGGGACCAAAATTTCCTTTTCTGAAAACGTGGAGGGTCAGACTAGAAAATTCCTAATGTTCTTTCTGGCTTTAAGGTGCTGTGGCTCTATGACTCAGTCTGGCTGGATAAAACACTTGGGAAAAGACCTAGACCAGGCTTGGGGCCTGCGTGCCAGAGGGGCAGGCGCTGGCTGGGGTGGGGCAGGCGCTGGCTGGGGTGGGACAGCAAGAGAGAGGTGGGACTGAAGCCACAGTTATAAGTGGCTACAGAGCAGGGGACAGCAGCGCTTGAATCTAGAGGGCCAGGCGCAAAGCTGATAGCACAGAACTCACTTCTGGGCTGCGACAACCATGACCCAAGCTCTGAATAGGCCACTATTGCTCAACACCCAGCTCCACCTAGAGACCAGTTTAGTGAGAACGATTAACAGGCATCAGCAGACTGCAGGCCTGCCGGGGATGAGGCTGTCAGCAAATAAGAAATGCAATAAAGGTCAGAAACACAGCCTTGGTACCACCGTGCTCCTGCCATGGGACGCGTATCGATGGCTGCCACTGTGCAGGGAAATGGCTGACGACAATTTGAAAGGCTGTGAGACATTCCGTGGGCCCATAGATTCAAAATCATCCATCCCCACAAGGTTGTTTTAGGAGCTAAGAGCCCGGAAAATTTCATTTTTAAATATTTGCTGCTTTTGGCGAAATCAACAGGGGCCAGCGCTTCTGAACGCACCACCAAGACTTCTCCGCCCAAGGAAACCCTGCAGCCGGGAGAGCCGCGTGTGAATTTCCGCATGTGAAATAAAATGTGCATGTTAGGAAAAGCAGACAGAGCAAAATGTTAGTTTGTCTTGGGGAAAAACTACACTTCACATACGTGAGGTTTTTGTTTATTTACAACCGCATGTGTTTTTATTTTATGGTCTGGCTTTCTCTGCAAGGAAAAAATTCTTTAAGAAAATTCCGAGGAAGATTGATTCTTCTTGTGCCAATTTTCTTAATGTATATTCCAGTCTCTTCTGGTCTTAGCTCTTTTTTGTTTCTTGGGGTTTTTTTGTATAGAATACTGTGTTGAGGCGGCTGTCCCATGGACAGAAGACAAGGAAACGGATCTAGCTGGGAGCCTAAAGTAAGTTAGAATTAAGAAAGAAGATTTAAAAATAAGGACTGTCAAGTTAACAGAAGGGCAAAGAGAAGTTGTAAGATCTTCCTTAGATCTAGAAGTTTCACAGGGGGCTCCCTGTCATTAGCAGGTGTTTGTGGAGGTCGCCTGAGGGGAGGAGTAATCTTCCCATGCAGAAGGTGGGGCTTCCGTCACCACAGGGCTGCCTATTTGCACTTGGAACCCCTGTGCAGG
Organism: Propithecus coquereli; assembly: GCF_000956105.1. Lineage (NCBI taxonomy): Eukaryota > Metazoa > Chordata > Mammalia > Primates > Indriidae > Propithecus > Propithecus coquereli. The sequence goes on from NW_012152951.1 coordinate 5,424,054, forward strand.
AATGTTCCAGAACTGGGACTTATTTTACATATCAGACCCTTGAAATAATCTACATATTATGTCACCACGGGGACTCAAATAAAGCCATTCCCCATTTTTCTAGGCCTCCAAGTTTATGATTCAGAATAACATCTGAATTCCCCAACCCAGGGACTGTCACACCCAATAAGGGCCACCCCCCTTCAAAAGCCTCTTGCTCACCTCCACCCAGCTCCGGGACTCTCTTCCGGTTGCCATTTGATCGGCCTGTGGCACATGTGTGCAAATGTACTACTAGATTCTAGTTTGTTCTTTCAGTTCGGCCTCGATTGAGCATTTATTTGGGGTCAGGAACTCCTCTAAGAGCCTTGCTGCAGTATCTCACTTAAACCTCACTCCCCCACGGGGTAAGAGTCCAGACATCCTCCAAGGCCCCTTTAGAGACACTCTCCCCTCCGCTCTGTGCCTCGGGAGGCTGATCTATGGGGACGGATGAACAAGCAGTAGTGAACTCTCTGACGCTGTCAGGGCTCAGCGGAGACGGGGAAGGAGGGGAAACCGAGGACGGGGGTCTACTGCCCTGGTCCCTCTCATCCGGCTCTCGGCCTGGTTACACCGCCTGGCTGGAGGCTGCCACTCCTCTCCTGGACTCTGATTCTGGCGGCCTCCCCTCCTCCCCTCGTTCCCTTGGGTGCAGAGGTGTTTCCAGCTCAGCTGCTGCGGAGCCCACACCTCCGTACACAGTCCTTGCACCTCCCTCGTTTGAGAGGCAAAGGCACGGACGTGCAGCCGCGTCAGGACCTGGGCCCGCTCCGTGACTCCAGCCTGCGTTCTTAACTGGCCTGCCTGTTCACTGCAGGGCAGGAGACGGGAGAATTGAACCTTCTGCCTCAGTCTGACTTTGAGTTCTCTCTGCAGGTCATGTGGTTTGTCCCCTCTGCCCCTCTCCCTGCCTCTCCAACCCCGCCTCCCACAGCCTGGGCCTGGTTCGGCAAGATGCTTAGGGCTGGCTCCCTGCACACAGCACACGCTTGTTTCTGGACCAAGGTAGGGGTATGCGCTCTACCCGGGCTGCCCTGCCTCTGCCCCTTCACCTGACGCTGGGATGCCCTCGAAAATCAGCTGGGTGTCACGAGGAAGACCAGCCCCTCTCTGCCAGGTGGGCAGGTGCCCCGAGGTGTGCCCCCAACCCCACCACAGTGGGCAGCTCCACGGTGCCACTGCCCACGCCGTACACAGCTCGGACCTGGCCACGAGCTCCCTAAGCCAGGACCATGCCCTGTCTGTGGATTCAAAGTGCCCGAGCCATGACAAATGCCCGGAGCCCGGACGCATGCCCACGCTCATAAAGAACAGGCCTCACCTCTGACTGCTGACCCCCCTGGCTGGGCTCTGACGCAGAGATAAGGACCTAGGATGCAGGAGGGCTCACCAGGGCCCTAGCCCAGGGAGTCCTCAACTTCCCCACCTACCCTGAGCCCGCCCTCCTGCACGTTCCCCCTGCGGGAGGGGGTGGAAACAGCATCCCTGTGCACCGAGGACAGAGGTTCTAGAAGAGCCCAGTGTGCAGGCGCTGCGTTGAGAGCAACCTGGCCTGCCTTCGTGGAGAGAATGCTCTGTGGTCCGAGGTACCGAAAATGCCAGTCCTGGGCGTGGCCACAGTCCATAAAGGAGGAGGTTTTCCACGAAGGGAAAGGCTTTTGAAGTAAATGAATGTGAAAATTGGCCCTGGCCAATCACGGCTGATTCAGCGGCGCAGTTTTTCTTGGACGCTGAAATGCTACAATAGCATAAAAGCCCTGTCGAGAGGCCCTGTGAGTTCGCACGGCCATTATCCTACAGCGAGCCACGCTACTCCTGCTCGTTCGCCCCTGGCCACGTATCTGCATCCCCGTGACAACGATGTCCCCTGAAAGGATTTCTAAATAATGATCGTAGAATCATGCAGTATTTGTCTCTGTGCCTGGCTTATGTATGCACTTAGCATAATGCCCTGAAGGTCATGCGGTTGCATGCTGCAGAACTGTCATCTTTTTTAAGGCCGAACACTATTCCCTGATACGTGTATACCACATTTTCTTTACTGTCATCTGCCCACAGCCATTTAGGTCTCTTGGCCACCTCTTGGCCATTGCTATGAACACGGGAGTGCTGATATCTCTTTGAGATCCTGACTTCAGTCCTTTCGCAATTGCTAGATTTTATGGTAGTTCTATTTTTAATTTTGTGAGGACCCTCCACGCTATTTTCCATGGCGGCTACACCATTGCATTCCCCACAACACTTGTCTTTTGTGTTTTTGGTTTCTCAAAGTCACACATACGGCCAACAGGCATATGAAAATGTGCTCAGAGTCACTGATCATCAGGGAAATGCAAATCGAAACCACAATGAGACACTGCTCTCCACCTGTTAGGATGGTACTGTCAGGCAGTGTTTGTGACAGTAGTTCCAGGTGGATCTTATAGTCCTTCAACATCCTCATTTTTGATCAGCCGACACACACATATTCACTTAGTACCTCAGGTATACCTAGCATTCATTCATCTGTCAAATATTTATTTTGTACCTACTATATACCAGCCACGAGGCTTGATACCTAAGTAAGAATCAGTTCCTGCCTTTAGGAGCTCAGTCAAGTGGATAAGAGAGACACATACCACATAATAAGGACAAGCAGCAGCAATGACAGAGATCTGCAGAGGTGACCACAGGTGCACAGAGCACGGGCACCCACACCACGTGGCTTTGGGAAACTGCCCACTCTGGGAAGTGGCTCCAGGCAGTTCCTTGTGGGTGGGGTGAGTGGGAGACGGGGCAGCTGAGCCACGTCAGGGCGACCCACGAGGCAGCCAGACGCCAGTGGATCTCACCTGGTGTGGACTGAAGACTCCGAGGACTAGGAAGAGGCTCAGAGGTGAGGCTGGGAGAGAGCCCCCTGCCCGGGCTGCCTCCACGCTGGGGCTTCCGGGCCATTCTTCTCGAGGCCATGCAACAAACCCCTTCTGCTTAAGGCAACCTGAGAGAATCTGTTCCCTGCAACCAGAAGTGCCAACGTCCCACAGAGGGTAAGATGAGCGATTCCACCAGGCCGGGGTGAGCGGGAGCAGGTGCGTGGTAGGGAGGCAGGTGCAGGCAGGTGCAGGCAGGTGCAGGCAGCTGGAGGCACAGGCCTGATGCCAGAGGCAGGTGTGGCCTGGGGACGCTGAGACAGAGCCAACAGCATTTGCGTGAACGCCGGGAGAGTGGACAGCATCACTCTGCGATGCTGTGGACACGATCCTGGGTCCCAGACAGTCCCTCCTGTCTGATCTGGCCTGCAGATGTGTGTGTTTGGCCAACGGTGATTTCAAACAAATGTGGCTCTCAATGAAAACACACAGGTGTCGATCTAGCTTGGTCATCACAGCTCCCACAAGTCACCAGAGTCTTGGCACATGCAAGCACGTACATATGTGTATGGGGACCAGAAGTCGGATTCCCTGGAAGTTTAGCACAGACTGGATGGCTGCATGAAAACAGCTCATTTATCCGCGTCTTTGCGTGTGCCAGCAAGCCCCAGCATGAGCAAAAATCACCCAGCTGATCACTCACCATGTTATCTCCCTGGCCCTCCACCAGCTAAGTTGGTGACTTTGAGTAAAGGGCCAAGGACAGAGTGTGGGAGAAGGCCACTTTCAGGGGAGCAGGAGCTTGAGCACTCTGTTAGGCATGCTGGGCTACACGAGCTGCACAAGGCACGAGTCCTGCAGGCAAGAGCACATGGCTGGATGCCCCGGGGAGGGAGGATTCCTCCTCACACCTGCTGCAGGAAGGCCAGGAGAGGTAATCAGGGAAGGCTCCTGGGAGGAGGTGTGAGCTGCATCTACATTTGTGATTCAGGCTCATGCCCATCATGGTCACCTGGGAAGCTTGTAAAAACTTAAAAGATGCCCACATCCTCCCCAACCAAGCACGTCTGAATCTCTGGGCAGGGCCTGAGTATTTTAATTTTTGGTCTTTTTTTAAAAAAATGATAAAGGTAATTCATGCCCACAGTTTAAAAATTCAAATAATACAGAAGAGTATAGGGCCAGGCACAGCACAGTGGCTCACACCTGTAATCCTAGCACTCTGGGAGGCCAAAGCAGAGGATTGCTTGAGGCCAGGAGTTCAAGACCAGCCTGAGCAAGAGTGAGACCCCATCTTTACCAAAAAATAGAAAAATTAGCCGGGCATGGTGGCGCGTGCCTGTAGTCCCAGCTACTTGGGAGGCTGATGCAGGGGGATTGCTTGAGCCCAGCAGTTTGAGGCTGCAGTGAGCTATGACGACGCCACTGCACTCCAGCCCAGGTGACAGAGCGAAACCCTTTCTCATAAAGGAAAAGTTCACTGTCAGATCCTCATTCCCACTCCTGCTACTAATTTCCTGTGAACAGTTTTTGGACATTTTCTTGGCATGTACGAGCATGTACGTTTGTGTGTGGGAGACCAGAATTCACATTGCCTGGAAGTTTCGCACGGACTGGATGGCTGGGTAAGAAGAGCTGGCAACCTTGCTTCTTTGCACATACTAGCGAACTCCCAGCATGAACAAAAATGACCCCTCCCACCAGCACCTGCCCGTCTGATGCCACAACTCACAGGTGGCACCTCCTGCTCCCAGCCTGAGTCCTCAAACCAGAAGCTGAAAAGTATGTGTGAAGAAGTATTTTTCAAATTTGGGGGATTTACACAGTCACAGTTTTTTTTTGTTTTGTTTTGTTTTTTGAGACAGAGTCTGGCTCTGTTGCCCCGGCTAGAATGCCGTGGCATCAGCCTAGCTCACAGCAACCTCAAACTCCTGGGCTCAAGCGACCCTCCTGCCTCAGCCTCCCGAGTAGCTGGGACTACAAGCATGTGCCACCATGCCCGGCTAATCTTTTCTGTATATATTTTTTTAGTTTTCCAGATAATTTCTTTGTATTTTTAGTAGAGACGGGGTCTCGCTCTTGCTCAGGCTGGTCTCTAACTCCTGACCTTGAGCGATCCACCCACCTTGGCCTCCCAGAGTGCTAGGATTACAGGCGTGAGCCACCGCGCCCGGCCCACAGTTTTATTTTGAGGGCCAGAAGTCATCCTTTGGTCTGATCTCTCATTTAGGGCACTGGGAAAGTGAGTCCCAGAGAGATGAAGAGATGGTCTCAAGGACACAGCCAGTGACAAACCTGAACATCTGCCCAGGGCTCTGGCCTAGAAAAACCAAAACCACCTTAATCCAATCCCATGAGTATTCATGGAGCACCATCCCTAGTGAAAATGCTGATCAGATCACAGCAAATGAGACAGGCCTGGGTTTTGCCCCTCGG
>NW_012152951.1:5429409-5454337 GCF_000956105.1 Propithecus coquereli
CTCAAACTCCTGGGCTCAAGCAATCCTCCTGCCTCAGCCTCCCGAGTAGCTGGGACTACAAGCATGCGCCACCATGCCCGGCTAATCTTTTCTGTATATATTTTTTTAGTTGTCCAGATAATTTCTTTGTATTTTTAGTAGAGACGGGGTCTCGCTCTTGCTCAGGCTGGTCTCTAACTCCTGACCTTGAGCGATCCACCCACCTCGGCCTCCCAGAGTGCTAGGATTACAGGCGTGAGCCACCGCGCCCGGCCCACAGTTTTATTTTGAGGGCCAGAAGTCATCCTTTGGTCTGACCTCTCATTTAGGGCACTGGGAAAGTGAGTCCCAGAGAGATGAAGAGATGGTCTCAAGGACACAGCCAGTGACAGACCTGAACATCTGCCCAGGGCTCTGGCCTACAAAAACCAAAACCACCCTAATCCAATCCCATGAGTATTCATGGAGCACCATCCCTAGTGAAAATGCTGATCAGATCACAGCAAATGAGACAGGCCTGGGTTTTGCCCCTCGGAGTTCTGTAGTCCAGCATTATTTAAATAGGACAAGCAGAATGTTTACTTTTCTACACATCAGAGACACCAACCATGGTGACTGTGCCCTATAAAAGTTAAAAACAACAGTGACCATCTATGGAGCAGTTCCTGTGTGCCAGGCACTGGGCTATGCAACTTGCATATATTATCTCATTTAATGCATACTTCTGAGCTAAATTTTCCAATCTCCAATTTCCAGATGAGGGAATAAATGCACGAGAAATTAGGCAACTTGCTCACACCTAAGGGGAAGCACAGAATTTTAACTCTATTTGTCCAACTCCAGAGCCAAGTCACTGTGACTTTTAGCATATACACCCGGAGGTGTCACTGCAAAGACGAGCAAACACCACACATGTTCTCCTTCTCGACCTGCCTCTGAAGTCAGTGTCATGATTTTTACGTATCACACATTTGGAAACATCCAGAGACAAGGCCATGTGACCTGCCAAAGAAATAAAAAACAGCTCAGCGTCCTTGCAGTTCTAAAGATCGATGCCTAATGTCCTGCCCGGTCTGCCTTCCTGAAGACAGATGGGAGCAGGGCCAGGACCATTATGGCCCTGTCCGTGAAAAGAGGCGTGGAGAAAAATGAACCTGCGTCTGTACCGAACCAAATTCCAACAGGACTGTGTCAAACAGCCTTTGTTCTGTGCTGTGCTCCCCTGCAGAGCTTTGGGGGACACAGAACAAACGAGTCCCCTGTGTCAGGGCCTTGTAGAGCTCCAAGGGACCAGGCAGACATCAGGAATGCCTCCTTGACCACGGGGGAGGATTGGGAAATAAAGTTAGACATGAGAGAATTTTCCAAGCACCTGTGAAATGTGCTACTTAAGTACTCAGACGGAGTTTAAATAGTTGATATAAAAATACTTGAATGCAACAGTCCACACGGACAACCGAATAATCGTCAGTCAGCGCCAACCCACGATTCTCCACTGTCGTCTAATCAGGCAAAAAGGCTCCGAAGGAAAACAGAGAAGTGAGTTTTCAAGGAAAGGTCAGGGCGGCCCCCACTTTGCTTTCAGAGAGGTTGTGCGGCATGGTTTCCTCAGCCAAGGACTCAGAGGCAAGGAGACACAGATTCAAAGCCTGGCTCCACCAAGCACTGGCTGAGTGACTGGAGGAAGTGATTCCCTCTCCCCGAGTCCGGTTTAAGTTTTGAGTGAGGAGGACAATGCCCACCGTATGGAGACAGCGTAATGTACAGCATGTATACTATGTAATACCATGTAACACACACGGATAGAGGACGCAGAGATGGATACAGGTAGATGACAGACAATGATGATGGTGAAAATAGACAGACGGACGGACAGATAGTGGAGATGTAACATCTGAACATTCCAGCCACATAGTGATCATTAAACGCCAGTTCTCATGCCCTCCTTCTCGGCTCCTTTTTCCCATCCCACCGACTCCATCGAATGCCCACCAGGTTCCTCCAGCAGAAATGTTGCGGGGCGGGAGGGCGGTGGCTCCCCGTCGGGAAGACTATGCCCTGAGGGCCCCGTCCAATGTCCCACGCTCTAGCCTTGACAATGAAGCAACATATTTCAGATCTTGTGCAAGGTCTCAGAACCGCCCACTAAAGACTGTGCATCCTGACCTCACCTCTGCACTGCTACAGAGAGAGGGGGACAGACACTGCCCCTGGTCATCAAGTTGGGCACAGTGTTATGAACACCACGACAGAAGGCAGCAGACCTACTTCCGAACTTTGACCTTTCTGTGCCAAGGTTTCCGAGCACTTAGCCAAGGAGCCCTCGATTCTAAGAACAGCTCAGGCCCTCCTGAGAAGGCTTGCTCAAAGGCATATTTGTAAAGGGAGAATGTCTGTATGCAATCGGGTAAGGGTGCCATAGAAATGATTAAAATAACAAACCTCCACGCATACTACTCCTTAAGTTTCAGAAAGCCCACCCAGGCCCAGCGGGTCTCGGAAAAACGCGAGCAAAATCACTCAAGTCCGGGGTCCCTGCTCTGGGCACTAGCGTGTGACCACCGGGCAGTTGCCACCTGCCCTGTCTTGACGCTTGGCAGGTATGCAACAAGTGCTTACTGAATGAATGAGTGGGGCCTGTATTAAAGAATCCAAGTTGTACTCATCTTACTTTGGATATGAAAGATCTTCAAAAATAACAAAATAAAGCGAAGCTTTTAAAGCTGATGCATCTTTTGTACTTATTTGCAAGGCTCCCTTAGTGGTCACAACAGGTTTCGGCATATTATTTGGATTTACAGAATACAACAGGCCAGTGAGACCTGAATCACTACAAAAATGTAATCCAATTATTTTGGCAACAGTCTACTTGATTATCTGCGTTGCCAGAGCTTCCTCCCTGCAAACTGAGAAGGAGCAGTCTGGGGAAACTAGGAACCGTTCACATATTAAAACCACATGCAGGGCGACGCCAGCAAAGCGCTGTTGATGAAGATGCAACGGATAAATGCCGGCGTCGTTCCCTGAGGTTTAGATAATGCTTTCAACGTGGAGAACGAGGAAGCAGATTAGGGAGAGATTCAGGGGAGAAAGGGAAGGGGATACCGGAGAGGAAAGAGGGAACACATTCCTCAGACAGTTGATGCATGACTGGAGCTGAAGATGGGGGGCTTGGGAGCGGGTGGGGGGAAGAACAAACCCTCCCAAAGCGTGAGAGGCGAGCTGCACGACTCACGTGGGGCCGGCATTTGGATTCTCGCATTAGCCAAGCGGACACCACCGCGAGAGCCGGGGGCATTAGCAGAGGCACCGAGCCTCCTTCCGAAGGGTGAGACACGTCTGCAAGCAGTTGGGACCAAGCCACTTCAGGCTCAGCTCGTGCTCACCGTGAAACAGGGACAGAGCAGACGGGTTAGTTCCCACGAGTAGTGGGTTTCACACCAAAGCACGAGGGTGCAGACATCCAGTCTGGAGGTGATTAGCGCCAGGCACTCGCCGATGATGCGGAAACCGTGACTTCCAAGTGAGATTTCTGCATCTAGACTTGGCTTTCTTGGCACTTGGTGCTTTCCTCCTTCCTCCCTCCCTGGCTTCCTTCCTTCTCTCCCTCTTTCTCTCCTTGTCTGTTTCCCTCCCGGTCTGATGGGTGTGCAACCACGCATCTGTACGGACTAGCAATCGCGCTGGGAAATGCCTCGGTCCCTCCACCCCATTGGCCGTGGCCTTTCCTTGCACTTCCCACGTGTCCCCTTCCTTTCCTCTCTCACAACGCATTTCTGAGACGGAGAGAATAAGCCTCGGGACATGGCAAGAGGATCAGACTAGAAAGTGGCACCGTGCACCACGTTGTGCAGCGTTGCGTTGTGGGCTTCGAGAGATACACCAACCATCTGTCTGAGATGCGACGGCCTTGCAGATACAGAAGGCACAGCCCTTCCCTCGGCCTGGACTGGACCTCTCCTGGCAGATTCGTACCTGTCCTTCCAAACCTAGATCGCCGTCACCTGTCCTGTGACCTCAGGCCCGGGCAGAGCCCCTGGGAGATACACCAGCACCTCCCTCCCATCTCTTGACAGCCGGCAAGACTGGATTATAATTTATCTGTTTACGGTCTGTCACCTCCAGCGGTAATAAATCCATCTCCGCTGTCCACATCCTATTGCCTGACACCTATTAGGCTCAATAAATGTTAGTTAAGTGAATGAATGACGACTGCCTGCCTTCCATCCTCCAGGCTAAATTTCAGCTGCTGTATCAGTGACAGTTTCCAGGAGACGATGCTGAGATGAAAATGAGAGAGCAGAGGAAGAGAAATGCTTTTCCATCTGGCCTGAAGCCACCATTCAGAGCCCCTCAGGGGACAGAAGTGACACATATGAGCCACTCCCTTCCAGCCTCCCCCTTCCTGGTACCCTCTGTGACTTCGCGCCTTTGCATGGCAGTGCCGCAGATGCTGGCCGTTCCACCCTGCCTGACGTCTTTCCCGGCACTACTTGCAAAATCTCCGCATCACTGCTGTGCACATCCCTGCACCCGCTCTTTGAAACCAGAGAGTATTTTGGGGAGTTAGAGGTAAACCGACTGTCACAGACAACTAATCAAGTCCCTTCCCTGGAGCAGTGGCCAGTGGTCACAGGCCCACCGATGAGGTCGAACTATGGCCAAACTTGTGTCTGAGAGTAGAGCCACAGGGACTCACAGCCCACAGATGGCATTTGGCCACCCCAGGGTCCACTTAGTAGAGAGTGTGGAGGGGAGACCAGGTGCCTTTCTGGAAATCCTTGGAAGGCTGCCAACCCGAAATGCAATCAGTAAGCTCAAACCAGTAAACCCAGGGATTAAAACAATCAGTGCCTGCTGGACAGAAGGACGACGCTAGGACGATGAAGGGAAGGAAGCGTGGCTGGTGGCTGGGCTCTTAGCAGGAGACAGGAAGGGATGAGAACTGGCCGGCACGGGTGTTTGGAGTGGCCGGTAGGAAGAGCCGGGCTCCTTGGCAGATTCGTTCTTGGGTGGGGAAGGCAGCTTGGAGACCGACACAGGCTTCAGGAACACAAGGCCACCCAACGCCCCTGCTCAGATTCCTTGTTCATAAAGGGAACTTGTGGTTCTAATTTGGTTTCTCATGGAGCATGTCCTATAGGGGAGAGAGCATGCTTGTTTGTTGACACGCATATCCAATTACCTTGTGGGGCCTAAATCGCATTATGAGTTAGTAAAAGGATACTCCAGTTTTTTTTTTTCCTAAAATTCTTCGAGTCTCATTAGAGTGAAGCAATTCACAAAGATCGTCTGAATAAGACGAATAAATAAATATAACTCAGTTTCTAAATTTCTAAAGCCAAAGTCTGGAACCATCGGCCCACGGTGGCTGGAATGAGGCAACGCGCCCCACCTCGCGAAGCTCCCAAATACAACCAGGTGACTGTCTCGTGCTGGCTCGGGGCTGGGGCTCAGCGATCACACTGCATTCTCTTCCGCGGATGCTCGGGTTCATGTTCTCTCCTGGAACACATGTATCCCACACAGAGCCAGCTGTCAACTGTTCCGCTGGGGACTGCCTTGGCGAGGATCACCCTTTGTCTCAGAAAAAGAACACAGCATGCAGCTTAGGCATCCTTGTTCCTCCCTCGCAGAGCTGATTCAGCCGTACACATGGGCAAATCAGCATTTATGGGACCAATTTTTAAACATGAACAATGTAGGAGGCCAGGAAAGGAAGGGGGTGACCATCGTGTTTTGCCTGGAGTTTCTTCTGGGTAGAGAGGTCAGAGGTCTCATCATTCATGGCCGTGTCCACCCGAGCTGTCGAGCCTGCTGTCATGCCTCTGACCCGCCTGCTGCAATTTGGGAGTGGGAATCTCCTCGGGATCTTTTTCAGCTTTTGGGATTTTTTCGGTTGTTGTTTTTTGTTTTTGAGACAGGGTCTCCCTCTGTCCTCCAGGCTAGAGTGCAGTGATATCATCATAGCTCACTGCAGCCTCAAATTCCTGGGCTCGAGTGATCCTCCTGCCACAGCCTCCCGAGTAGCTGGGATTACAGGTGCACACCACCATGCCCAGCTAATTTATCTATTTTTTGTAGAGATGGGGGTCTCGCTATGTTGCCCAGGCTAGTCTGAAACTCCTGGGCTCAAGTAATCCTCCCTCCTTGGCCTCCCAAAGTGCTGGAATTACAGGCGTGAGCCACTGGGCTGGCCTCAGCTTTTATTTCAGAAAAAATTCACTGCATCTCTCCATAGCATGTGGCATCCCTGTGCATGATTCGGGCAAATGATCATTAAATAATCTCCTTGGAGTTGTGCACAGAAAGAGACTACGTGCTATCACAAAGTCGAGGTTGGTGCATGAGACCCGCTGCTCATCCTGAGTGGGGAGTCAGGTGCCTGGAACCTGTGCTGTCTTGGTGGAGCTGTGCCCGTCACAGTGGCCACTGACACGCTCATCATGGGCCCCACCCACTCCACCCACTCCACCCACAGCCCTTCCCTACAGCATAAGCGACGTGGGCAAAGGCTTCTTTTCGAGTCCTAATCCCCAGAGGAAGATTCCTGGCAGGATGAGGACCCATCACATGTGTTTTAAAAAATGAGTATCCTCGGTAGGAAAAAATCTTTCTCCTTCCAAATGATGGATGACAGAGAAGTAAGCATGGAGACCAAAAGACAGCCAATTCATCAAATACCTGCACCACCAAATCGAGGCACGTCTACATGGTGTGCAGAGAGGAGAAAATGTGGCACTGCGGTCTGTCACAGCCGCTGTGGCTGCAGTGTGACATCTCAGCGTGACAGGTTTAGCAAATGAAAATAATAGTGCTGTACTCCAGAAACCCGCAGGGGCTGACCTCCTCTCCATTACGGTTGGCGGGAAGGATGAGGAGCGCTGTGCGGTCCCCACGGGGGAGCTGCCTGTTGGTCGGGGACTGCTCCAGGCCTTGCTCATACGTCTGCAGACACGGGTGGGAGCCGTGGGAGGGAGCAGGAGTCTGAGACCGAGACTGGAAAGTTCTACCTTCTAATGCTGGCTCAATCCAGTGCCAACCTGTACCATCAACACCAAAGCAGAACACAGAACGCCCACAGGGGATCTTCATGAAGCCTCAGCTCAGGCACTCCTGGACGTCCCTGTTCTCAATGACCACCTCGTTCCAGGAACTCCTGCAGCTGGGCACAAGCCGCCTGCGTGCCAGGCCACCAGCCCCGAGTTCCTCACCATCAGTGTCAACAACCAGCCTTCCTCGAGTCCCTTCTCCCTTCCAGGCACCGTGCTAGGTGCTAGCAATATAAAGATGACAAACACTCGATGCCTCTCATCAGAGTACTAACAATCTGCGTGGTGAGACAAGATGATTCATGCAGATTGATCTACTGAGGATAATAAATTCAAGGCTGGTGGTTCTACAAAACACAGCCATGTTATGCACCAAATTACATCCGGGATTTGGCCTATCGCCCATAGGGGTCTGAACAACCTATAGGATACAACTGAGATGTCCCAAAGTTCATTTATTCTCTGCATGGGGCTCTCAGAACTCTGGAAGGCGCCAAGGAAAACAGAAGCCCAGGCCGCCACCTTCAAGTCTGACAGTCGTGAAACTGACCCGAGACTAGTCTCTAGTGGTGACCAGAAAACCACCAAGCCTGCACTCATCACGTTTATACTCAAAATAGAGGTAAAGAAATATGGTATGGGTTTGCGCAATACTACACTTGAACGCTGGCCAACAGTGCAGAGTACACTGGCATTAAAAGGGTTTGGACGCACCATTGTTCAAGTCATGCCCAGACGGATGTGCCCACATCCCCATCCCAGACCTCTGCCGAGCTCCACGTGTGCATACGCTGTTCAGCAGATACCTCAAAGGGGTCTCAGGCTTAATGTGTCCAAAACTAAATTCTCAATGCCACCCACCCACCCCCTAAACTTGTTCTTCTACAATGCCCCTTTCTTTTGTCTTAATCACCTACATGGTTGCTTAAGCCAAAAACTTGGACTTATACTTGAAACCTCCTTCTCCTTCGTGCCCCACATCCAACACACGTCTCAGCTCTCTCCACCTCTCTCCCCCATCGCTGCCTCTCCCGGGGAAGCAACTCTCATCGCTCCTCTGACCAGAGGTCCCAACCAGCCTCCGCCTTCCACACTTGCCCCTCCAATACCTTCTTCACAGAGTGGCCAGAACAATGCCCTCATGTAAATCAGGTTGGGTCACACCTCTGTTCAAAATCCTTCTTTGGCTTCCCATTATCCTTGGGTTAACATCCAAACTTTCTATCAAGTCTCCCTTTGCTCTGGCACTAGCCTACTTCTCGAGTGTCGCATTCTGATATCCTGTCTTGATGCCAGCTCTAACCACACTGGCCTTCCTTCCAACACTTTCCTACCATGGGCCACGGCAGACGTGGTTAGTCGCCCACTGCCCATCCACTTCCTGTGGTCTTCTTCACTAGCAGGGTTGTGATTTTACTCGGGGCTTTCCCCTCCTCCACACTGTCACCTGCTTCACTTGGCCAACCATGATGATCCCATATTCTTTGCCATTGACTAGTTTAGAAAAGACACTAGGGAGCTTGCTCTCCACCATGTCAGGACACAGCAAGAAGGCGGCTGTCTGCAAGCCAGGAAAAGAGCCCTCATCAGGAACTGAATTTAGCTGGCTCCTTGATGTTGGACTTTCAGCCTCCAGAACTGTGGGAATTAAATGTCTGTTGTATACACTACCCACTGTGTGACATTTTGTTATAGCAGCCTGAGCTAAGACATCATGGTTTCAAATTGCTAATCCCAGCAACTCTAAGAAACATCTGTCAACATGTACCCCCTAGTAGCTATACAGATACCCTACCCTTTGCCCTGAAGGCAAAGACTTCAGGGAAACAATTACATATACAAACCCAAAAGGAGTCTATAGACAACAGTGCAGACCAGAATAGTGGTTCGGGGTTCAGAGCAGACATAAAGGAACAACGAGAGGGCCAAAAAAGGGGCTATTTTTTCCCAGCCCCAGGGAAGATTTCTCTAGATGAAGGGTACCACCTCCAGTGCTTTGCAGGAAGGAGACTGGCCTACCATTTATTTTATTAAGCCTTTCATAGGCAAGCTGAGCAAGGCAGGACCTCCGATAAGAATTTTAATTGAGGATTTAGGGAGTCAGGGTGAATAACAGGGCCCATGTTCCACGTCTGCTTACCTGGGAATGCCCGCCTCCCTCAAAATGGTATGCAAAACTGTGCGTGCATGTGATTTTATTAGGGGAGAGCACCTATAACTTTTATTAGATTCTCAAAAGGGTCGGTAACCTACCTCCCCCACAAAAGGATGACACTTCTGCAGAAGATTCACTTTGAAAGTGAAAGCATTATACAAGTGCAACATCTTAGTTTTAGAGCTCAGACGACCCTGCCCTTTACCTATTTCCATAAATGAGAGTCCAATAGGCAAAGCATATTATTATGGATGAAATTCTCCTGTGATAATAGCAAGAATCTACAGGAGCTGTCACCTAAATCCACATTAAACTGCAAAAGCTGCCCAGCTGAACATAGGCTGGAGAAAGAGCATTTGCTTCCAGGATAATGAGGCGAAGCCCGTACCGGGGGTATGTTTCCAGCATTCCCGGAAGAGAACAGGATGCCACAAACTGTCAGAACTGTCTCCAATCACCGTCCCCTGTAGTCTTCCATTGTGTGCAGGGGGCTCCGTCTGCTACACTCGAGAATGTTCCCTTCCTTGGGGATGGGGAGGACAGGAAATTCATTTTCTAGCAATCATAGAAACTAGTTGGCCTAAACCACCCATCTTAGAAGTATGTTTCATAATACGCATTTGAAAGCATAACTGCAAAGAGAAAGTGTAATTTAAAAATAACTTCATAGTAGACTTAAGCAAAACAAGTAAGACACAAAGTAGAAATCCTTATATAATTGCAACAAGCCTAGGGCCTAGAACTGCATTTGCTAGGTTATGAGGATAAGACGTCTGAGAAGTTGGAAATCCAAAGGCTAAATTTTGATTTTCATTACATTTTTTAAAATGATGACTTTTGGAGACATAGTAATATTTTCACAGTGGTTTGTATCCCCCTGAAAGTCGAGGAGGCACATGAAAAGAGGCTTAGTGTCACTAGCTATTAGGGAAGTGCAAATCAAAACCACGATGAGACACCACTTCGCACCCAGAAGGATGGCTATCATCAAAAACGGGGAAAGTGACAAGTGCTGGTGTAGACGTGGAGAAACCGGAAACCCGTGCGCTTGCGCTGGGAATGTAAACAGTGCTGCCCCTGTAGGAAACTGTACGGCGGTTCCTCAAAAATTAAACATAGAATTACCATGTGAACCAGCAACTCCACTTCTAGATACATCCTCAAAAGAATTGAAAGCAGATTCAAACAGATATTCGTGCACCCATGATCACAGCAACATTATTCATGATTCCAAAAGGTGAAAACAACCCAAACATCAATCAATGGATGAGTGGATGGACAGTGTGGTGTATCCATATGATGGAATATTATCATCCAGCTTGAAAAGGCAGGACATTCTGACATGTGCTCCCACGTGGAGAAACTTGAACACATTACGCTATGTGAAATAAACCTGCCACAAAAGGACAACTATTATATATGATTCCACTTATATAAAGTCCCTAGAGTAGCCAAATTCTTAGAGACAAAAAGCGGAGTGCAGGTTCCCAGGGGCTGGGGAGGAGGGTAAAGGGAGTTCTTGCTTGAGGAGTGCAGGTTTCTGTTTGGGGTGATGAAAAAGTTCTGGAAGCTGACAGTGGTGATAGTTGCGCCACACTGCGAATGTAGAATACCGAATGCCACTGAACTGTACCCTTAAACATGGCCGGTGATAAATCTTATGCTATGTGCTTTTTGCCACAATAAATAAAAGGTGGGGGGTGGCGCTGGCCAAGAAGCCCAGGCGGCAGCAGTACTCACAGGATATAGGCGATCACCCCGATGGACCAGCAGTCGACCGCTTTGCTGTAGGGTTTCTGCGCGAGGACTTCAGGAGCTGTCAAGAGAAGAGACACGACCTGACCATTTAAATGCTGAAGATCGTTTCTAGGGTTTTGTTTTTTTTTTCTTTTTTCTCTGCCATTCATTCAGGCTGAACTTTCTGTGGGTGTGAAAATTGAGCAGAGAGAGAGAGATGACCCATTGTATTTTAATATTTGTTGGCTTTTTTAATTAGAAAAAAAATGAAGGCATTGCGTGTGTGTGTATGTGTGTGTGTGTGTGTGTGTGTGTGTGTGTGTATAAGTGGAGATTATTATCAACCCAATTCAATCAATCAACAAACACGTACCAGGTGGCTATTTTATGGGAGGCAGCGCTGAGTGCTGCAGCTCAGGCCAGGCTGACACAGCCAGGGAATGCTCCGTTTGGGGTCTGGAGTATGTTATGTTGCTTCACATCAAGTCAGGGAAGCACTTCTGGCCTTTGCATAGCACCCCGCTGGGGGAAGCCCGTCCCCCTGGCCCGTCCCCTGCCTTCACGGGGCTTAGAGTGCAGCGGAGCGTACGGCTGGAGTCTTGTCTTGGGAACCCTGCCTTAGGCCTGCCCTCAGCTCCTCTGAGGACTGCGGTGGGCTGTCGGTCAGCACTCTTCGCATTCTCTCATCTCATCCGTGAAACGGGAAAAACGCTACTTCATCTTGCTTTCTCAGTCCTAAAGCGCGACTGTTTAGAGTCAGCCATTCCAGGGGTCTGGGCTCATTTTGTGCTACTCCCACACTCCCTGGTCCTGGCCTTGTGGCTGCCGCCAGTGGTGGCTACCCAGCCGGTGTCTGGCGACCAGAGGTGTCTGGCATAGTTGGCACTCAATATATATTTGCACAAAGCATAATTATATACAAGAAGAGGCAGCAAATCTTATTCACAAGTAAAATCTCCTTTCTCCCCCGCCAAAAAAAAACACAACTGATTGAGGTGTCTTTAGCACAGACTTTCTAGAAAAATTAAAAGGGTAGAGAAAATAAAAATAGCTATAGCTGATAATGTACTTGTCACATGCTGATTTATGTGTCCTATGAGATTTGGATGCATCAAAACTCACCCCAACACTCCTTGCGGGGAAGTGCTATTATCACGATCATCATTACCCCCAAATTATGGTGGGGACACAGAGACACTGAGAGGTCAAGTAACTGGGCTAAAGTGACCCAGCTGGAAAGTGGCTTTCACATCAACTTCCTTTCAGAAGGGACGTACCCTCTATTAAGTGCCCGCATGAGCTGGGTCTCCGGTTAGTCATTCACAAACATTTTCTACTGTGATCCTTTCAACAACTCTGACAGTTGTCATGGAGCCTCAGAGAAGTTAAGTAACTTGTCCCACGTCACACTGCTAGACAAGGAAGAGTTGGGAATTTGAAACCAGGTCAACCTGACTCTTGTCCTTGCTCTTCCTCCTAGAACATACTGTTTGTTGAGGTGAGAACTTCTTCAATCCGGAAGAAAAAAGTCCTTTTGCAGAAAAACTAACAGGGGATTAGTTCACTCATTCTCTCTTTCATTCCGTTGACAACAAATATCTTCTTGAGCAAGAATGGGAGGGTACACAAACCACTGTTGAACGTCTCTGCCTAAGAGAGTGAGAAATATTTAATACGATCCACAGATAATCCCCCAAAGTCTAATCTTAGGTTTTAGTCCCCAGTTCCTCCAAACTCCCCATCAGATTTTTATTTTTTTTTAACAAGGGCAAAATAAATAAGTTTTGCATGTCCTTTCTTTGCTACGTTCGCTCTCAACGTAGCAGCAAAAGGAAAGGCGGAACTATAAAGCCAGGGAAGGAACTCAGGAATTGGAGCAGCAGCCCTTGGGGAGTTGGGAGCTGGCTCTGTTGAAGTTTCCTCCCCCACACCTGCTAAGGAGCATATTTCTCGACTCTTCTCTTATGGGAACTGACAAGAGGGAGCCATTTACCACAGTAAATGTCTTTCTGATTTAGGAGGCCCGCTCTCCCTGAGCTGGCGCTCTGGTCTGAGTGGGCAAATGAGTGCCGGCGGCGTGAGAACTCTACAAGGAGACTCAAGTGCCAGCCTTGTGGCCCGACGGACAGTTTACAAGAGGCTCGAAGCCTCGTGAAGCAGCACCTGGCTGGCTCCTCCACCTCCTCCGAGCGGATGGCAGGTGTCAGGAGGACAGAGCCTCGCTGGTGGGGTCGAGGCCCTGGGTTCCGGTCACAGGGCTCTGCGGGACTCTTCAGCCAGCCTGGCTGGGCCACTCCTCAGAACCAGACGTCAAATGGGGCAGAGGCCCTGGGAGCTCGGGGCAAACTTGACAGCACAACTTCATGTCCCTGCCAGGTGCCCAAGGGTGACAGATACACAAGAAAGGTCCACTCACCCAAATCCCATTAACACATGCGCCTCCTGTGACTCCCACTGTAGCTCACACACCCCATTACCGTGGCATGAACCACACTGTCAAATGCCAGACCTCCCGCAGCTGGAGGACAGGACATTGCTCTGGTCTCTGAATGTCCAGTGCTAAGCACGTTCTGGTCGGTCACCACTTGGTTACTTAACTGAACCCAACCTAGTCACCACACACGCTATCATTTCTAGAGGAAAATGTTTTCCAAGTGCCACACAACTGAGTTACAAATAAACTTAGCTGCCTCAAATACTTTTGGTGAGTAGGTACAGGAAAAAATAAAATGAGAGAAGGGGCGATAATGAATTTTGGAACTGTCATTTGGAAAGTTACCAGTATTAGGTAAAAGCAGGATCACGTGCTAAATCCCTTCCCATAAACAAATGATTTCTATCAAGGATCTTGGGGAGAAAAGAAGCAGAATTTGCCCTAATACTCTGTGTGTGGATGTTTTTGTCACTCACGTTACCCTCCTTTTAAAACCTTTTCACAAAGGGGTTTCAAAATTACTTACTAGGTTTAGGGCTAAAGGCAGAAAAAATATTTTGTTACATGATCTCTCAGAACCTCCTTCCTGATCAGATCTTGGATGCCGTTAATTCAGCTTTCTTTGCTATTCCTGATAAAACAGCAGCTCGTTAGCTGATTTCATCTACACTGGCAAATAAAAGTTAATCTCCACGAAAACCCCTCGGCCTCAGAAGAGTGTCCCACGAGCCATCAGAGATCACCATGGACTGACGTGGCCCTCCTCGGAGCTCAGGCTTAACACACGCTGTTTATAAAATACTAGGTTTAGAATTTAAAATAATTGCATTTACTGCTGTGAGACTCACTACCAACCCACTTACGGAAAATTCCACTTGGTGGGAAATGTCGTCTATAAACCAAGCTATTTTATACTGATTTAGAGAAAAGTATTCTTGGTAAAGGGAAACACTCCAGAGATTTTTTTTTAAAGAAAAGAATTTCAGAAACCTTTCATCTTGTTTTAAAAACAATTAAACTGCTGATTTTCCTTACTGAAGGAGAGAGAAGAAAAAGGCTTCCCCATGTGGAAATGGGAAGGAAGAGAGCAGCTGTCTTGCGCAGGGCGGAGGGGCGTGCAGGGATCAGTGTTCATGCTCTTATAAAGTGGAAGGAGAATTTTCCCTTTCCCTGGGGGCGCAGGGATGTGCCAAGGAGTGGTTTCTGCACAGAGGGTGGAGGAAACCGAGAGGCCCTCACGCTGTTACGAAGTTCATGGTCAAGGTGATCTGTGCCCCTTCGTGGATGTTTGTTCTCCCTCTTGGTCCTTCAGAGGTGACCACCTCCCGTGGTGGAGGACGGAGTCACATCAGGAGGAGGCAGCCCTGATGCCGGAAGATAAAAGCTAGGACGGTCTGGAACCAACGGGACCTGGGTGGCGCTTCTCCCTTTATTCCGTCACTTCATCAGCAGTTACTGAGCTGCACCCCCCCAGGGGCTGGGTCCCCCGCAGGCTTTATGGGGTGGACAAGGCAGACCTGTCCCCACCCCGTGGTGCTCCGCCCCGATGTGGAGACACAACTACAGAAGGGACCAGGCGCTGAACGTGGCTGCCGAAGAGGATGGGGCCGAGACAGGCAAGATCGTCCCAGAATGAGAGAGACGCTTTTGATTTTTAAGTTAAACTTTGAATAAAACTGAAAATACTGAACTTACTCCAAATAAAACTCTGTTACCTCCGATCCAGCACGGACTCAGGGGACAGCATTACAGACTGGGGCTCCGTGGAGAATTTATTACCTTTCTGTGCCTTGGTTTCCTGTCTTGAAGGGCACCCGCCCCTTCGTGCTAGAGTTACGGCTTCACGGAAGAGAAGAATCCGAGCTCCACGGAGCTGCTGCAAGTCATCCCGCATCTTAAGGAACGTCATTAGGTATCTGTGTCCAGGGACAGACACTTGGATCACAGCCAGCCTTCCCGTCCTGGAGGAAGGTGGGAGGAAACACAGCTCCCCGGCAGGTAGACGAGTGGAAACTCCACTAAATCAAATGGCAACAGTTTCAAAGAGTGTGTGATACTGCGTGTTGCTTTAAACAGATATATATGACATTTCTACCCAGCAGTGGCCTGTTCAGAGACAGTAAATAAAATTCTAAAGATCGAGGAAAATGAAATTTAGCCTTTGTGTGGTTAGAACCGCAGACACACATCTCAGGGGAGGATTTGGCCTTAGCAAGAACCGCGTCACAACGAGGCGGTGACACTGAATGCCCGTCGTCAGGTCTGCTTCCTGTGGGCAGTGGGATTTTCAGCAGTGGGGGATCAAAAAAGAAAAAAAAGAATCAGATAGTCGGGGGCTTTCCTGTGAGCATCGAATAAACAGGTGTTGCTTCACCTAGGTTTAGAGCATTGTAATCCGGATTGTTGGCAAATAAAAATACGGCCGAAGCGCAGAATCGTTCCTTGCCTGTGGTTTCTCTTCTACCCAAAGTCTCAGAAGAGGAGTAGGAGGTTCTTGCGCTGGCTCCGGTCTCTTTCTGCTGGTGCAGATTCCTTTGCTCTTTCTAATCCTTCACCTAGAGCTGTAATTTACTAAAAATGTCTTGCTACGGAGCAGCTCACTCTGATCTTCCCAGTAGCCTCGGATCTCACCCCAGGCATGAAAAGTCCGCAGGAGAGCACCATGCTGGTTTACAGCCACCGTCCTGCTCTGAGCTGGGGTTGCTGCTCAAATGCTACCAAAGCCAAAGCACGGCTGGTGGCTGGACCGAGGCTAAGGGACAGGAGGAGAGTAGAAGCTGGGAGGGCAGGTGGGATTGTGAAATGTGGGGGGACTGGACTTCAGTGGGATGAAGGAGTCCTGAGGAAGAGGAGGCATGTGGCGACAAACCACCCCGATGTGTGGTCCTGACAGGTTTGTGGCCACAGGTGATGGCTCCTTTGCACTTGGGCCAATCTTTTCTTCTGAAATCTGACAAGAAGTGACACTTCAAAATTAGGAAGACTGCTCCAGTCATTCCAGCGTTTGGGTTTTTAATCATTACAAAGGAAAGAAGAGCGAGTTATGAAATGCTGCCCTCCTCCCTTCCACAATGAAACGGTCCCAGTTCGGAAACCGTGAACTCCGTCCCACATCAAGTATTTAGAGAAGAGTCACAAAGAAATTCCAGAAGGAAGAAAAGTGCTTTAAAACTACTGTGTTAAGAGTGATTTTGTGGGGCTGTCCACGTGGGCCGGGGGCTGGGTTTGGTCACCCACGTGCTAATGAGCTTCCTGTCCCCTGTCCACATTCACCACGTCCAGTCTCCTATGCCCCTACTCTAGCAAGTGGGGTCTGGCCGTGGCACGAAGGGTGACAGGATGTTCGCTGTGGGCTGTCACCGAGTAGCTCCTGAGAAAGGAGAGAAAATTCTGATGTGGATCCTCCGCCTACGCGTCTGTCCCTGCATGACAATTTCTCAGTTATATAAAGTCCTGTTTCAACACTAACAGGCTGGGAGGATGAGAACGATGATGAGATGCTTACAGTCACGGACCAAAATATGATATTTAAGTGAGAAACAAACAGAAAGCAAGCTCTGCAGGGGGGAGCTGCCCCAGTGAGGAGGGGCTGCGAGAGAGATGAAAAGAATCACAATCACTTAGAGGATGGGAGTGGGTGACGCCCATCAACTGAATCTGAATTCTCGTCTGTGCTGAGTAAAGATGGGGAAAATGGCAGTCGGTATCCTTGACATGTGGATATTTACATACTTAAAGGATGCTAAGTCACAGTCTGTAGACACATATAATGCTAGAACCAGAAAAAATTGTTGAGGACATTTAGTCCGGCATGTTCATTTTGTGTACAAGAAACTGGGAAGCCAGGAGTTTAAGTGAGAGGCTCAGGCCTCCCCGTGTCTAACCCGCGGCAGAGACATGCAGGGACTCGCATTCAAGTCCCTTTGCTGTGACTGCGACCAAGTAGAGGCTGGGTAGCTGTGAGGACGCAGGTCCTCGTCCCAACACTGTGCCGGCTGGGACCTCTGGTTTCCAAGAGTTCATCATAATCTCAGGTCCCAGATCAAGTTCTAAAAACGCAGCGGTCCCGGAATTAAGAGTCTCCCTTCCTCTAACTGGGTGAGAAAAATATGCTGAGAATGGTGCCCAACTGTTCTCCATCTCCCTTTCGAGAAGAACAAGATGAAACATGTTTAGAATATTTTAGGCAAGTTAAGGCAGAGCTAGACCAAAGACATCTGCCGGGCCGGTTCGGGCAACACTGCACCTGAGCTCCGGAAGGAATCGGGGATGACTCTTCCCTGACAGCCTCAGTAACAGAGCCGTCACCCCCCACCCAGAGCCAAGGTGTAGTTCTGCTTACAAACGCAACGCGGACCAGAGGGAAGTGCTCCTCCTGCTTCTGAGTGACATCCCTAACGGAATAGCGTGATCGTGGCTGTGCACGCCAGATGAAACGCTGCAAAGTGATGAATCATCACTCAACAAGGCTCGATGGAAAAAAAATTCTCACTTTGCTCAAAAACATCACACAACAGTAAAAGCCTCCACTCTCTTTCTAAGGTGAAGTTTAGGATTCCCGAAATCACCCTGCTAGGGAGGGAGCAACGTGCTTGCCCTTCTCTTGGGAGACACTTTGCCATTTGATCTATAGACAAAGGCTGGGAGTTCTTTTAAAATAGTTTAATTTTCTTTCTGAAATCAGAGGAACTACACCCACGGCATATGAGCGATCCTATCATCTTGCAGATGGCAACGTTAAGAAATAAAACACATAAACAGGCATCTATTTGTCACCTCTTATCCATGACATGATTTATACGGATGCTTTCTGTCACTTACGACCCATATGCAGTGAGTCCAGAGAATCCATTAGGATATTTTAATTAATGCAGCTGAGAAGGCAACATAAGTAATTTTACTAACTTTCTTAGCCCTCCCTTCTACCTCTTATTAGCAACACCAAGGGGAATGTTATCCTTGACTCAACTAGATAAATCCCAAATCCCAGTCAATCCCGTATTCACAGCCACCATGTTACCCTGCGGAGCTACTTTCCCCAAACAGGCCCATCATTCCTCCTCAATCCCCACCGAGTCCTTACTTACACCAGCCCTCTCTCCAAGCCAAGAGTCTGCTCACTTCCCCCAGATCCTACAAGAAGCAACCAGGACTCCAGCCTCTCTCCCTCTGCTCCTGAACTCTCCTGTCTTTGCCCGAGTTCTCCCATCCCTTCGAATCCCACTTCTCCATGCGTATTGCCCTGGTCATTTCAGCCCCAGATGATCCTCGCGGGCCAGTACTTTAATGTTGCAACACGCTGCCCCGTCGCTCTGCACTGCCCACCTGCCACAGCCTGTCGCAGAACGTCTCGGTGCTGACAGAGCCAGCCCTGTGAACCACCTGCAACTCAGCGATGCGGACGGAGAGATGCCCACCCCCTCCCGCTCTCAGTGACGTGAAGCTCTGTCTCCACGGGCCACGGCTCCTTAGAAAGGATGTTTAAAATCGGGGCAGCTGCTACATGTAAAAGGGTGAAGTTCAAAGTGCTTAGATTCCTGTTGCCTTCTCCTAAGGCACCGTACGCATTGGGATGCTTGGGGAAAAACAGCCTTTTTTCTTCATTGTTTCTTCATTATTAAAGAACTCATTTAAATTGAAGTAATAACTTGGTGCTGGCAGAATTAACTGTTCGGCTGAACAGTCATTTAGATAATAGTAAGACAATGAATCCCAAACTGAAACTAATACTTCTACCTGGATAGAGTATGAACTAATGCATAAAGTTGTGAATTGCCGTGGGTGCAGTGGAAGCTTTCCTCACTGTGCATTCACATATTTCTTTCTAAATCCAAAGACAACGTGCCAGGCTGGGAACAGACAGCGTCTCTCCACTCCTGGCTTAAGCACAGGGGACAGCGAGGCCCCAGAGTTGGGAGCAGGAGAACTGCCCCCTCCCTTCTGTCTCACAGCTGCGGAAAGACACACAGGAATGGCGCTGGTCACTTAACACTACCTCCTTCCTTTCCAGGTGGCTCGCTCGCTGTTCTCAGGAAGCAGGGCTGTCATTGTCTGCATGACAAGAATCCAGCCTTAGTCTCCATTTTCCAAAACTCGCTTCCAACCACATCTTTTTTCTTACTCTCCGACAGACCTCACTTGTGCCCTCTCCCTGCTTTCGGGCTCTTGCATAAGCCGGCTATGCCACCTGGAAGGCTGTCCTCTAACTCCCACGTGGCCGGCTTCTTCTCGTCACTAAGGCGAATGCCCAAGTCTCCCCTGTCCTCTCAGCCCAGTCCTCATTCCTCCTCACCCTGGCTACGCACTGGCACGCCCTCGGTTTTATTTTCTTCGTAGCACTTATGATATGAAACGACCTGTTCATTTCTCTTCGTTTGTTGTCACTCCAGCTAGAACCTAAACTCCATGAGGGCAGACACCACCATGTCTGTCTCGTTCCCGGTCTCAACACCCAACCCCAGAGCCTAGGACAGCGTTGGGGACACAGCGGCAACTTGACGTGCATTTGCTGAATGAATGACACATTGATGTAAATGAAGATCTCGAAAGAGTCACAACAGTTCCAATGGCCTTTCTCCAGGTCCCCAGAAGACAAAAGACCAATCTCAGTACCCAAGTGTTCAGATCCGTCAGCAGACTTCTCCGCATTTTGTATGTTTAGGACATAGGACCTGGGTTATGATTTTAGGAAAAAGTTTAGTGTTTGGTGTTGCCAGCACAGACCAGGGTTGACTGATTCATGAGAGTGACCTTGTCAAGGTTTGAACCAGGTTCCTAATATCAATATTTTTTTCCTGGCTGCTTCTATGTCAAAAGTTTGAATGTTTTATTGTGTGTGCACCTCATTGTTATCTCAGTGGCTCACTATGAATCACCTGATAGCAGAGACACGCAGTATCTCCGGTACTGGGATCTGTGGACTCATCTGAATTAACTCCCAGCCTCCAGCCAGGCCCACCACCAAATCCAGCGGGATTTCTCCCCAGCTGTTCAAAAGTTTTCAGGGGAAATCACTTCCCTGATAACTCGTTCCAGCATCTCTCAATCTTTTTATTCTTTGCTCAGGGAAATGAAGGCAGTTGTGATCACGTGCCAGGCTCAAACGCTAAAGACTGATGGAGCTGACACACGGGGACAGACACACACACACACACACACACACACACACACAAGCACATACGTGCTCTGTCCTTACCGACATAGCCTGGGGTCCCACAGGCTGTGGACATCACATCTCCTTTGCCCTCCATTTTTGACAATCCAAAGTCACTGATCATTATTTTGGACTCCTCATCTTGACTGTAGTACAACAGATTTTCAGGCTAGAAAGAAAATAATCAAACAAATTTACAAACTCCTTTAAAGCTGGGTTGATTGTGGAAGACTCACCCAACCACAAGACCTATCAAGGGTGGGGGATTTGTGCTAAACTGACTCAGCAGGAATTTTGCTAAAACTGGACCTTTCAGAGCCAGAGAGCGGGCCCTAGTCAGAAAGCAGACTCAAAGGAGCCCGACTCAAGTCTTTCAAAACAAAGAGCCTTTGTCAACGTCCAAGTCATTGGCCTGCCTTTAGCAAGAATCCCCGACCCCTAATCTCTCAGTCATTTTCCATCCACCAGCCTCCTACCCCCATATCCTTCCTGGGTTCTAAATTCCCACTTTGATGCCTTCAGAGTTGGGCTCAATCTCTCTCCTCTATTGCAATAGTCTTGAATGAAGGCTTCCTCAACATTTTAACAAGTGTCAAAATAATGTTGTTATTTAACAGAACCCAAAGAAAAAATACTATTTATCCACCCAAGATAATAACACAACAAGGGATGGCTTTTAACAGTCGCAGCGACACTAATTCTGTGGACAAAGCAAGACATTAGAAGAAAATTGAATGTATGCTGAAGGATGCTTTCAATGAGTTTTTAAAGAAAGTAAAATGGCCAATCAATGGTGGAAACGGGAATCCCGTAATGCTTAGCAAACGGGGAATGCTCTAATCCTAAACTGCATGTGGCTCATGTTTTCTCTGAATGTTTAGAGATTATCCTTTGATAAACAATAAGGACCCAATCATGAGTGCTAGAGAAGACTTTGTTGTTGTATCTGATTTTTAATCCTTGTCCCAAGCCTTCTGCAGCTGCAGAGGGGATAAGAAGGAATGGAAAGTAAGTGATTTCCTACTGCTAAACAAAGCTTCATCCAGGCAAGTGATTGCCCAAGGGCCAAAACTATCTGTATATTCCCACTACAAGAGATTCATTTGGGTCAATTAAGTGGTCTTTTGAAGAACAATTACCCCCAAGGAGGGTTAAATCAACTGGCCATTCATCGTTTAGATCAATACTTTTCATTGTCTCAAGACTAGGTAAAGACAGCAGGGCTTTCCCAGGGGATGGGAGGGCCGGGTGGGAGGTGTGGGGGTGGGGGCTGCAGGGACGACCTTGCCCACACCATACTGCAATTCTTCCTGGGGTCCTAAGAGGCCCAGGACTCACTAGAAAAATTATTTTTCTGTATATTGTGGCATGTTTGCAAGACAATTGGTGGCCAATAGCTGAGCTGAAATATCAATCCTAACCCTTTATAATAATCTACCTACCAAGCTTTAAAAAGATTTGACAACACACTTCTGGTATAGTGGATGTTATACATAATCACATTCCAAATCCAATGATTCTCAAATGGGAACAATTTGCTCTCCAGGGGACAAGTGGCAATGTCTAGAGACATTTTCGGTTGTTCCAACTCCAGGAGTAGTACTGCTCCACACCCTGGCGTGCCCAGGACCGTCTCCCACAACAAAGAATTACTCAGACCCAAAGGATGGCAGTGCAGGACTGAGGAACCCTACTCTAATCCCGGGTGGTAGCAGTAGGCACTGCCTCTGTCAGTCCCTTTATTTCGAAAAAAGAACAACTGATTGTCTCTAGTAGCTTCCGGAGACAGAAGGAGGTCTATTTGCAGACGGGTGGTGGGGCAGCACCCTGGATTGTGCGCTAATCTTCAGTTAATGTGATCACACTCTCTACTGCTCTGTCCTAGATTATACGCGTTATTTTAATTTTCTCAGATGTTTATAAAAATTTAATAGTCAAATTTCAACTTCCTCCCCCATAGATCCCACTCCTTTGTGCCTCTGAAAAGAGGTCACAAAAAGGCCCTAAAATGGCCGTGTTCTTTCCACAATCACAAAGCTGGTGATCTTAGAGCTCCGCAAGGTGGGAGCTGCAAGAACTTCTCCAAAAGCGCTGTGTGGGAGTGAAAAACAGTATCTCCCATATAGCCAATCTCCCCTTAAAAGGGGAAATAAACACTGCTCCTCCCGGCTACCGCCTACCTGCTTAGAAATTATGTTTCTAATAAGTACAGACAGCCTATCACACCACATCTCTGTGGTCACCACACTAAC
The DNA here is from genome assembly GCF_000956105.1 of Propithecus coquereli. Lineage (NCBI taxonomy): Eukaryota > Metazoa > Chordata > Mammalia > Primates > Indriidae > Propithecus > Propithecus coquereli. The sequence goes on from NW_012152951.1 coordinate 5,452,172, forward strand.
TTGTTCAGAGAGAGCTGCCTGGTGAGTTCTGGAAGTGCAGAATTGGCACCTGTGGGCACGAGAGGACAGAGAAGGCCCTGCTGTCTGGCTGGCTGGCTGGCACAGAGGGGCAGGTAGGCTGAGCTAGCTCCTCCCCAGCTCTCCGAAGGGCCTCCAGGCCCTGAACATCAGCGAATGAGGCTTCCAGCCACGTCACCTGTCCGGAAGCCGGCAAAAGGTGAAGGCTGTAAGAAACCTACTGATGTCCCCAAATACCCTCATCTAGTGGTTCTCCAGGAGCAGTTCCCAGATCAGCACCCCCACTGCCTGCGGACCCAGTAGAAGCCCAAGTTCTTACGCGCACTGGAGACCCACAGAATCAGAGCCCTGGGGTGAGGCCAGCAGTCTGTTTTCATAAGCCCTCTAGACAATTCTGACGAGTGCTAACATTTGGGAGCCGCTGTCCTCATCAGTGCAACACGGTACCATGCAGAGAAAACTTAACAGTGAGTCTTCAGGAAAGGAAATGCTAGACCAGTGTACCCCTTTATACCCGGTAGCAGATAATAAGCAGGTGCTGACACTCTGTTTTGACAAATGTTGACGATTGGTTCTTAAACTTCAATTTCCCACGGTTGTGTAAAGCATGGCTTCAGTGCCACGCGATCCTTGTGTTTACGACGGGAGTGGCGGATGCACACGTGCCGGGGTGGAATCTCTGTCCTAACTGGCGCAGGAAGCTCTAGGTGCTAGATCTGCAGCCACGTTACAGCCCCGGCTCTGCTTTTCACTGTTTCCCAAGTTCATGTGTGTGAGATCCCTTTGGTACCGTGTGTTTGGTATCTACCTTTCGGAAGCCACATAGACTTGAAGGCGGGGACGTCATGCTAAGGTGCCCACGTAAGGCCCAGATCCCTCAGTGTTACGGGGTGAAGGGTCCATATGCCAAAACCTCATAAGGAAAAGATAGGAAAGGAACCTGCAGGGCACCAGGAGAAGGCTGCAGTTGTAGCTCTTTCAGCCCGTCCGTCCTGTTAAGCTTCTGTTTCCCTCCTTTCTCCTCTCATGCTGTAGGACTACTGCGCCCCTTCTCCTATCCGGAGTGTTGTGCTGAAAGGGCGCTGGAACTGGGAGAAGGCTCCGAAGAACTGCACTAGAAGGGGTTTCTGGGGTCCATATATCGTGAACAGAACTACCTCTCATATGGGCTTGAAGCAATCTACAACCTCCCTTCCTGTGGCCCGTTGGCTACATAATGGTTATAAAATCTCATAAACAATGGCCAGCCATATTGACCTCCATCTTTCTCCAAGCTACTTCTGGGTCCCAAAGGCCCTGATGACATTCATCCCACCCATGTCTGCAACAAAGCAGCCCCACTCCTCCCTGGAGGACCAGTCCTTGCGGGCAGGTGCACCGCAGCTTGGACAGAGCCTGGAAGATGTTGCTAAGCGACGTCGTCACCTTGAGGTCTCTGTGGACGATGCCCATTCTGTGGAGATAGTACACGGCATCCAGGACCTGGCGGATCAGAGTGCTGGCATCTTTCTCGGTGTAAAATCCCTTCTCCACTATCCGATCGAACAGCTCTCCCCCGGATACACTGTTTAAAAGAAGAAGAAATTAGAAGTTTAAGAGGACCTGTTGAATTGTTCAGGGAAAAACATCAATAGGAGCTTTCAGTGTGATAAAAGAGTCAAACTTTGTTTCAAAAATGAGTCTGTTTTCCAATTAGATTTTGCCCTACCTGTTCCCTAAAAGTTACACCCAGGAAGTGTTTCTATGTCATGACAGTACAAATGCCCAGAACCAAATAAAGAGAATAAAAACAAACCAGGACCCATGGACTAGCCAAGCCTGAGAAGTCTCTCCTGGCTTCGGCCTCTGTTCTGCTGTGAGGATATAAAATTAAACTAACTTTGCTGAATACCACCATCGTCAGAGACAGGGAGCTGACACTGGGTGAGATGTCGTCTTTGCATGAGCGAAGACTAGCCTTAAATGACGGGGGAGTGTTGTGGGCAGAGCACTGCCCTGCCAGCAGCATGTTTGGGTTCTTGACCAAGTTCTCCTCCTAATGTACTAAGTTCTGAGCACGCCGGGAATCCTTAGACGTCAGTCTTTCATCGTCAAATGAGGGGATTAATCTAGTCAACCGTTTTCAACAGTGGGGAGGAGCATGCCCGT
>NW_012152951.1:5455372-5485185 GCF_000956105.1 Propithecus coquereli
GAAAAAAACCCACCGCAGCTATAAAAGGCCTATGTGTCAGTCTCTTCCGTTACCCACAGTCATTGCAAGCAATATTGTGCTTGAATAATGTTTCATTTCCAAAGCAAACTGACAATCTGGATGAGAAAGAAAAGGTGCTCTGGAGAAATAAAAAGCAATTCAAAGAGTGAAAAGAAATGGAAATGACTGAGAAGAAACTATATTTTGATGACCATGTTCTCTAAATGACCCATCCTCAGGTAAGCCAGGATCCCAAGACAGCCCTTCTGCTACCAAGTTCTCATCATTCCTCATTTTTCTAGAACCTTCCCTTGAGGAGTTTCGATGTCTGAAACTTTGCAGAGTTGGAGGATGTACTACAAAAGATAGGCTGCTGCTAGGGATAAGGTGAACGTGGGTACCCAGGAAGCATTCACTTAATTATTTACTCACACACTCATTTGACATTTACCAGGTGCCCATTATGTGCCAGTGACCAGACCATGTGCAGTGGGTGGCGATCGCGGTGGCATTGGCTGTGAAGGAGGAAAAGTCTGTTTTGATTGTGTCTTTCCCCATCTACCATTGTCTACTTTCCAATAAGGGCATCCCTCACTGGTGTTTCAGTGCTTTCCTAGCACTGGTCTGCCTGCTGCCACCTGCTCTCTTCTGCAGCTGCCAGAGGACCTCAGGCAAGAATGCTCACGCCCTCCATGGTCCCCACCACCTCCTGCCCTAGTATTCCATGACCCAAACCTTGCCCAACCCTCTGCCTCCCTCAAAACTGATCTGTCCTGCTTCCCATGCTCTCATTTTTTTCTGTAATGTGATATATAAGGCATGCACAAATTCTATTGAATGAAAGTATTTGCACTGCAACAGGGCAGCAATGCAGTGAAGATTGATGCAGCAATATCAGAGGATGGTATGTATTGTCACCGGGTCTCAATGTTCTGTACATTTAATACTTTGCTTCTTAAATTTCAAATTGCACGAGGGCTCTATTTTTCCGAACATTGCTCAGAAAGAATTTGGTTTCCTTAGTAACCAAGGCACATGGGGAAAAGTTTAGAAACTCGCCACTAAAGAAATATGACAATACTAATAAAAATATCTTAAATTTGCAAATCACTGTATACTTTTCAAAAAAAAAAACTCCTTAAGCACGCATTTTTACAAACCTACTGCTATGGACTGAATTTTTATGTCCCCTAAAATCATACATTGAAGACTCGACCCCCAGTGCGATGGTGTTTGGAGGTGGAGGTCTTCGGGAGGTAATTAGGTTTAGATGAGGTGAAGAGAGTGAGGCCCCGGTGATGAGATTAGTGCCCCTGTGAGAAGAGGGAGGCCAGAGCTCTGTCTCTGCCACGTGAGGACACAGCAGGAAGGTGGCTGTCTACAAGTCAGGAAGGGAGCCCTCACCATAATCTGAGCATGCTGGCACCCTGATCTCAGACCTCTAGCATCCAGAACTACGAGGAAATAAATTTCTGCCGTTTAACCCAGTCTATGATATTTTCTTACGGCAGCCTGAGCTAAGACACTTATTTGTGAGCGAGACAGGGCCAGGTCTTCTGTTCCAGAATCACTGCTGGGTAAGTAAGTTTGCAATCATGGCGAGGTGCATGTCTCATTCTCAGGCTGGCCGACATGCTTATGCTGGGTGTTGGACTGCAGAGCGTAGTGCCAGGTTGCTTTCTCGAGTCAATAACCTTCCACGGCAAGCCCCCAATGTGCATGGTTAAAGCTTCACGTTAGAAAGGAAATTCCCCAATTAAAACATGCAAAGCATCAGAATAAAGTTAGAAGGGACAGGGGGACAGGTGATTGGGGAAAAGGAGTAGAATCATAATAATAGACCAATAAATAAAATGAATCAATGGTAGCTATTAGGGGAGACGCTCAGCTTGGCAGGGGGGACAGAGATAGGGAAAGATAAACTGGCTGCCAAAGATTAAGGAAGCAGAAGACTGAAGAGATGGCCAAAAATTCTCTATTCTTCTGGATTCCAACCTTGAGGTTTATTTGGGACAACCTGCCTTTGCCCTGAACTTGGGTTTGCTCAGTCTCTAATCTTCCTCGGCTATGACAGTGTACTGCTATCATATTGTATGTGAATTTTAAATATGCAAGCGTGAAATAGTTTGATATAATCATCTCAGTAAAATTCCATTTATTTGCAAAATTTTAAATAATGAAAATTCCTTCAAATTAAAAAATAATTGTCACGAAATATAACATCATTTCCAAGTTGCTGGAACAAGTAAACAGCAAGCTCTGACCACACAGTTGTATACGGCAACGCAGGATAACTTTGCAATGCATCCTTTGTTAGTACTGGGCCAACCGGGTAGTTGTTTATATGCACTTTGACTTCTCCATCTGATTTTGATAGATATCCTGTTATCTTAAAATTTACTGCTAGTTATAATTTAAAGCATTTTATGTCCTTTTTAAAATTTCAGAACATTACAGGGGTACAAACGTTTCGGTTACACGAATTGCTTTTCTACAGTTTGAGTCAAAGTTGTGTGTCCATCACCCAGTGCACTGTACCCGTTAGGTGCGGATTTACACATCCCCCAAATACTTTATGTCTTATCACAATATCAACCATGCATTGATTAAAAGGTGGCACTTGTGACTTGTGCTAATGCTGTAAAGTGTGCTCCAACAATCTATTACTCTAGAATGGAAGCTATTAACAGGAATAATAAAGTGATACGAAAAAGGCCAAACCATACAGCGCTGAGTGTAGTCTGGGAAATACCAGCCATGGTGCTGGGGTAATAAGAACTAGCAGCACAGCCAATACGCCTTGAAATTCACAGAGGCCGTCCTGTAAGGAGGCAGGTAGAGTGCAAGAGACAGGAGGCAGACTGCAAGAGCAATGCGGTCTTACTGGGTCCCAGAGCAAAGCTGGTTATAAATGCGTTTTCTAAGAACCATCTCTTTTCTTTATATTTAGCCCTAAGGGAAAAGTACTCTTGAAATAGACAGGCTCTGATTAAGAGGGGCTACAAACAAAGCATCTTTCAACTGACAAACCCCAAGGCCCACAAGGTAGATAAGTACATTTTTCAGCCCAGCCTGGAGAAAGAAAGGTTCCAGCTTCGCAATCTTTTCCTTAATCAAGTCTCAACTTGGCAGGGTCTGGGATTTCCCTCCTCCCATGATGGGCAGCTGCCCACTGGCCCCGGCTGGGGCCTATGATCCCCATAACTTCGCGTGGCTTTGGTACCCGCACACCCTGCTCTGGGGGGGACACCCTCCACCCACTCCAGGGAGATCAAGGTTTCCTTTCATGCAACCTCTGCCCTGAGTATTTTCCTCCTTCAACAATTTGAGTTTTGTGACTTCTGCATTAATTAGATATCTTTCTATAACCTTATGGTATAGGTGGATGACTTGCAAGATGGAGATCATAATGCTCTCAGCAGAGCATGGCGTATCTCCTGAGATGTTCTAGGTTAATGAAATACTAATAGACATGCCATGGCCCCAGAGGGTGACCAGATTCTGGCAGAACATAGACAGTGTGAGTTTTGCACTGACAGATGTTCTTCAATGTATTAAATACTAATTTTTGAAAAAATTTAGTGATTAGCTCTTTGACTATCATGTATTGGCCTTTCTGCAATTAGTTCCAGTTAGGAAGATTTTACTTGGCAGCACAATTATTTTTCAACTATATTTTTTCTAATATCAAAGCAATTTTGCATTCTTGAGTAGATAACAACTGAAAGAGATAGGAGACGGCTCTGGAATAGGTCTAGGAACACAACCTGGTTACAAACAGTCCATAAGACGGGTAGCTCCCACATGGGGATCGCCAATTGGCTGTAAGTGCAACTTGGCCTATCTTGGGTAAGTGACTCTGCTCAAAGCTGATGGAGGACAATGATGCAATTTCACATATGCTCAGAGACTCAGAATCTCAAGACAACTTGACAGGACCCCAATTTTATGACAAGCCTAAAAGATGCCTTTTAATTCCTTTGTTCAGTTCTAATGGAAGTTCGTTATATGTATTCATATGGGTTTTAATGTTTCTCAGCCAATGGGCATCTCTGCTAAAAATCTTCTAGCAAACGTACGGGAGGGCACATACATTTAGATAATCCAAGAAAGGTCGAATGATGCCTTCAAAAGAACAAAGATAAAACCCATATTGCCTGTCTGTTGCTCAGCCTTGCAAGACGCTCACTGTCTTTGCTGGGGAAGTCTCGGCGGCCTCCAAGCCACCTTCCATCAATAGCAGTGGCAAAGGCACACAGTCACAGCTGCCCATCACACAGCTCCCTGGCCCTGTGCCAACCACTCGGTCGCAGACCCTTGGTACCTTTTGAACCCTCACATATTTTTATCTTCCTACCTCCACTCATTGTTTGGTCCTAGCTTGCATGTCACAGCTTTAGGGAAGCCCTTCCTGACCCCCAGACCAGATTCCATTCACTCTTAGCACTCTGCATATTCTGCACAGCACACACCAGTTACGCTTAATAGCTAGCAGAGTTTTCTGTGAAAGTCTTGCTCTCCTGTCTCGACCCCACCTCGTCCCAGACTGTGAACTCCATGAAGCCAGGGCTATGTCTGCCTCATTTGCTGCTGTTTACCCAGAGCCTGCCACAGTACCTGGCACAGAGAAAAAGCAAACTAAATATCTGCTGAACAAAGAAAGATGTTGCCTCGTACCTATAATCTCTCTACAAAACATGTTAAAAATTAGCTGGGTGTGGTGGCGCGCACCTGTAGCCCTGGCTACTTTGGAGGCTGAGGTGGGAGGATCGTTGGAGCTCAGGAGTTTGAGGGTGCAGTGAGCTATGATTGTGCCATTGCACTTCCAGCCTGGGTGACAGAACTGCTCAAAAAAAAAAAAGAAAAAAAGAAAAAAAAAAAAAAGAAATGTTGCACAAAATTGCTTGTGAGTGGGGCGTGGGTCTAGCCAAGCACAGCACCATTAAGCAGCTACGCACATTCTCGAAGCCTGTGCCATGGAGCTCACAACAGAAGCCCTCTGAAGCGCACCTACTTTAGCAGAGTGGCCACTGAACCTCAACCTCCACCTCACTCATTCATTCGTCCATTCGTGACTCTCCCAGCCACCTAACTCGCCATTGGTTTGCATGTTATACTTCTGTCTCACCAGTCATATCTCCTCTTGGCCTCTTCTGCTCTGGGTTGTTCCTTTCAACTTAGAGCGGGCACCCCACACTTGAAAGAATATTCTAGAGCCCCCCGGCCCACCCAGTGAATGGCTGTCCCACCTGGCTGGTCCTGGCTTTGTGCGGGGATCCCGAGCTGTCACGACTTTGTGACTTCCCACTGCCATGGAGGGTCACAGCTAAAAGCATCTAAACGAGAAAGCTTCAGCAAATTTTTATCACCATCGATTTCAAAAATCATGCCCAAACCCATTTAGAATGATCTGCCAAAGGGTGAATTAGTGACATAGAGCAGTCTGTGGGGACAGAGTGATCCCCAGGTGCGGACGACTGGCTGGCAATGACAGAGCCCAATCTGTGCCACACGGAGAGGCCGCAGCAGCCAAAACAGACAAAATCAGCGTGCAGAACAGAAGCATTTAAGCCACAGCAACTTGTCATATTTTGACACATAACTGTTTTCAAGCCTTCGCTTGTAACTGCACAAATATGCATTATGCACCGAAATGGCTCTGTCATTTGAAGGGCTTTTCCAGAATTAAGATGAGGAAAGAGCCCCGGAACCAGATGTTCCAGGTAAGCATTCACTGTGCCTGGTTCCTTCTCTGCTCAAATGGCTGCAGTCTGAGAAGAGAACAAAACCTCTATTTGTGGCTGTGGTGTAGGCAGCTTTTAAAACACATTTCCTATGTGTTCTAGTACCCATATCGGGCAGAGGCAACTCTTACTGATAGATTCCATTTTTTTTTTCTTTCTAGCACCCACACACTCATCCTCCACACTTAGTGTAGAGGGAAATAAGACGCAACGTGACACTGAATGAGAATACGGCAACATATTCAAAAATAACATTTTCAACAACTTATAAAACCACTGTATGTTTACCTTTATACATCAGCCTTAATGTTAAAAAAAAAAAAAGTACAAATTTTTTTCCCCCAAACGTTTATAAGGTCTACTAAGGATGGATACCACTATCCCCCCAAAATGAACAGCAACCGTGTGAAAACTACTGTCCCGTGATTTGGGTTGCAATTTAGAATGAAAAGTTCCCAGGCATTGGGCATGAAGTTCAGGAACTGCCTTCCACAAAGACGGTCAGTCCCGGACAGACCTGAAGTTCATGCTTCACATTTGCAACTGTCTGTCTATGAACAAATGATTTGTTAAAATAATTCTAGAAAAGCTCTTTAGTTACAAAGATCCTTTTCACAGTAACTCTAGTCACGATTATAGGAAGGAAAACAGAGGGCAGGAGAAACAATGTGGAAAAAGAAGAGGAGTGAAGAAGAGGAGAAGCGGCAAGGTGAGGGAAGCCAGAGGAGTGTTTTCAGCAGCTGTCTATTCAGAGACCCCCTTAAACATTTTCCTAGAATGAGAATAGAAATGTACAGCACAGAAAATTGACATTCATAAATGATTCACCTGCTGCTCCAACGCCCCCCTCAATTTCTGTCAAGGCAATTTCTCAAATGCCTGAGCCTCGAGTGGACAGATCTGAGATTCAGTAACTTATATTTATAATTTTACAGGTAATAGTAGGCTTCAGGCCGAACATTAAATATATCTTTCATGATAAAAATGCTGCCAAGCTAATGAGACGTCTAAGATGTTGTCTAAGTACCAATGCCCCCATCCCCTGCCCGGGACATACTTTCAACAAAGTTACTACTTGATTCCTGGTTTTCTGGGAGAAAGTTCTCAGAGTTTCTTGCATTTGGAAAAACAAAATGAAAGCAAAAATCTATATACAGCAATATTTTAAAATCTCACAAAAAATGACCTTGTAGAGATACACTCTCTTTGACGCTACCAGAGTTATTTATTTTTCTATTCTTTTCAGCATATTGTTTCTAGTATTTGTGTATGTGTGTTCGTCTCTGTGTGTTTACATTTATTTGAAAATAACTATAAGCTTTGGTCAGTTTGGGTCTAACAGCAGGGGCTGTTCCACGAGGGACCCCAGAATGGACGTCTCATGGTTCTGTGAGCGACACGGGCTCCCGGCTATACCTGATCATTGCGCACAAAGAACGGATTTATTTAGCCACAAAAAGAAGTGCAGTACTGATACATGCCACAACTTTATAAACATATTGAAAACATTATGCTAAGGGAAGAAACCAGACACAAAAGGCCACCTATTGTCTGATCCCATCGATACGAAATGTCCAGAACAGGCTAATCTTTAGAGAGAGAAAGTAGATGAGTGGTTGCTGGAGGCTGGAAGGAAGGAGGAAGAGGGAGTGACTGCCAAAGAGTAGAGAGGGTTTTTTAGGTGATATAAAATGTTCTGGAATTACACAGTGGTGATGGTTGTACAATCTGTGAACATACTAAGAACCACTGAGTTGTAAAAGGGTGAATTTTATGGTACGTGAATTATACCTAATTTTTTTTTAAAAAGTGCCCTCTTCTCTTATTTTAGACACATTATTTCATCAACAGGATGAGAAATGTGCCAAGTGAAAGCATATTCTTATACCAGTCTTAGAAATAGCCGCGTTTGTCGTCTTGGCCATTGAACAAATGACGTTTTCCTGTCTTGGTCTGTTGTTCCATCTTCTCCGGGTTTGCTTCCCTCTTTTCTGGAGACAAAGATGCTCTCACTGGAGCGACTCTCCTTTTTTAGACAGCCTTCCTCTTTTACCGCCTGCTGTCGTGCGCACATCCCTACTCACTTAAACAGCCCTTGTCTCCCACACGGGTTCTCATCTCGAGGAATAAAGCAGGAGAACTATAAAGCATGGAGCCCTTTGTCAGACATGGTATTCTTAGACAACCTCTGGGAATAACCCACTTAACAAAAGCAGCTGGAGCCATTCTCTTTGGAAACAGCTTTTAGTCAGTTACATCTCCCGAGGTCTTATGGGATGTGACCTCGAATAACTGTTAAACGGCACCTCACTCACTCAGATTCTTCCTATCGATACATCCCTTTGGCTAAGAACTTCATTGAGCTGAAAGCTCATTTAAGTGATTTGCTTCAAAATATACCAGACATAATTTTTAAAAGAGAGTGTGCTATCAGGGTGATGAAAATGTTCTAAAACTGGATTAGGGTGGTGGTTGCACAAGCTGGTAGATTTACTTAAAATCATTGAATCGGACACTCAAAATGAGTGACTTTTATGGTATATAAATTATATCTCCATAAAGCTGTTAAAAACAGAAAAAACAAAAAATAAATAAACCAGAGGGTGGGAGGGGGCGAAGTGGATGGACACAGAAATTAAGACGGACCGTGAGTTGACGATGCTCGGGGTGGGTGATGGGTCAGCGCAGTGGACACTGTGGGTGTGGCCTGCCTCTCCCCTCCGGGACACCCTAGGTGCTCGCAGTGTTGGCTGCGGACTCTCTCTCAAGGAGTTTCCTTAAAGACAAAAGAGCTGCTTGCCCAAGGTCATGCTTCTCTTCCTGGGGACAGCCCACATCCAATGAGAGGATACCAATGTCCGCCCTCCCCCATCGTCCCAAGGCAGGCGACATCCCTAAAGGGCCATTTCAGCTCACCTGCTTTGCAGCCCAACTCCTCCCTCCACCCTGTCCTGCCTCCTTCACTCCCCGACAGAAGCCATCCTGGTGACTCCAGGCAGAACACCATCTGCACCCTAACCCAAGAGGGAGGCTCATGAGATATTCTATGTTTGTACATGCTGGACTTTTTTCATCAAAAATAAGAAAAACAGAAAGTTTCCTAAATGGAAATGCCACAAACTCTAGGGAAAATGCATCTGATGTTTCACAGACTCTGTAGCCAATATCAAGTTTGTTGTTCAATGGTAGAAAGAAACAGAACAAGGCGGGCCAAGGGGGCGGCCCTCTCTGCCCCTGCATCTGAGTCAGGAACACGGCTCTGCGTGATCAGTGCTTTCCCGGCTCTTTTGTAAGGACTGGGAGATGTCCCCACCCAGCTGTGCGGATGCATCTGTTGAACTTAGGTCTCTTCTCAGCCTGGCTGTCCGCAGTGGTCCCAAGAATGTGTGGTCTCTGCTAAGCATGAAGGAAGGAGTACAAGGAAATCCGAGAGCACCAAGGCTCTCAGAAAGGCAGTGAGATGCCAGGAAAGTCTGCACCTACCCTTGAACTTAGAATCCATTTGTTTCCTACATTTAATACACTTGCACCCTCTGCTAGAAAGCCTGCAGGCAGGAGGATAATAAGATTTTTGTGATTAAATTATTTAAAGCCATGGATATGGCAGTGCTTTAGAGTACATTCCCGTATTCAGTCTCTTACATCGAAAGGATGATTTGGAAAATCCCCGTCCTTTAGGGAGTCCAGGAACCACCAATTATCTGAAATTACCTGGCTTAAAAAAAAATCTCAAATCTTATTAAAAATCTCTGGTTATCTTATGATTATTAACTCCCACTGGCCAATCAGATGAATGCTGGTGCTCTACTAAAAAGTCCCCAACCAAAGAGATATACACGCATTACTGATTTTGTTACAGCAGGTCCAACTCAGTACCTAGTACTATGGAGTGTGCTGTCTTATGCAAATCTAGATCTCTCCAAAAGAGGCACGGCCCTCCAAATTCTTGGAGCCCCAGAACTGCTTTGGCTCATTGACGTGTGCCTTGTTCAGTCTCTTGGGTTCTCTAGTAACAGCCCACCTGGCTTCACCAGTCCATCCTGCCTGTCCTTCCAGCTCCATCTTGTCTGTCCTCCACGAAGTGGTCATTTACTCACAAGGTGAGGTCCTCTCCTACCTGCCAATTGCCCTCATGGGCCAGCCTCTCTGTATGCCTTTGCCCAACCCAGGCCAGGGGCGTCAGGGAGCGCTGCCCAGATGGAGGGCAGAGGCGGCGTCTGGGGCGGTGTTGGGGACAGGCAGAAAGATGCACAGAGGGAGGGCAGCAAAATTAAACTCCAGATGATGGGATGGGATAGCACTTAGGGCCACTCTGTTACTACCCTGGTTATTATATAATATTTTTACAAGTTAGGAAACACATCTGGCATAAATAATACCACCTTTTGACTCATCGCTGTTGTAAATCTTTGACTTTTCAAAAACATTTGTGCGACCATATGAATTCCATTTGTGTCTCACAGGCAAGCTGTTCCTGCCCTTATTTTAAGGATAAGGCAACCAGATTATAAGAAAGATAAATGATTTGGTTGGCGAGTAGCTCAGCTGAAGCAGAAGGACTGGGTGAACAACATACGATGACAGGTCTTTCACATTCTCTGATCACAAAGAGTACACTGTCAGGACAGATAGCATGCAACGTACAAAACTTTAAAATATCACCCAAAACTTCACCACACAAGGGCACCCACAATTAACATTTTGCCTTTATCCTTTCGTTTTTTTTCTAAGTTACACTAAGATCAAATTATATATATATATTATTTTGTATTGAGCTTTTCAAGTGAGGTTATGCTGTAAATGTTTCCCGACATTCATAAAGATACTTCATACATTAATTTTGGTGTTTGCGTAATATCAAATGTGACTACAGAATAATTTATTTTTAACAATCTATATTCCTTATGGATATTTTTGCTATTATAAATAAAAAGGAACAGAACAACTTGGAGTAAATATCTTTGTTTACATTTCAGATTATGCCTTTGGGTTCCATTCCCAGAAAAAGAATTATAGCATGAAATAAAATATTGGGAGCAAAGAAAATCCTGATTTTCACTCCCAACAGAAGTCTAATAGAGAAGTATGCCCGCTCACTCCATCCTTGCTGGGATTAGCTTTATTTTAATCTTTATTCATTTTCTAGGCTACACACACACACACACACACACACACACACACACACACACAGATGTTGCTTTAATTTATATTTCTTTAACTATTAATAATAGTGAGTTGGAACATTTTAAATATTTATTACCCATTTCTATTCCATGAGACATACATGACTCTTTAGATCTCTTGTTCACTAATTACATGAGGTTAAAATGTCGTCGTATTGATAGAAATTATTATGAGCTCTGAGTCTTGTAAGGATATTAATTCCTGGGGTCTATCATAATTTTTGAAATGTTTTTCACAGTTTTAATATTTGTCTTTTAATTATATTTTCCACATGTTGTCATCTACAGATGTTTATTTTATTGAGTAATTAGCTCTGTCCACACATTCCTTCACTAACTCTTTTCTTGAGGAGGAGTCTTCTCTCTTCAAAGAGCTTACAAATATTTCTTCTCAAAGACTTTGTGATTTGATTTTCACTTTTATTACACTATTTAATAAATTATTCAGTTTTTAAACTGTATTAATTTCTTATGAATTTTGTTAATTTATTAATATTTATTCTTCAATCCATCTAGAATTTATTTTGATGCGTAGTATATTAGTCTCATGTTATATAACTTGCACGTGAGTTCAATAAATTTCAGGTGGTGATACTTCCTGTCTACTTTCGGTACTACAACAGCCATTCTTAAGAATATTTCATATTTATTTGTGTTTATTTAGTAGCTTATGTCCCCTTTGCCCAAAAGTGAGTAAAAAGCTATAGAACCTAGTATCTAGTAATAGTCACAATTATTGATAATTTTCAACCATTATACAGATAAACATTTACAACACATAATGCCAACACCCACAGTGTTACACGGGGAGTGATGGCAGAGGAGTGAGTAATGTCACAGCCAGAAGTAAGAGGCAAGACCAGGGAAACTTTCAGCTGAGATCCCAGGAAACTGGGGCAGGACTTCACCAGCTGGGAGAACAACAGGCTCCAAAGCTCAGAGGGAGGAGGAGGGCAGGGGTTTGGGGACACCAGGGAGCCTGCATCGCTGGGCAGTGAAGCCCAAGTAGTCGGGAAGGGCTCTGCATGTTGGTTCTACTTGATTCTACTGATGACAGAGATGCAGCTCTTTGAGCAGAAACATTCCGTGTTCGGACTTCTGTTTTGGGTGGTCATTCTGGTGTGAAGAACAGACTATGGGGAAAATAATGGAGGCACGGAAACTGCCAAGAGGCTGCAGCCACAGGCCAGTGGAAAAATGGGTCCAGTCCAGCCCAGGACGGGAGCAACAGTGAGAGAAAGATAACTCCCTGAGGAAAGAGAACTGTCAGAACTCAGAAGGCGATAGGACGTTGCATATGACAAAGCCTATCAGTTCCTGGAGCTGTTTGTCCCTGAGGCTGGTGCTGAGTTCCACTCAAGCCAGTTCCTGATGGGTTTCTCTTATTTCCAACCAAAGGAGTCTTGACTAAATAAAAATATCTGCTGGCTCTGCAGCAATACAAGAGGAAGAGAATGTTTGGGGAGGAAGAGAACAAAATCTGAACGCAGATCATGTGGATATATCCAAGTAAATGCATGCAGCAGGCACTTATACATAAGCATACGAAACTGATTTTCTTACTCATTACTCATGTATGCTTTGGTTTTGAATTGAAATATTTTTCAAAATTGTAAAATACAAGTCCTTATTTAGGAAGTACCAGACACATTTTAATGATATAAATTGCTTTATGCTTCTAAAAAATGAGTTGCTTAAAAAAACAATAAATTGTTGGTATTACCTTTCCCAGAACTGGGTGGTTATATGAATAAATAGAATTATCCAGCTTAACATGATTATGACATTTATCTGCTCAACAGTCAGAGACCTGAGTCTCTGGGGGCAAGGCCACGTGAGCATGTGCTCTTTTTGTACTGCTACCTGGGGACAGGCAGGGGAAGGTGGTGGCAGCAGAGAGGGCAGGAAGGCAGGGCTGGGCTATAACAAGAGGGGAAGAGAAGATGGTGGAAGGAGAAGAGAAAAGTGAGACCATGGTCTTCTTCACTGCGGAAGAAACTTGTGGACTGCTTGGAGCAGCCACCAGAGGCTTCATGGACATCCTGGCTTTTGGTGCCATGATGGAAGTCTCTGGATGAAAAAAGGACACATGTTAGAGTTTGCTGCAGATCTGCCCATTGTCAGTGTTAGCCACCCCGGTAGCAGGGACCTCCAGCCGGTGCCAAGTCTCAACAAGAGGAACCCACAGCTTTCACTGGCTCAGCGCCGCTTTAAAATCCCTCAATGTGACTAGAGTGGAATTTCAATCAAAATCAGCTTATCCTTTCTGTTTCCCTTGCACTCTGAGCGCAGTGCCAGCTATCTCTCAACCCTGCAGTGACGGAGTATCTGGAAGGTGGGGAGGGGTGCAGCTTTTAAATTTCTTATTTCTTTTAAAAGAAGAAAAAGATGCTGACTGTGCCACTCCATAATTCTTCGGAGATTAGAACCTGCCAGGTCGCCAGCCCCACATCTCAGCCTTCCGCTCCCCGCTCCAAGGTCCCGGCAGGACATTCGACGAAGGGTTGGGCAACAGGACCAAACGGAAGAGAGGGAGGGCTGGTGTCACCAGAGGTTGAGAGTGGCCAGCTCCTTGCAGGGAGCCAGGCTTCTGCTGGCACTGTCACTTGGACGGGACATTGCAGGGGAGTGGTGAGGAGGCCAGGTGCTGAAGGCTGAAGCCTCGCTCCTACACTTCTTGCTCCCCAAAATGGAACAAAATACTTTGTTCTCTAGAACTCACATCAGTGAAATGGGCATGGTAATGACACTCATCTCATGGGATTAGCAGGAGGCTAAACGAGACCTGTGAAACACAGAGTGTGCACTCCGTATACGCTAGCCTTTATTATTACCATTATTACCATTAATGTCATGTTATTCTAAGGCACTTCAAGCTATGCCAATTCTTGCAATCGTATCTCCATTTCACAGATGGGATCGAGGAAACACTTGCCAATTTAACAAATGTTTTCTGCGTGCCTGTTTTGTGGCAGGCACTCTGCTAGGTGTGGGGAGAGACCTGTCCAAATGCCCACATCCACCGACAAGAAAGTACTTTTTATGCCCAACCCTGTTCCAAAGAGCAGGCCAGAAAGGCAGCCTGAAAGGATGGAGAGGACACAGAGAGAAGGCATGTTTAAATAACTGAGAAAAATAAAGCTAAGGCCAGGAGAGAGTCTAAGCCAGGGAGTAGGGGAAGGTCAGGCACAGGCGAGGCCAGGAAGTTCTCTGCACCTGGTGGAAGCAGCTCACAAGCGCAGCTCTAAGATTTTTCTTGTAGCCAGTCAAAGAGGTTTGTGTCTATAATTTAACACAAACTACTGCTCAGGGGAAGCACAAGAGATCTAGGATTTAATCCACCACAGGGGGCTTTAAGCCACAGAGTCTTGGAGACACTTAAGATTTGATCGCCTCATCTTTAAATCTCTGGCCTTTCAAAAACTATTAAATAATTTTAAAAATGAGGCCAGGTACGGTGGCTCACGCCTGTAATCCTAGCACTTTGGGAGGCCGAGGCAGGAGGAACACTTGAGGCCGGGAGTGCCTGAGCAAGAGCAAGACCCCGTCCCTACTAAAAGTAGAAAAATTAGCCAGGTGTAGTGGCGCGCACCTGTGGTCCCAGCTACTTGGGAGGCTGAGGCAGGAGGATGGCTTGAGCCCAGGAGTTTGAGGTTGCTGTGACCTACGATGACACCACTGCACTCTAGCTGGGGTGACAGAGCGAGACTCTGTCTCAAATAAAAAAATAATAATAATTTAAAAAATGAGCATATGATGAATGTATACATAATAGATACATACGGTTCTGAAAATTATAATAAAATGAATGTCTGTTTTCAATTATTTGGCCAAGAAAGCAAGTTTGATTCAGGAACCCTGGAACCGTTTGAACCAAACAGCTCAAAGAAATACTAACACACATGACCATTTGGAACAGACAGATTGCACTGGGGTGAACGGCACAAGATAAATGGAATCTTCTGAGTGACGAGCCACTGGCTGGCATTTTAATTTGGATGTTTCTAGAACATTACCTGGTGTTATAATTCTTCTACGGCTGTATACACTGTGGAATGGTTAGTCCTGAATGTCACCGAGGATGGACAAAATGGGCTCATGTTCTAATTGTTGCCAAGTCTGATGGAAGTTTAATCAATGAAAGAAGCTTCTCTTTGCCATGAAGGGTTGAGAGCTTCCTGCCGTGCTTTTTAATCTCATTCACCTGGTCACCAAAGCCAGCAACCTGGGAGATCATCTATGATTCCCCACCCAACACTAATTCAGGTTTTAAATTCTGCCGATTTTTGCTCTTAAAATAGTTCTAATTCCTCCTTTCATCTTCATCTCCACTGCTGCTAAGGAAGATGGCATCGGCGTCTCTCAGCTGTTAGAACGGCTTTGCAGCTGCACAGTGGCTGGTCCCCCCAGACCCACCCCCCACGATCCTGTGCGGCCACAGCCAATGAGCCTTACTCTGGAAACTGCTGCTGCACCGTAGGAACAGAAAGATGAACTGCCACCATGCTCCACGCTGGAGGCACAGGGTCTTGCAGGAACATTTGGAGCAGGGGAGTGACATTGCAATGATATTTTAAGTAACTGCCACATGCCAGGGACCGTGGTTAACATTTGTTGTATGTTATCTTGTCTAACCTTCAGAACTGCCCCGTCTTTGAGGTATTGATGATAATGGTACCATGATCACCTCCATTCTGCACAGGAGGAACCTGAGAATGACAGACGTGCTGTGGTCTAAGGTCTAGATGGCCCTGCCAGACGCCAGCACCACCTCCCCTCGCCATTGCTGTCAACTATTCACTCCAGCTCACGCCCTTATTTGCCAGTGAGTTTAGCTGCTCACTCACCGTCATTCTCTCCAACACATTCCTCTCTTAATCCTTACACATTTCAAGACGCACGGAGATTATCCTGCCCCTGTCTCTCAGGTCTTTGCATGGAAGTCCTCCCAGACTCTTCTGCAACATCCATTCAGGCTCCTGGCCACGCCCTAGACCTTGCAACCCTCCATCATCTCACCAGCAGGCATCCTCCCCTCTGGTCTCCACCTGCAATCTCCCCAGCCACTCCTTCTGGTGCCCAGATCCCAATAATCCTTCAACCCCACTAGGACCTCCAATCCCATCTTTTCCAATTATCATCTTTCCGCTGCCCTCTGCCAGCTCAGTGCTGTCTCCTGCTCCCTTAACAGGCTTAGATCCCACAGCCAATTGTCATCGCTCCTTTCCAGTCATCCAGCCTCCTCTCCCTGTCTTATTTCCTTGGCAAAGCAGTGACCCTGGGTAGATCCAACTCTACCTGTCCCATGAAGCTGAACACAAGGGGGAAAGACACAGAGCCCTGTTGACTTGGCCTCAGGTTAAGTTCCAGATCCTGGTCACTCATACTCTATCTGCTTAGTCCGCTCACTTTCTTTCTTCGACAACCATTTCACAACTCCTCCTCCTTCCCAGTCTCTATTTCCCAAGATTCTCAACAGATGACCTGACTTCGACCTGCACTCAGAGAACTGAAACACTCAGAAGGAAATTTCCACAGACTCCAATCACCTGAAGCGTCTGCACCAAATGATCTGCAAGTTTCTTCCCCTTCATGGAGAAGGACGCCTGGCCCTTCTATAGCCAACCCTTCTGCGTGTGCACCAGATCTCCATCCTGCTCCGCTACTTGGGGACCCTGTTTCGGCAATTCTTCCACCTTCTCCTGTACGACAGTCCCCCTTTCGCCTCTCTGCTGGGCCGCTTTCACGGGAACACAAATATGCTACATTTTCTCTCACTAAAACAAACCAAACCAAACCTCACCTTGCTCTCATTTCCACTGCCAACTACTGCTCTATTTCTTGTTCTCCTTGCAGCAAGGTGTCTCAAGCGCACTCTTTATCCTCACCCTTAAACCTTCTCCCCACAATTCTTTTCTAGAACCTTCGCCTCCAATCAGGCTTCTGAACCTAGAACTTCCCTGACAATGTTTTCATCAAAATCACCGATGTAGTGATTCTACGTCGACGTCGCTAAACTCAGTGGTCAGTGCTCAGTCCTCATCTTACTCAACCCCCCAGTGGTGCTGGACCCTGGTGGTCACTCCTTCCTCCCTGAAGCACCTTCTCGACTTACCCTCCAAGACACGCGGCTCTTGCTTTCCTGCTGAGCTCACCGCCCCTCCTCTTCACTCTTCCCCTGCTCTCAGCCCTGTAATGTTGGAGGGGCCCAGGGCTCAGCTGTTGGTCCTTCTCTCTGTCTACCCTCCCTCCCTTAGTGATCTCATCCTGGCTCGGGGAAGAAAATTCCAATCAATATACCAATGTGTATCTGCAGCCCAGACTCCTACCCTAAGCATATCGAACTACCTGTTCAAACCCTCCACGTGGATGTGACTCAGACATTTCACACTCTGCACATCCAAGAGTGAAATCCTGATCTTCCCCCAAATCTGCCCCAGCCCCAACCGTCCCCATAACAGTTGGTGGCAACTCGATCCTCCAGAGCTCAGGGCAAAAATCTTGGCACCACCCTTGACCCCTCTCTTTCCCTTGCTGGTCCACATCCAACCTGCTAGGGAATGTTACTGTCCCTCAAAATATGTCCAAAATCCGGCCGCATCTCCCTGCCTCCCCAGCAACCATCCTGGCCTAAGGCATCATCATCGGGTCAGAGTCACCATAGTCACCGCCTAACGGCCTCCCTGATTCCAGCATCCCCCACGGTCCATTCTCGACGTGACAAAGCAGCCAGAGCGGTTCTTTTCAAACCTAAGTCGGATCGCAATTCGCCTCTGCTAAAAATCTCCCAGTGGCTTCACATTCCCCTCAAAGGCCAGCAGTCCACATGGGGCCCCCAAACCACATGTGATTAGGCCTCCTGTGGCATCTCGACTCGTATCTCTATCTTTCCCCCTCACCCCACCAGCCCCGGCTGCACCGGCCTCCTCGCTGGGCCTTGGCCACACCAGGCACCCTCCCGTCTCGGGCTTCGTCACTTACTGTTCCCCCTGCCTGCAATGCCCGTCCCCAAATATCCACTACCTGGACTCCCTCGGCCCCTTTAAGTCGCTCAGCTGTCACCTGCTCACGGAGGTTAATGCGACCACCCCCTCCCCCTGGAGCTCCTGATCTCTCTACACCGCCTGATTCCTCTCTGTAGTACTCAGCACCTTCTCACGCACTACTGAATTTACTTATGACGTTTATCGGTACTGCCCATAGCCCCCTGCCCCATAGAGGCGGAGATCTTGCTGGGTTGTGTGACCTGCAAAAGCCCGTGGCATTCAGCGCATGTGCAACCAAGATTCATCGAATAAAAAACATACTCAGGAATGCCCTGTCCCGGGTTTCAAAGCTCTGTTATTCTGGGAATTCTACGATTGCCAGCCACGATGGCATGCAGGCACAAAGGGCGGCATCAGGCTGAATATTAGCAACTTCAGTGAGGAAGGAAGAGCCATTTTAGAGACTTTTCAGTTTTTGCACGTGTTTGAGTATCTTTTTAATTTTTTCCCCCTTGTTACAGAATTTGTAGTCGTTACAGTCATTCATTTTGGAAGTGATACTGCGAATGGTCATCATTGGTACTAGAATCTCTTTGAGACTTGCAGTAGGCGGGCACCTGTCCAAAGAGTGAGCAAAGGCAGAAACACACACACACACACACACACACACACACACACACACACACACACACCCCAAAAAGCCAAACAACAGCAGCAGCCTCGACAGAGTCCCTGACTTCGGTGGCCAAGGCATGCAGCTCTGTAGCATGGAAAGGGGGGTGTGGGGGTGAGTGAACGCAGGTCAAAGGGCAGTCAGAGACACCAATGTGCCTCCACTAATGCATCTGTCCACAGCACGAAGCCGTTATCTCTTTGTAATGACTGCAGAAGCCGCATCTCTGGCTCGGTCCTATTATCACACCAATAACGCGAGACCGGCTCACGTCTTCAATACACAGTAGCTCACAGCCGACGGTTCCTGAACGTGGATCCTGTCAGGCCACTTAAAACACTGCTCTCTCATGCCAACCCACAATCACAGGCTATCCCAGCCCTGCAGCGGCCAATTGCTCTCAGATAAGAGCTCTGCTAATGGACTAAAATGGTAACACAATTCGGACACTGGTACAGGCGTAACTAGTGGTGTCCAAGGATCTATACGTACAGCCAAGTGGGCCCACCACACACACAGGGCTGTCCCTACAAGACGTTAGCACCAAATAAGGCTAGAAAGACAAGCCATATTTCCCTAAATCTTTAATTGAATTAGACAAAAATGCAGATCCGCCATATTGATGAGGAGAAGCAAAGCTGGGACGACATTGGTCCTCCAAGGCACGGGATGAATCTGGAATTGCAACTCAGGGGAATGGGGGCAGCATCTCTGCTTCCCTCACAGGGAGGCAGGTGACACATTTTCCACCTTAAAGGGCTGTTATCTATTTAGAAACAGGAGACACTGGAAAAATTCTCCGGCTCCTAGATGCAGCCTATGATAATATAGTGATATACCAGAATCTGCCCTTGTACATAATCAAATTTAGAAAACCAAACCTCACTGCCCTGATGTTGGTAGCTGTGTTTAAGGCTGTGATACATTTCAGAGAACATGGAACACTATGCCCAAGGATTGTGCTCTTATCTCAGCTGTGTGTAACAAGCCTCTGAATGTTTCGTTTATCATTCCAACGATCGTGCTCGTTCTACGACACGTAATGGAGCAGAGTACACATTATTCACGATCGCAGTACAAATGCTGTCAAAACACAAACTGCTTAGGTTGCCACATGCTCTGTCAGCAGGAATGCCACTTGGAGCAAGATATTAAGAAATGCTGCTATAGAAGCACAGACCAGTGATGCCTGCTTCATCCTCAATGATCGTTTAATCTCAGATCGCAAAGACATTCTGACTTGATGGTTTTGAGTCACAACCTTCCTAACACTTCTGGACTTGACGGGATTATTTTTAAAAGTCTTCAGAAGGCTTTAAAGTTGTAGCCTTGCATCATCAAAACAAGACTAACTTAGTTTTGCTTCCCTTGCTCAGGTGATGAATTTTTCTGAAAACAGTAACGCATCAACTGCTGGCTACTTGGCTTCTGTAGTCCACAAGCCTCCCTCGGCATAAGCCCCATACGTGCTACGAAGCACCTGGGCAGAGCGACCTGAGGATGATGCAGAAGGTGGGTCTAGAATTGGTGACAGGCCTGGCTGGCCAGGGGCGCACATTCAACACGATTGTTCCTCATCGTGTCCCTGGGCAGCTGGGAACTTGGTTCAGATAAACGCTCACCTGGATATATAAACAAGTCAAAACATTTTTTTAAATGAGCTATTTTGGTGGAGAAAAAGGTGGGAATCAAAACTCTGCCCTGTGTGTGAAAACTACGGTGACAGCAGGTAAGGCTGAGGGCTCGGGAATCCGGGAGATGGGAGAGCAAATCCACGCTCCGTCACTTGGGCAAGTCACTTATGTCTTTAAGTCTCAGTTGCTTCAACCTATGTGAGAATTTAATGAATTGTATAAAGTGTTTAGCATAGCTTTGTGCTAGATAGAGGAGGTATAAAAGTAATTACTAATAACAACGTTCTGGTTGTAGCTTCTGTAGAATTATTAGTATTTTCAGAGACGTCTCTCTAAATTCTTGCTGCCGAACTGGATATAATTAAAGTTGACAATATGTAAGTCTGCTTTCTGTTTCACTACAGTATTCCCTTTGTGACATTAAAATGTCATCAATTCTATTTTACAGGCTGAGTAAAAAAATCTCGATGAACAATTTATTAGCTAAAAAAAGCATCTGGCATGTGCATAAGGATGAAATATTGAAAGGTTCTGCCATGAGAATTCCTTTCCAATGTGTTTATAATGTGTGGGGAGAGCACAAAAATTAGTATTTATTTTATTTTGAAAATGTTAAGTGCTGCCTGTAAATCCATTATGCAAACAACAAGATTTAAAGAAAAACAAACGAAAAACATTCATTTTTGCGGAGGGAGCATCCATTTTAAACACGTGCAACATCTGACACTAAAATTCCACTGCGTGATGGCCGGTGACCACGAAACAAAATTGGAAATCCCGCACGGTCAGTGCTATTCTGAGTACATCTCTGATACTAACAGTAGTTAGAAGTATACTAAACATTTTTGACCTTGAACATGTGTGACTTAGGAACATTGCCTTAAAAAGAGCAATAGCCTATTGGATTAATGATATCTGATTTGAAGTTACAATTTACTCTCTCTTTAAAATACTTTTGTGTCCTTTTGTTTAGAAAGAACCCCCCTATTTTTGAGTTGAATGTAAAGAAGCTGCAACTGCATTCACACACAGGAACACGCTAATGTCTTCCACGGGCCATTTCCATAGGTGACAAAGGGCTTCTGCTGGCATTTCCTTCTTAGGTCCGTGGCCGCGTGGCCAGGGGCTGGGCAGGGATCTGCAAGCTGATTCCACAGACAGGACCGGGGATCTGAGGGGCTCCCCAATTTCCCCCGGCCCACAGGACGAAAGAGAAATGTGGTGGGATTCTCACTTCTGCTGTAAATGCTAGACAAATGCTCCCAGTTATCATTTGCGAAGTTTAAACTGTTGAAAAAGATGTGTGGAAAGAAATCTCTTATTCCTTCCACGATGACAGCAAATGTCTCAGGTGGCAGAAGTCAGGACACAGATGGATCATGTTCTGTCACCTGGCAAGACCCAAGTGAAGGTCCCGAGAAGTCAGGCTGCCCTGGGCAGGACTTTGTGTCATCCAGGCAGAAGTGGCATTTCCTCACCTACAAATCCCAGACAGCAGGTTGCCTGGCGTCAAGCCCTTTAAAGTATTAATACCTCCCCAAATAACCTTTGAAATGCAAAGACTTCTCAGTGTCTAGGACAACAGGAATGCGTTCACTTGCTCTCAGTTACTCAGACCCAGTTGGGGACTCCGAAAGCCCCAGAACACACACCCTGACCCGTGGAGTCCCTTCTCCCTGTATAATGACGCCACCTTCCTCACGCTATTAAAATAAAAGGCAGCGCAAGATAAAAAGACACAAATCCAGAAATATATTTACAGACCTGCTAATGGACTTTAAGACTACTGCAAAGACATAAAAATCGTAATTTATGGTATAGTTTAATAGAAAAAGAAATTTCCTTCCAATTTATATAACAACTGTTCTGCCCCTAGAAGTCTTGTTTTCATTAATAAACAGGCTGATTAGTGATGAGCTTAAACTGTAGCAAAATATGCATTTCATCTGTGCCTCACTGTGATTCCTGCTTGCTTCTACGCAACTGACACGTCTGTGGTTTTTTTTTTAATAGTTTGATTCCTAAAGTAGATAACCTTCCCCTCCTTCCTGAGATAAGATGAGATGCCCTGAAAATGATTTCAGAAAACTTGGACTTTAACTAGTTTTGGGTCTGTCCTATACCAGCTGTGTGAGGTTAGGGAAGGTACCTAACCTCTCTGAGCTGCACACATTTCATCTGTGTCACATAGGAGAGGTAGGACATCTTTTCCTTTTAGAGCAAAAACTCTACAACTCTGTTTAGACTGTGCAAACACCTAATAAATCTCTATTCTCCCAATGGTGGCCTGTCTCCTTCCAAATACTCATAAATTCTAGATTACTTAAGTGTGGCTCAATGAGATGGCCTTGATTAAGATGACATGTGGGCCGTACACACCCACGGCACAACACCCTGCGGGCTCTCATCTCCTCATGTACACATTTATT
This sequence comes from Propithecus coquereli, assembly GCF_000956105.1. Lineage (NCBI taxonomy): Eukaryota > Metazoa > Chordata > Mammalia > Primates > Indriidae > Propithecus > Propithecus coquereli. The sequence continues at coordinate 5,478,022 of NW_012152951.1, forward strand.
TTTGTCTCCGTGCTCTGCTCGTGTAGTTCTCCCTCCCACAGTGGACTACAGAACATCCTCCTTTCCACCTTTTCCCCATCTGCACTCAAGTTCTAGTCCACCCTCCTCGACAGCCCCTATTGCATTACCATTAGAGACATATTAATTAACATCTTCAATATTCCGCCACTTATGCATTAAATAACATCGACTGACTGCTTACTCTGTTTTCTAATTTTTCACTCTTGTTCCAAGGAGTCTCTCCCATAAATTGCATCCTTTTCAGTGACAAAGGCCAGGCCTTACATTGCTCTCATTTCTGTTCAGGCTTCTCTGCCCCGGCTCTCTGCCCTTCCTCTCTCCCTCTGTAGTGCAGAGCCGTTCCCTCTGCCCTGTAACTCCTCCCCGTTCGCGTGCCCCAGTGCACTCCTGAGGTCAGGAGAACAGAGGTCGCCCCAGGTACACAGCCAGGTGTACTTAGCAATGGGGGGTTTCAGTAACTCCTACAGAAACGTCAACTACGGATATCCGGTCGACAATGGTAAATCTGACACCTGGAGTCTGGGGCTGCGTATGCCACTAGTGCTTGTCTGCAGAAGGGAAGCATCTGGCCCACCCAACCCTGATCTCCCCCCAGCCGTCTCCCATCGAGCACCTTGTTCATGCACGTGTTTACCTGAGATTACAGATTTTCCCTCTACTAGGGAGGGAGCTCTGTGGGTGCAGGGTCCTGTCTGTTTTGTTCACTGCTATGTTCCTGATGCCTACAAAGGCCCCGGCACCCAGTAGCTGCCAGTAAATATCTTCTGGATGAATGAATAATGAAGGAATGAAGGAATAGTGGCCAGAGAAAGCAACATTGAATTTTGAAGCCCGGAGCCACCTAACACCATGGATCCCAGACTGTTTTTGCCACAGTGCAAAACTGAGTGCCAAATAACCTTGCAGCACATCTCCTCTGATTAAATCCCACTCTTCCCTGTACAGAGTTCCAGAAGCTGTTTCCATAAGTTGGATGTGAAGGTAAACAGAGAAGTAGAGAAACTGTTAGCACCCCTCAAGGATGTCCCTTCCGAGAGACAATATACTGTGATCGGTCTCAAGTTACTGGGCAACTGAAACATGCGGGAAGTCGCAGCAGGCAGTGAGACCCTGCAAGCTACAGCACGCTCCACGTCCCCACTGAGCAGCCAGCCGAAAGGCCCCGCCATGCCACGTGTCCAAGCTTTTCCAAGTGCCTCGGCCTTGAAGATCTTGGCTAAACCTGGCAAACCCATCCTCCTTCCTCAAGGCTGTGCTCGCCCGCACCTCTCCTGCCACACCAGCCCTGTCACCGATGCTTCCCGAGCAGACTGGGTCTGCTCAGTGTCTGCTACTCACATGGTCTAGTTTAACCAGTCTGCAATTATCTGCGTGTGTTCATCTGTACCTCACCCCAAAACCGCGAGCTGCGTAAGTCAGGGCCTATACCATATGATAGCACACAGAGCCTCGCCCAAGCTCTCTGTTGAATGGATTAATCAATTCCAGAAGATGGGTGCCCTGCTGTTGGCTTTTGAGAACTACTCACGCGGTTCCTGTATGTCCTCGGTCCAAGGCTGAAGGATGACGCGGGCACAAATAGGCTTCTCTGTACCACTGGCCAAGAACCACCACCTTTCCGTGGAGTTAAAAAGCCTGAATCCTTCAGGGCCCTTCAACAGGGGAAATAAATCTTCTCATTGTAGTAGTTTCGTTCTCAAAAAAAGTTTAAAAGGCTCCTATTTCCATGTCAAACTTCTGTTAAGACAACCAGGGCTTTGTGCCAGCCACTGGCTTGGGACAATGGGTCTGTGTTTGCTTTAGATCTGATTAGAGAATCTGTCAACACTCATCTTATCTAAGATGTCACCTCTGGGTCTTATTTCCCTTAAGCAATGTTTGGGTTGAAAGATAAGTAAGAATGCCTTGAAGCCACTTGTTAGAAGAGACTGGTCACAGACTTGCCGGGTTCATCATTACTCGGCCATCTCTCAAGTTCAACAGCAGCAGGTCTCAGCTCAAGTTCAACACCAGGTCTCAGTTCTTTCGTGCCATTAAAGGGACTCGTCTACAATCATCTCCCTCCAGATATAAAGGAAGACACAAAACCAGAAGGCACATTCTCTATGCAGCAATCCCCAGCCTTTTTGGCACCAGGTACCAGTTTCATGGAAGACAATTTTTCCACGGGAGTCGGGGGTGTGTGGGGGAGGCGGGGCTCAGGCGGTGATGCGAGCGATGGGGAGCGGCTGTAAACACAGACAGAGCTTCACTCACTCTCCCGCCACTCACCTCCTGCTGTGAGACCCCCTCCCCCGCCCCGTTCCTAAGTTTCATGGAAGACAATTTTTCTACGGACAGTGGGGTGGGGAGGGGAGCTCTGTGGCACAGTCCCTAAGAGGCCAAGCACCAGTACCAGGGATGGGGACTGCAGAAACATGATGCTCCAAAGTCCCACCTCTCTTCTCATTGCTACCCCAGGAGTTACTGCTGGGAATTCTGGAGACGAACCCGGTTGGGTTCCTTTACATCTTAATTCAAGTCATGAGTCCCGAGAGACGTAAAATCATGTGTGGTTCAGACAGTAAATAGTTTGGTGCGGCCTCTCTCTGTCGTTCACCTACAAAGGCATTTCTCCTTAGAGGTGACAAGAGCTGAAAATGAGAAGCATGTTCTAGGAAGCCTCACTACTCAAAAAGTGGTCCTTGGATTAGCCGCCTGGGTACCACCTGGGAGCTTTTTAGAAATGCAAATTTGTGCCCCTTCCCACCCAGACCTGTTGACTCAGAATCTCTGAGGGTGGGCCCAGGAATCTCTGGTTTAGCATGACCCCCCACCCCCTGGTGAATCTTACGTGTGCTAAAATTCGAGATGACTGCTCTAAAGCCTCCTGCATGTTGACTTCTTAACCACATTTCCCAGAGGACTGGAATCTACAGGCTGGGATGAGCAATTTGTATCCTGGCCCTACAACTGCTGAAAGAGGGTTATCTGAAGGTTCTGTCCTGGGATCACTGCAAAACAAAAGTGCCAGGTGAAAGGCACTCCCCGAAGGGGCAGGAGGAACATCGGCAGGGACGAAGAGGTTCAGCGCTGGCGTTTGGTTTTTTGAGATCCCGGAGTTTTCTGGTGAGTGGTTTTGTCAGTGGAAAGGTCAGTGCAAAGTGGTTCTAACCCTTTTTGATGACGTGGACCTACCCTGTTGGGTTTAGTATACTCAGGGGATGGGAAAGTGCCCAAGAGCCAGGGGTATGTGAGCTTAGCAGGGACTATTAAGACAGATGGGCAACACACAACTTCCAAATTCTGCCCCGGCTGGGCACCCCCCAACACTGTCTTCAGGACAGCGTGAGACTCCTAAGGCACAGGGTATTCAACAGACAGAGGCCAGCAGAAAGGAAAAGAAACGAGAGATGAGGCATTTCAACTTGGAAAGAAAAAAGAAAATCCAACGAAGATGATGAGTCATCACGTATGTGGGAAAACCATCTTGAGGATCTTGTATCGTAACCTCTGTTTTTAAATCATTAGACGAAGAAACGAAACCTTCCCACTGACAACTCTAAACCTATAAATTCAGTTTGAAACTCTGAAGACCTGCTCACATTACAACTTTAGGGCATTATTCAAAATTTACTCAAGTCATATTTTCAGCAAAAGTCAATTTATTTTCTCCAAGTGGAGATTTAAAAACCTAAGGGAGCCATCTGGTGGCTTAAGTGCCTACTAATTAAAATCCTTCTTTTGGGCAAAAGATTCCCACCATATGGGCACCGTCACCAGAGCAAATGGCACAGGACAAACCAGAGTTGATAAAAATCGTTCTTAGGCTGGATAAAAATCAAATATTACAATTTAGACATAATCAAACCAAAATTAAGGGTGAGTACACTTAATAGCAATTCTGATATTATTTCTCTATCTGCTCTGAAAAAGAAACCAAACAATGTCTACGAATAATAAAAAGCATTTTGCACTCTAGTTCAAGACTATATATTTCACCTGCCATAGGAGACAATTAATTTAATAATTACAAAACTAGAAATCAGACCAAAACAACATGAATCCATGGCTTCCTGAAATGATACGTAGGTTTGATTACTTTAGATCCTGCTCCGACTTGGTAAGAGTCAGTAGAGAAGGTTCCTACTCAGAGAAGGAAAATTTTAACTCCTAAGCATTGTTAATAAAAATAATTTAGTATTAAACACACCCTTTCTTTCACATCTATAACCTCACACTGCAGTCGTTAATGGTTTCACTATAGAGTCAACTTCTTTGAATGTTGACATTTCTTTCTCTGCAATAAATCTTTTTTTCATCGAGAAAAATGCACACGTATTACTTGTACCAGGAAGGAGGAAAGATCACTGCAAAACTTTAGTTAGCTGCCTTGGGTGAGCATTGGTTCTTCTGTTAACGATAACTCCACGCACTTTCCTCCTAATGTCTGCATTGTCCCAAGTTGTCCAACCACCACATGTATTACTGGGAATAATTATGCATTTTTTATGAGGAAAATCCAGCTCCTTTCATGAGAGCCTAAGTACACCAATTTCACCTGCAACCCTGAAGAACAAGCAGTTAAGAGCTCTTTGTTATTTCCTCTACAGTTCACTGTTAAAGTATTAACATAACTTGGCTGTAAAAATGTTACAAAAAGTTGGCGTCAGTTTGAAAATCAAAATGTAATTTTTCAGATTACAAAACCAATACAAAGACTACTTTTAAAAAAGATATATCTTCTAAACTGTCATTTAAAGCAAATATAATGTTAAAAAACTATGAAATGTACATTGTCACTGAACTATTTCTAAATTAACGGCATTCTGTTTTTAACGCTGACCAGTACGTTGAAAATCAGAAACTATGACAGTGTGTTCCCAGGGAACATACACCCTGACTCCCATGGCCGGAAGCTCTGTGTGTGGGATCTGGTGTCTGGAAGGGAGTGAAGGTCATTGCTACTCCACTCCAGCCTGCGTCCTCTGCTCCCCTCCTTGCTCCAATAAGAGAGTCCCCAAAGCTGGGCTGTGGCTGACGGCGGCATCCTGGCCTCTACTCCAGTCTTGAATTGCAGCGACACTATGCTGACTGCACACGGGACCAAGACACGGGTTCAACTCCAGAAATCTAGTTAAAAAAATATCCAGCCAATTTCCCACACTGTCTGCACGATACCACACTGTTAGTTTTGCTGAATCATTCAAGTTCACATGATGCAGGCACAGCCTTCATCTCGTGAGACGGGAAAGGGGAGAAGGAGGTGCAGGGGGCTGGGTGTGCAAACTGGGAGCGTGACACGTCCTCAGTAAGTGGCAGACGCCGACTGTTACCACATGAACCGAGCGCAAGTTCGCTCCCAGAGCCCTTCTGTCTCCCTTGCACAACCCAGAGGCTTTTGGAACAAATTGGCTCAAAAAGTAAAACACTTAGATGAACAGTAGGTAAGCCCAACGCAAGTTTTTCTGGCAAAGTCAAGAAAGTTGGAGGGTCTAATGCAATGGGTCTCGACCAGGAGGGAGTGATTGTGCCCCCCAGGGGACATATGGTGACGTTTGGAGCCTGGGGGTGCTATTGGCATCTAGTGGGTGGAAGCCACAGATGCTGCTAAACATCCTACAGTACACAGGACGCCCCCAAGACAAAGAAGTACGCAGCCCCAAATGTCAACAGTGCCAAGGGTGAGAAAACCTGGTCCAAGGGGATTTGAAAATTACATCAGAAAGATGATCTGTAAGTGTACATAAGATTTGTCAGTATACATAAGTGTACATGAGAGAGGTGTTCCCCTCCTTACCTCTACCTAGAACTTGAAAACAGATGGCTAGCACAGTGGCTGACACATAGTGGGCCTTCAATAATTATTCACGGAATTTATTAAAATAAGCAAAGTGCCATCCCTCACCCCCAAGATCCAAGTACAGTCTGATTAAGGGTATAGACTTCCCTAACTTTTGTACATTTAACTTTTAAAAACACAGCATAGTATGGTATATCACACGGTGACAATGCCTTTTGTATGCAAAAACTGGATTTTCACACAAGTAATGTGAGCCCTGTGCATTGTGACAATGACTTCTAGCCAAAAGTTAAGTTTGAGTAGAATCATTTTATCTGTCTACAAGGTAGTATTTGTTCTACTGTTTGAATATTTTGTGTATTTTCCTATTATTATTTATTTAAAAAGTGGAAAATGATGAGATGCATCTGAATCAACTAGTGATAAGAAATGAAGATCGTGCAATAGTCACTCAGTTGAGATGAGACAAAGATGGAACTCAGTAGAGCGAACATGGCCAGCTGGACTCTTTACTGGACTCTAGCTGGGCCAATGTTTGGATTTAGTTATGAAAGAACAAAAAGCAAAGAACTATATGGAATGTGGGAAATATATCATCAAAAACTGTGACTACTCATATGTGGGAGCTAAAAAAATGGATTTTGTGGAGGCAGAGAGCAGAATGAGAGAAACCAGAGGCTGGGAAGGGTGTGTGGGTGGGGTGGGGGAGGAACAGAGGTTGGTTAATGGTACAAACATGCAATTAGTTTGAAGGAATAAGTCCTAATGTTCTATAGCAGAGTAGGGTAATGATAGTTAACAACACTGCACTGTGCATTTTAAAATAGCTAGAAGAAAGGCCTCGAAACGTTCCTAACACGTAGAAATGATAGCTGCTCAAGGTGACGGACACCCCAAATACCCTGAATACGCCTGATCATTATGCAGTCTATGCAAGTAACAAAATACACGTGTAGGCCAGGCGCGGTGGCTCACACCTATAATCCTAGCACTCTGGGAGGCCGAGGTGGGAGGATGTCTTGAGCACAGAAGTTCAAGATCAGCCTGAGCAAGAGTGAGACCTCACCTCTACTAAAAATAGAAAAATTAGCTGAGCGTGGTGGCACGTGCCTGTCATTCCAGCTACTCGGGAGGCTGAGGCAGGAGGATCACTTGAGCCCAGGAGCTGGAGGTTGCAGTGAGCTATGATGACGCCACTGCACTCTACCCAGGGTGACAGAGCGAGACTTTGTCTCAAAAAAAAGAAATACATGTGTACCCCATAAATATGTACAGATATTATATATCAATAAAAAACTGTGACTATAAGACTAGGGATAATTAGACATTATATACATATCTTTGTATACCTATGTATATGA
>NW_012152951.1:5485235-5486057 GCF_000956105.1 Propithecus coquereli
GCCTGCACTGACTAAGACACCTTCCTTCACCTGGGTACCTCTCCACCGCACGTCTTGAGGCTGGCTGTGCATTCTGTTTATGTGTGTGTGCCTCTATGAGATGCATCTGAATCAACTAGTGATAAGAAATCAAGATCGTGCAATAGTCACTCAGTTGAGATGAGACAAAGATGGAACTCAGTAGAGCGAACATGGCCAGCTGGACTCTTTACTGGACTCTACCTGGGCCAACGTTTGGATTTAGTTATGAAAGAACAAAAAGCAAAGAACTATATGGAATGTGGGAAATATATCATCCAAAACTGTGACTACTCATATGTGGGAGCTAAAAAAATGGATTTTGTGGAGGCAGAGAGTAGAATGAGAGAAACCAGAGGCTGGGAAGGGTGTGTGGGTGGGGTGGGGGGAGGAACAGAGGTTGGTTAATGGTACAAACATGCAATTAGTTTGAAGGAATAAGTCCTAATGTTCTATAGCAGAGTAGGGTGACAATAGTTAACAACATTGCACTGTGCATTTTAAAATAGCTAGAAGAGAGGACTTGAAATGTTCCCAACACACAGAAATGATAGCTGCTCAAGGTGATGGACATCCCAAATACACCAAATACCCTGATCATTACGCAGTCTATGCAAGTAACAAAATACACATGTAGGCCAGGCATGGTGGCTCACACCTGTAATCCTAGCACTCTGGGAGTCCGAGGTGGGAGGATCGCTTGAGCTCAGGAGTTCGAGACCAACCTGAACAAGAGCGAGACCCCGTCTCTACTAAAAATAGAAAGAAATTGGCCAAACAACTAAAAATAGAAAAAATTAGCCG
>NW_012152951.1:5486107-5515212 GCF_000956105.1 Propithecus coquereli
GACTCTTTACTGGACTCTAGCTGGGCCAATGTTTGGATTTAGTTATGAAAGAACAAAAAGCAAAGAACTATATGGAATGTGGGAAATATATCATCAAAAACTGTGACTACTCATATGTGGGAGCTAAAAAAATGGATTTTGTGGAGGCAGAGAGCAGAATGAGAGAAACCAGAGGCTGGGAAGGGTGTGTGGGTGGGGTGGGGGAGGAACAGAGGTTGGTTAATGGTACAAACATGCAATTAGTTTGAAGGAATAAGTCCTAATGTTCTATAGCAGAGTAGGGTAATGATAGTTAACAACACTGCACTGTGCATTTTAAAATAGCTAGAAGAAAGGCCTCGAAACGTTCCTAACACGTAGAAATGATAGCTGCTCAAGGTGACGGACACCCCAAATACCCTGAATACGCCTGATCATTATGCAGTCTATGCAAGTAACAAAATACACGTGTAGGCCAGGCGCGGTGGCTCACACCTATAATCCTAGCACTCTGGGAGGCCGAGGTGGGAGGATGTCTTGAGCACAGAAGTTCAAGATCAGCCTGAGCAAGAGTGAGACCTCACCTCTACTAAAAATAGAAAAATTAGCTGAGCGTGGTGGCACGTGCCTGTCATTCCAGCTACTCGGGAGGCTGAGGCAGGAGGATCACTTGAGCCCAGGACCTGGAGGTTGCAGTGAGCTATGATGACGCCACTGCACTCTACCCAGGGTGACAGAGCGAGACTTTGTCTCAAAAAAAAGAAATACATGTGTACCCCATAAATATGTACAGATATTATATATCAATAAAAAACTGTGACTATAAGACTAGGGATAATTAGACATTATATACATATCTTTGTATACCTATGTATATGAATATAAATATATTTTTAAGTCTCCCAGGGATAGCAATAAGTAAGTTAGGGACTGTACGTGTGAAAGCAGAGAGTTGTCTGCATTCATATTCCAAAGTGAGAACATGCCTATGGGGTGGATGCAGGAGTGGGGGTTGGTAGCCAAGTGGGGGGCCCACGGTCCCCATGGTCAGCAGCGCCACTTCTGCACTATTGGGGAGGGCAGTGTCCTGGCCACAGACCACAACCATGGACCAGCAGTGAGGGTGAGGATTTCAGACCACCACGGCTTGCTGACACCAGCCATTAACACAGCCCCATGCCCTCCTCCTGCTCTGATCCCCTCCATCCAAGCAGTCTTCTGATTATAGTTTGCCTTTGCAAGTATTTTTTTCCCTAAAGGGAAAGACTATGCTGCTAACAAACATGAGCCCACTTGATAATTGTATATTTCATGATGAATTAATAAGATCGGCATTCTGTCTCCGCTGATTAATGGGATTCTGTTCCGACGAAAAGATGCATGCATGGTGTGCTGCAAAGTAGCTGAGGTCTAGACGCCGGACTGCAGGGGACCCGTCTGGGTAAATGCCACTCCGTGGCCTGCCCACGTGACCATCTGCCTTTCCGCACGTCTGACCCAATCCTAGTGAATCATCCTTTTTTTCTTTCTCCCTACCTGGGTTTCTACAAACATTGATCAATGTCTGCATTCCCTCCCTGGCTTTGTTAATTTGTTTGTTTTTTGTTTTAACCAACAAGCAGCAGGTGTACACATATATGCTGTGTCCACACAGAGCATCCAGGCCTAAAATGCCATTGCTGCAAAAAGCTGGTTAGCCATGGGCACCCCTGGAACGGCGGGAGCAAAGATAACCTAATGCTACTCTTCAACCAGCCTCTGGGTAAAAGGCAATTCATGGAAACCCCAAAGCCAAAGCAAGACCTAGATAGATCTAAGGCGTCTCTCACAAGTCTCCTGCTGTTTGATTTCTTAAAAGAGGCACCCACTTAGCAGAAGCCCTAAGGAGACGAGAAATAGGCACAGTGCCTCCAGGAATGTTGGAAGGATCTTTTCCTTAGGGAAATGCATTTTTACATCTTATGTTTTCTCCTTTCACGGAGAGTGGTGTCTGGGGTTTCCAGGTGTGAAACTGACTATGAAGCCTGCTGCTGCCAAACTCAGTGTCCTTCCCGTCTCTGCTTTCGTCTCCTCATCAGCAAAGGTGTGTATGTCGTGGGGGAGATACTAGATTCTAGATCTCTCAGCCAAAATACCCTACAGCTGAGCCTCCCCCTCCGTTAGGGACTGAACGTTTTTGTCTCCTTAACCACACAGCGATCGTATTAGGAGGGGGGGCCTTTGGGAGGTGATTCGAGATGATGCCGTGAGGGTGGGGCCCCCACGATGGAATTAATGTCCTTACAGGAAGAGCCACTGGAACCCTCTTTCTGCTCTAGGACACAGCGAGAAGATGGCCATCGGCAAACCAGGAAGAGAGCCTCACCAAGAACTGACCTGGCCAGCACTTTGATCTTGAACTTGCGGCCTCCAGACTCATGAGAAATAAACGTCTGTTGTTTAAGCTGCCCACTCCATGGTATTTTGCTATAGTAGCCTGCACTGACTAAGACACCTTCCTTCACCTGGGTACCTCTCCACCGCACGTCTTGAGGCTGGCCGTGCATTCTGTTTATGTGTGTGTGTCTCTCCCAGTGCCTGCCCTCCACTTGGATATATATACTCTAGACACAAGGGCTGCATCGTAACATCCTTGACTCTGCCACAATGACCCCTGCAGAGTGAAGCTTCTGGAAACATCTACTGGTTCTGGGGAGCTTCAGCCGAGGTAGAGAGGGGCTTTCCTTAGGGTGGCTCTTGAGTGTCTCGGTGCAATTCCTAAGGTGTCTTCTATACCTGCTATGTCCCTTGTACCTGGCACAGTAGCAGATAGGTACATTGGCAAATTAACCTACTTTGCCCCATGAGCGCAGCAATAAACGAAACTAATAGGAGAACAGCCACTATGTTTGCTGAACACGTTTTCCATACAAAAACTCAGGAGAAATCTGATCTGTTGGTAGGGCACGCAAAGATTTGAAATTAAGTCTGTCCAAGAAAAACATCTTCCCTCTATGGGAGGTATCCATTGAAACAGAAAAAATCTTGGAAGAATTTTATTTTGGATCAAGTTATTTTTCGTGGCATATTGAAAAATTAATGTTTGATAATCTTTGCTGCCAATGTTCCTGTAACTCTAGACTAGCACTGTTGGTTCTTCAGGAAGAGATGGGTGCAGATGGCGTAGATATTTAGATCTGCTAGAAAAGTCAGAGACCAAAGCGGTGAGAGGACTCTGGCGCATATTAACAGGGACTGCAATGACAATCACTTCATCTTATGGGAGCATGGAATGCTTTGCATGGCACTGCTTTCTATGAAAAGATCAGCGAGCAGTACCAATAGGAAGCAAGTACCCTGGGGGACAATTTTAGGGTCTCCGCACTCTTGGAAAAGAAAAATATAAATGAACCTACAATGTTTAAAACATTTTGAAACTCCAAAAGGCAAGAATGAAGAGAATTTGTCAGAGCTCTTGCAACAACGAGTTCTTATGCACAGTTATCTACAAGGGACCCCGCTGAGGTCTTTGCTGTCTATCACGCAGGGACTGTGTTTCCTTCCCCTTAAATGCCTGTCCTGGTTAGAGCTTCTCACTGCCTGTTTTTCTCCCCTAGCCCTGCAGGTGGCGCCTCTGCTCCAGTGCACCGTGACCACCCCGCGGTAAACAGCCACATCTTGAATTCCTCAGAAGCAAGTACTTGCCACATCACCTTGTGTGACTAAAACAGGCAGTTTTCTGTTTTGCTTTTAGCCAGAAACCAACTGTTCCTAGAATCCCAGGGCCAGAAGCCTCTATTAAGCTGAAATTAATTCAAAGAAGTAGAGGGGGGAAAAGAGGACAGGCTTTTATGATTGGGAGCTCCATCCGACGTTTCTGTGGGCGATGGATCGAATCCTGACTTCATGATGAAACAGACAAGCAATGTGCTCAAAAGCATATTCTGCCAAGCAAACGTCCATGTTACGGTCCGCACACGTTGATGGTAGCTCCGATTTTGATCGCTCAAATGGCAAACACAAGAGATCGGTATGGCTTCTTGTATGTAGGGTGTGCTTACCGATGCCTTGTTGTATACTCGAGGGCACTTGTCACTGATGGGATGTCACTAAATATCTCAGGTGCCTTTGTTTGTATACTAGAGGCCCTGCCATGTGTGCAGTTATTCGTTCTTAGTAGAATGCGGTGTTGTTCTTTCCAAGCTCTCCTTCTGCCTGGGTCCTGACTCTGAGCCTCTTGCACTTTCACTGGGCAAGGTTGGATCATGTTCTGGGCAGCAGCAGGTGGCTTAGTGCAAGCATTGCTGGCTGCAAATTATTCCAGCACCCCTCCCCCCCCAATTTGCAGGACCAGAGCCCTATAGAAGTCTCTATGCCTGGTCTCTTTAGTCTCTGTCCAGAGACCTAGCAACTTTGATATACAAAATAAAAAGCTGTCACATTGTATCAAAAATATGCTTGCTTTTCTGTCTCTCCCAATTATCTGTGGCCTCTTTATTTTTCATCTTTATATCTTCCATAGCTCATGTAGTTCCTGGCATGTAATAGATGCTCAATAAACATGTATGGAATGAATGACAAGGTACAGCCCAACTACAGAAAAGTTGTCAACAGATTGTCCAAAATACTCTAGTAGAGGTGGCATAACACTTATTTACAGCACAAATCAATGTCATTCCATCTGGACCACACTATTGTACCTATCTGGAGAAATATACCTTGGGTTCTAAGCAGGAAAACTGAAAAAGAATGTCTTTGAATCAGTTAGTTACAAACGATAGTAGTTAATTTTCTTTTGAAAAATTACGTGATACATTCTGTTCTAAGCACTTGTATATCTCATTTAATCGTGACAACAATCTGTGACATAAATACTATTATTGTCACGTTTTATTTTATTTCATTTTATTTTTTGAGACAGAGCCTCACTCTGTTGCCCAGGCTAGAATGCTGTGGCATCAGCCTAGCTCACAGCAACCTCAAACTCCTGGGCTCAAGCGATCCTCCTGCCTCAGCCTCCCGAGTAGCTGGGACTACAGGCATGCACCACCACACCCGGCTAATTTTTTCTACATATTTTTAGTCGTACAGCTAATTTCTATTTTTAGTAGAGACCGGGTCTTGCTCTTGCTCAGGCTGGTCTCAAACTCCTGACCTTGAGCGATCCTCCTGCCTTGGCCTCCAAGAGTGCTAGGATTACAGGTGTGAGCCACCGCACCCAGCCTATTCTCACATTTTAAACAGAGGAAACTGAGGCACAGAGCAGTTAAGGGGTTTGCTCAAAGTCGTACAGTAAGTTGCAGAATCAGGATGCAAACCTATGCAGTCCGACTCCAGAGTTGGGGAACTTGAAACAAATGCTGGGCATCCAGTTCGCTTTCTTCTATTCCTTTTCTACTGGGCTCCTAGCAACAGTGATCTTTCTTAGAAATTTCCTAACGGCTAAATATGCCCTAAGTCCACCAGCTACCACGCAATAAAAAAATCAAATTACACAAAGTGACACAACTCGGCAGAAATATTTTGAAACTGATTAAATCATAAATTCTAATGTCTTCCTGAGGCATTAGGTGAATAGATATTTTCACGGATGGTGCTACAGAGCAGAAACAGAATCACCCGATAATCCCACAGCTATGGACGACATCTGGTGACATTAAAACACACCGGCCTCCTCTGCTCCTCTGCTATACCTTAAGCACTGTGTTTCCTTTGCTTGTGAAAATGCCTCTTGCTGTTTCTGAGTTAGCAGGCTCTGAGCTTTGGGCTGTGAGTCTCAATTCTAGATATTTTTATCCCCCTAAGATTTACGAATGCATTCAATTCTTTATATTCCTCATATTTTCACCCCCCTCCGTCACACTGCAAAGTCTTTTCTATTTGTATGTTTGTTTCAACAATGGCAAAGGGGTGGGGACAGCTGGTCCCTTCTGCAGCCACCCTCTCCCTGTCTTCCTTTACCAAGGGGGAAAAAACAAGATCCTCTAACAATCGCCTGAGCACTCCCTACATTTCCTCAGCCAAGAATTCTCTCAGCTACAACGTATTCCATCTTTACAAGCCCTCCACTTAGGCTTGTTTTTCTCCAACTTTCCATTTATATAACAGCGGAGGCTGCAGGCTCCACGTGGGCTTTTCCCAGAGCCCCCACGCTGCGGTCTCGCCCGCCCCGCACAGCGTGACTCACCCAGGAGAGGGGGGTGCTCACGACCAGGAAAGATGGCTGAGGCCTGGGCGGTCACCTTGTGCCCACAGATCGGTGCCCCAGCCCTGCCCGCGAACTGGCCCCTGCTCCCTTGGCCACGGCTCTAACTGGGATGCTGCTAAGAGGTGCCAACTCCTCCCCGCGTTTCCTCTCAGCGCCCCGTTTCCCGCCCAAGGTCAGGCGAGCTGCCAGCTGCCACCTCAGCGGTGATCTCGCTTCAGCCCCTCCCAGTGGCAGCCCTCCAAGGCGCCTTCTGACTTCCAGATCTCCTGATGACAGACCCATCTCCAGATCCAGATTTGAATCCTGGTCGAATTCAAATCTCCAGGGCGACCGTGCATCAAGCGTCGCCCCCCACCCAGTACGTGATGGCCACGACATTCACCTCCGTCCCCAAAGCACCTCACCCCTGGGAGCCTCCGTGCCGGCCAGGTCTCGGCCTGTCGTTTCGCTACACCTCACGTTCGGGAGACACCGGGGTCTGACGGCGTGATACACCTGTGTTCGCTTCTACGCTGTGAAGCATGTTCTCTTCCATGACTTCTTTTGATTATTATAACACACGAGCAAGGCAAGGCAGGTACTAACCTGTCTTCCAGAGGTGGAAACCTCAGCTCAGAGGCTGAGCAAGTGGCTCAAGGGGCCACAGCTAGTAAAGATTTTTTTACTCCCAAAGTTTTGTATTATTTACATACCATCTAGGGTTTCTGATGATTAAAATACATTTCAAAATTAATCATGCATAGGTTTTCTAATCATATGATCGTATTCATAAATGGCCACAAGGAAACGCCCCAGATTAGCCCAGGCGTCACTCAATGACCTAGAGCTTTGGTTTGTGAAGCCACTGGGGTAGACTGGCCAGGCCAGGGCAGAGGCCCTGCCCAGCTTGGGCCTTCTAAGGTTTTTGGGTCTGTAATATTGTCTGTAATGTTTTGAACTGATTATATGACACAAGTTGTTCCTTACCATCTGCCTGGGTATTCAGTTTGCTTTAGGACTTAACGTGGGACAGGAATTCACTCTGAGAAGTTCATAGAATCCTACAGCCATTAACCAAGGACTTCTCCTCATGCAACTGAACAACCCTTTCCCGGTGAACAGCCCAGTTGGACACTAAGGCTAAACTCACTTTCCTTCCACAGCACGCATTTGGAAGAATGTGTATCTGTATGTAGAACACAGCTGTGTGCAACATAACGTGTTTCCAGAAAATAAAATATCCGGGGGGTTTCATACTGCATAAGAAACCCCCACAGGAATGGAAGGGAGGAAAGAGAAAAATTAGCTCCTCAAGGTAGAGTGTAGATTCCAGCTCAGCTTCTTACTGTGCAACCTTAGAACTTCAGGGCCCTAACTTATAATTGGAGTCATTTAAAAGAAGCTCCACTACATTAAAAAAGTCATCCATACTTAATACCCAATCAAATCCTAGATTAGGAAAATCATATTGCCTGTAGAGTCACTATCTAACAACCTCAAAATGAAAAGAAGCCAACAGCACACCTGTCCGCGAGGCTGTGAGGTTTACGCCGGAGTTAATATCTGTAAAGTGACTTGAGGAAACAGACGCTATTAAAGAGGTTTGGGACACGCAAATTATTTTATATTACAGGCAAAGAAAAAAATCAACTCTTTTGCTGAGGTCATCTAAAGATTTATATAGAAACAAGTGGCAAAAGTACATTACACAGTTTGACAAAAAGCCAAATTGCATTCATGCTGACCGGATCGTAGGTTCATTATTCCAAGTTGGGATCCAACTGGGATCAGGGATTGGGTGGAAAGAGGGGAAGCAGACACACGGAGCACACTGTCACCCTCCTGCGCTTTTCTGATCATCGGCTGGGGTTAGGTTGCTTTGTCTTCCTCCTTGCCTCCCTCCCACCACCAACACTGAAGTCTGTATCTTTCAAAACCAGAACAGGTAAACATATTCATTTACCACTAGAACTGTACGAACCTCCACGCATAAGCTGGAGCACACGGTCGGTGTGGGACAGGAGCCCAACAGCACAGGGGGCAGAATCCAAGTAGCACAAACACAGAACCACTGGGGGGACATTCATGATCTCAGCTGAAATGACTGCACTGTTTGTACAACACTGAAGTTCACTGTGTTGTAGAAATATATTCTGACGTTGCGAGAGAGAAGTTTAAACTAAATCCAACGTGGGCCTAGCCAATGCAATGACAAAGTCACCTTGATAGTTCCTAGTCAAAGAGTAGCACAGGATTATACGTGGGGTTAGAGATGAATGTAGAGAAAACCCATTTACTAGGCATCTCCAAGGGCCCAGACTCTGCTAAGCACACATAAATCCTTAGCAACTCTCACAGAAAAGGGCTGGAAGGAAGTATGCCGATGGCTGACTCTACAACTCTGGAAACAGGCGCAGAGAAGGTCTTGCCTGGGGTCATGTAGCCAGCAAGGGCCGGCCGGGACTTTGAAGGTGGTCCTGCCAGGCTCCCTGGCCTTTGCTCGGCCATCCTTCCTCAAAACCTTTACCTGTCCTCATCACAGTCAAACCACGACTCCAAATAGCTTAGGGACAGGAAACTGTAACGTAGAATAAATTGTCTCGGCCTTTGCCCTCCGCATTCTGGAATTTTCTGGATGCTGAGCAAGTCATCTCTTCACCCTCTCTCTCTTTTCTGACTGTGCCTCATCCCACGTCTGCTACGTAACAGGCTCCAGCACACACGTCCTGTCCTTCCTGAGCAAGCTCTGGCCACCTGCCCTGCTGGGGCTGTTTTATCTGACCCTCTCTCTCCCCTCTCCTGTTTAATAAACACCTTAAATTCTTGTTGGGAAAAGGATATGAGATGCCAAATTGGATTAGTAACTGAGATTTCAAAACCAAAATTACCTAGATACAATTCTACCCCAGCCAAAACAAATAAACAACAACCACCTCTCTTAACATAATCAAAACAAAAACACATTATCATAATGCTGCTTTCTGATACACTAAACTTACAGTGAAATCATAATTAGCCTGGCCTCCACTAATTGGTACCCTGGATAACTAGAATTATTTTTTCTGAATTCTATTTTTAAGAGAAAGAAGCAATTGACAGTTAAAGGACATCAACTGCTGACTGAACAAGCACATTCCAGGCTATGTTCTGGAAATTAGGATATGTCCCCCATCCCTTCTAGAACCTCTCTCTCTCTCTCATGCTAGAAAATTCTTATTTTCCTGTTACATTTTATCACAAGTATCTTTGTGATGGGTAATGTCTTCCCAAAATGCACAGTTCATCTTCCTTTAAAATCCCAGACAACTTTATATGTCTCTCTCTCTCTCTCTGTTCTAGCCCTTCCCACCCTAAACTGCCATTCCATATCTACACATCTGTTTCTGCCTCTGGACCAAGGGCCAAAATAGCATCTTTGTGTTCCAAGAGCACAGCACAGAAGAGGTGCTCAAAAATTGTTTGTGTGAAAGAATAAAGAATGGAATGCACGGAAAATAGATCTTTCTGACATTCTACATCTATCTCTACACTGCTGTGCCCTGGTGCTTAATTTCAGAGTGATGATACAGTAGTAGCTCCCTCTTGTCCTTGGTTTCCGTTACCTGTAGTCAACCGTGGTCTGAAAATATTACACAGAAAATTCCAGAAATAAACAATTCATAAGTTTTAAATTGTGCACCATTTCAAGCAGTGTTAGAAAATCTCACACCATCCTGCTCCGTCCCACCCAGGACGTGAGTCATTCCTTTGTCTCGTGTATCCACACTGTATATGTCACACATCTGTCAGTCACTTAGCAGGCGTCTCGCTTATCAGATCAAGAAAACACCATGTGTGTATATACACTCTCTCTCTCTCTCACACACACACACACACGCGCACACACACATGCACACATATTGTCCAAGGTTTCAAGCATCCACTGGGGTTCTTGGAATATATACCCCATAGATAAAGAGGGACCACTGTCCTGTAATTTTTGATAAAGATTAAATGATTTTAGTACAAATGAGTACTAAATAAGGATGCTAAATTATTATATTGCATCTCATAAAGATGTTCAACTACTGCTACGATCATGAAACCAAGAGTTTCTAGTTAGCATGACAATCCGACTGTTCAATTAATAAAAGCATTCCTGTCCTCGGGCACTGCAGCTTTGTGAGATACCGCTACGCTCAGAATGGCGCGGACCGTCCGTCCATCACACTTTGATGAGACTGACACGAAGCACGTCTAAACCCTCGGCAAGGAAGCTGAACCACCGAATTCTGGCCCAAATCCTTGTTACACACAATGTGCTTTGTTCCTTGTTTCATTTACCTTAAATAGAGGTAGCTGTCCATATGGAAAAGAACAGCCATACTCACTATCCACAACTAGGCTGGTCTCCCTAAACCAGCAGACACTATGTAGACACATGTGTTCATGTGAGTCAAACAAAACGTGCATAAAGAAAGATTTTATTACTCTTACCATGTGTGGTACAATATTATTTTCTATACTGTTCTATTTTCTTTTCTTTTTTATAAAGTGGGTTATACCCCACCAAATTGATTTCAGTATCCTATAGTAGGTGAAGACCCGGGTATGAAGAAACCTAATCTGTAATCTGAAAATCAGGAATTAAGCAGTGCCTAAATCAGCCGGCTTAACTTGAGACAGTATACTCGCTGCCTCTATATTTTGATTCTGCCTAACGCTTCTTACCAGGTTTGTTTGGTTTTTTCGGGTTTTTTTTTTTTTTTTTTGCCATCGTATGTCTTTTATTTCAATTTCTCATTATGAAGATATTCCTGGAACCAATATTACTAGCAACACCACCACTGTAGGGGAATAATGTAACAGAACAAAAAGGAAAAGAAATGATACATAACTCGCATTATACTTGCACAAAAAGAAATAGACTTTCCACAGGAGATGCATAAAACGACTGTTCCCAAGCATGTAAAGGAATGACACGAGCCACAGCGCTGACCATCCAATGATCCACTGCACCCCCCACCCCCACTCACAAAGTCCTACGGGACCCATTTTATTCCCAGTAGCCATTTCATACATTGTCAATCATCCAGATTATGTACTTCACTTGAGTTTCAATACTTGGATCATTTTGGGGGAAATCTCTTCTTTTTCAGTGTTATCACCGTAGATACAGAAAACACGAGACTCTTGAAAATGTGACATCTTCTGGGAGGACTGGATACGGCAGATAAAGGTCTCAACGTGCCCATGTCTGTCCCTAGTCATTTTCACTCCATGTCTCATAGAAAACTAAGATAATAATCACAATGGTTATAATGAAGTCATATTTACGTTCCAGCAATGGTGGGGGCCTGATGACTCTAATTGGCTACATTTATATGGAATGCTGATAACAGCAGGGGTTTCACATCAATAATGTTCTATTTTTTAACCTTGCCCTAATGAGGCTGCTTCTTAAAATTATTTTTAGAAGACTGAAGAAAAAGATAGAACACAGCTGTGGAAATACCTGCAGTAAGAGTTAATTAATATCACTAATTGGAGAGTCAGTTGAATAACTTATCCCTCGCACGTCTGCGTGCGCGCACACACACACACACACACACACACATTTGCAAAAAGCAGGGAAATAATTCAAAGAACAATATTGGTTTATTTTGGGCTCACCATGAAGAGTGAATCGACTATTAAACCTTGGATGATTCATGTATGGAATTCATACTTTTGAATAAATATGAGAGTTTGAGGTGTGACAGCTTCTCACTTCTCCTCTACTGAACTCAAATTTGTCTTTAAAAGTATCCAGGCAGGCGACATATGAAAGAGGCTGCTTGACAACGCCATTACATATGCATTATTTCCAGGTTGGAGCTATGGAAGTGCCTTTCCTTATGGTATCAGCAGTTGACTTAACTCACCCAGAGCTGGGACAGCTGCGGGACTGGTGGCTTCCACGCCAGCTATTCCGAGTGGGGCCACGGAGCACCATTTGCAGACTGTGAAACAACAAATGCAGTCACCAAATCTTTCGCCTGACTTAATTCTGTGGCTGAGCATGTAGGTCCAACAGGGATGGCCCACATTTGTGTTAAATTCTGGACAGACTGAGGTACTGGTATTGACTAAAATTGCTTATCATCCAGCTATTTGACAAATGACACATTTATTTAAAAAATAGCTAACCTTTAGAAAAATCTCAGGTATATGTGACAAGTAGTTATCTTTTTAATGGTGACCAGCTATTGCTTGGATGGAACCCAAAATACCAGATGAACTTCTTTTTGGAAACAACTCTGACATACTATGAAAACCTTGGACATGCCACTTACCCACTGAGCCTCAGTTTCTGTGTCTGTAAAATGGCATTATATGACTGTAAAACTCCCACTGGCCCTAGTTCCCAGCATCATGATCCGAAAGGAACAAAGCTCTCTGGCATGGACCTAAGATAATGCACAGGCCTGATGACTTTCAGCCACTATGAAGCACACTGTGCGAAATCCTCAGGAAGTACCAAAATGGAGTATTATGTCACTCCCATCCCCAGTGCTCCCTGTGTTCTTCACCCCCTCTCCCTCACTCCCAGGCAACCTGGACCTAAATCCCAGCTCTGCTGCTCACAGGCTATGAGAACAAGGGCAAGTTACGTGCCTTTGTGCAGCTTCCTCTCCTGCAAAACTGGACTCACGATAATAGAACTGACTTTGTAATGGGGATTTAGAGATTACCTGAGACAACACGTGGAAAGTGCTAGAAACGGGTGTGGCCCGCACTACTTTCATGGGAAAAGTGAGCTATTGTTCTTGGTAGATCCCACACTCTCTACTGTGTCTGCCTGAAACCTAAAAGGCTTCTAAGCCTTCGAGGTGTGGCACATTTATGGGGCTTAGCCTGAACGTGAGGATGATGTGAACAGAAATATGGACAACAACCGCATCTCCTCAACGCTGACCTCAGTTCTTACACAGTTTTACTTCCTCGGCACCAAGAGCAGCGTCCCCCACCGTCTTCTGCTGTGTGCCAGTGACAGCCAGCTGTCTGTGAAGGATTCGTGCTCCCCTCTCATGGAACAGAGCGCTGCTTCCAGAAGGCGGCTGCCCAAGCTGGGCATGCATTCCCAGCCCCCGTTCCCCACTGCTCTGGGCATCTAATGAGGGTCCACACAAATGAGCTCTGGCCGAGGAACGTGGGCAGAAGTGACGGACACTGGTTTCCTTGTCTTTTCTGCTGCTACCTGTCTATACCTGTGTGCAGAATACGGCAGAGTCCCTGCCCGCCTGGGTCTCTCCATGGCCCCCAGCCAAGCTCCCAGCTGAACAGAAATGGATGAGAAACACGCTTCTCTCATGTTCATCCTCTAAGATTTGGGATTTATCCACTCTAGGAGGGAAGAACCACAGATTTCCTTTCTAAGAGCAAGTGAGTCTATATGGAGAAAGATAAAACTGCCTTCGTTTCTGGCAGGCCACTAAAGTGAATACTGGAACAAAACAAAATTAATTAAACAAAATTGCCCTGAAAGAGACGAGGCCATCCGGGGCCAGAGAGGGCCGGGGTAGCCCTGGGTTCTCTCCACCCTCAGCCCAGCTTGTACTGCAAGAAGTCCGAGGTCTGTTCGGGGGTGTACTGAAAGCATGCAAACGATGACAATTAATTATAATTAACTGATTAATTAAAATCTTTGCAATCTTTGTGCAGGATTTTTGTTTTGGTGTGTTTTTCGTGGGTTTTTTGTTTACAAATCATTTTAGTTTATAATTTCAGTGAATAAGCCATTGGAAGTGCAAACTCTTTGGACACTAAACAATAATCTATAGGCAACTAAAAAGTGGAAATGTCAACTTTTCGATCAATGAGCAGTAATTTTCAACCACATCCAACAACAGCCTTGATCAGCCCCTTCTCACCATCTCACCCCTGTAGATACTCCTTCAGACCAGGAAGGGGAAAACTGTGTGCTTTATGCATGTGTAGAGAAAGACATTTAGGAAAGAAAATTAAAATCTTAATTATTTCTGGATTCCATATTTACGAACTCACCTGTTTGCTAAAATTCCTCTGTAACTCCAAAATCAAGACTCGTGGCCATTTTGCAGTCATTCTTGGACATGAGCAGAAGGCAGAAAATTGGAGTCACTCAACACCCACGTTCTCAGCTGAGGTCAAATAAGGCAACGCTCCACCTACTTGTTTCAACATTCACAAATGTCCTTTTTGCAATCTATTTAGTGCCATATTTTTCACATTTTTGTGCTTTTTGTTGGTGATTTTGACCCCAAGCACAGTGTTATCTAGTGTTATCTAGTGTTCCTAAGCTCAGGAAGGCTGTGCCTTGCGTAGAAAATATGTGTGTTATATAAACTCTGTTCAGGTGTGAGTTATCGTGCTGTTGGGTGTGAGTTCAACATCAAGGAACTGATGATATATATTAAATGAGGTGTCTTTAAACACAGACACACACAACATTATGAAAATGTGTGACCGGAGTCTCACAGGAACCTAACCCTTTATTGCCACTGGGAGCTAATCAAGTGTACATGGTGACTTTCTATATCTAAGGATTCTAGCAGATAAGGCTACTTTTAAATTTCATGAGCAACTATTATGCATCAAGTATCAGGCTAAACTCCTGCACAAGAATGATGTTTCTGCAACTTAAGCATACTTAAAAACTATATTAAGCTTGACAACAGAGTAGTATTCATAAAGTCACTACTTTTAGAAAACTTGGCCCAACTAGTATCACTATTAATACTTCAGCAAATGGCAGCCATTCCAAGGCCACACGAGTTTTCCTGTCAAGTAATCGACTCTTGCCAAGTAAACTGAATGGACTTTGTGGGATTTAATAGCCAACTGCTGGGAACTCTAAGGGCCATTTCCCGCGGAAGGCCACCTTCCACTGCCCGCAAAGCCTACTGACCTTTCACGCCACAGAGCTACAAAAGGGACACAGCCCACAGCCTCTACTCCAGACCCTGAGGGACGCCTGGCCAAACTCCAGACCAGAGATGGAGATTCAGGAACTTCAGCAGAAATGCAGGAAGAGCTCCCGTGTCAAGGGTCTTTGACACTTGTCCTTGATTTTAAAAAATATCTTTGCATTCTCAAAACACTCAGTAGCACTGCTAAAGTTGAATCCAGTTTCCTATTATTAATAATCTTCATTGTTTTATATTTAGCAATAAGGTAACAAGCCAGGAGGTTATTTAAAAAGTAAAGAAACATTTTTGGGTCCTTAGGGAATCCTTAGACAAATTCTGGTCTGTTTCTAGCTGTGGTTCTTGGACATATGAAAGGTAGAATCATTCTGAGAGATTTTAGGACTATTGCACCCAAATTTGATTCCATAATTTCCTCTAAATTCTGGATGAATCTGTGTATCAGAAATACGTCATGCTTTTGGCCTATACCTTACATTGCCTCTAAGGCAAGGTGGGGGTTTGTTGTGTTTTTTTTTTTTTTTTTTTGCTTTTGTTTTATGTAAATTATATTGAATTTAGTATCTTTTTTTTCCTTTCTAAGTTTAATAAAAAGTCACACAAGTATGACAGCAAACAAACTGTTTAACTGTGAAACTCCGACTCCCTTTGAAAGGATTTAGACAGATAAATATCCTGGAATATTCTAGAATATCCTAGACTAACAGGATAGAAAAGTTTCTAACCCTAAACTGTGTGTATTTATAGAAAACTGACACATCTTCATAAGCTATTTTCTTTGAAGGTCCCATCTTCCTATGAAAGCAAGAATTTGAAATTTATTACTAGAATTGTTCTATTGAATAGAAAACTCTTAGGTTTCCAAACACAATGAAGAAGGACATCAAGACTCACAAGTAGAATTCAGTCAGTAAATGACAGCTGTTAGAGAATGACATTTTCATCTATTAAGGCAATTACTGCTGAACATGAATATGAACATATAACTTCAGTAGATGAATATTTCGTAAAGCATTCAGACTCCCAGGATAATTTTGAAGCAGCGATTTTTAAGCTTTTTCACCTCAGGACAATTATTGAACAATCTGGGAAACACTCAAGCTCACATGTCTATTTGTAAGTCAAAAGTATGGCAAGATGTTCAAAGAGAGAAAATATTTTCTTATTTTTTTAATTGATTACATTGCTAAAACAGTCTGTTATTTTTTTAATTGATTACATCGCTACACTGATCATATCAAAGAACCCTTGAATGCTGAAGCTAGGCAGGACTCCAACACCGCAATCAAGGGAATGACAACACACGGTCATTAGTGACAAAAAGGGAGCGGTCGCAAGGACCCCCCAGGTGGTCTGCGGGCACATCTGCATGTCAGCACACTCCACAGTAACTAAAGCACTGCACGCTTTTATCTGACGTAAAATATCACCTTATACTTAAAATAATTAAAAAGTCAGACTTTATCTCCTTGTCATAATGCTTGTCATCATGTGGTGGCCATGGGGAGCAGAGGGCGCTGGGATGGGCAGGGCTGAGGCTGAAGGAACCAGCCAGGGGATGGCAGACCCTGAGGACAGAGGCTATGAAAGGAGGACAATGGCTTCCCAAAGATGCCCAAGTCCCAATCCCCGAAACCTGCGAGTATGTTAGGTTACACGGCAGAAGGGACTGTGTGGTTAAATGCAAGATCGGGAGATGGAGAGATGAGGCTGCTTTACCCAGTGGGCACAACGTAATCGCAGGGCCCCTAAAAGAGCCAGACGAGGCGATGGGATGGTGGAAGCAGAGAGCGAGGGAGGCAGGGAGAGAGAGATTTGAAGATGTTACGCTGCAGGCTTTGAAGATGGAGGAAGAGGCGGGAGCTGCATAGACCAGGAGGACTCTAGGCGCTGAGCAGACAGGAAACCATGCTCCCTGGGACCCCTAGGAGGAGCACAGTCCTGCTCACACCTCAATTGCAGCTCAGTGAGACCCATTTTAGGTTTCTCGTCTCCAGAACTGGAAGATAATAAATCTGCCCTGTTTTAAGCCACCAATTTTGTGTAATTTGTTATAGCAAAGTAATGCGAAGGCCAATGGTCTGAAGGCCACGTGTCTAAGGGGATGAGATGGTGAAGGGATTAGATCTAGGGTGTTGCTGGTCCCCACGGGGTCCAGTCTGGTAAGTGGGGAACCCATCCAGGTGGAAACTGAACCTTAGCAAGTGACTGGAGGAAGGATTACGTTGTGTCTCCAGGAAGAGAGGTTTGGCAAAGGCTGGGCAAGTTCAGGCCAGGACCCTACCTCCAACAAGGATGCCGCGGTACCAAGGATACCAACGGACACCATGGCAGCTGCTCTGTCCTAGCACTTAGGCAAGTTCAAAAAAAAAAAAAAAATCACATCAGAAGAAACATGTGACAATCTATTAACAGATTATTCAATGGGCTACTTTGGCAGCTAAAATCATCTATGAAGGGACCGTACAATGACCGATGTGTGAAATCAAACATGCGCTTTCTTAACAGAGCCCTTTGTGATGGAGAAAAACAGTTCCAACCATTTTGTTTAAATAATTTTGTCTTTGAAAAAAATTGTGAGCAAAATAGAAGCTGTCACATTTGTACTATCTCTCTTTGGAATCAAAGATGACACTATTGAACTATGTCAGCTCTAAGAGCCAAGGTTAACTAGGTGGGAAGGCCAGAGGTGTCCCCCAGCTGCAGAAGAATTGGCTCACTTGCCTTCCTTGTTGCTGGCAAGCCCGAAATCAACACGCATAGGATGTAATTTACACGTAAAGTGCATGTGAATGTTGGCCTGGTTCTTTAAGCCAGATACACTACACATACTGTATATTAAAACATAGAAAACTTGAACGCTATGGCAGATACCCAACCTCTCTTGTCCGTAGTCTATTAATCCCCATGAACAAGTGCGGTTCATGTCGTCATTAGAGGCTGTCTTTGTTATTTCATTGGCTGACGCCCAATTTCTGGAAGGCCCACCTACCTTGGCCCTTCTTCTGTTTCAAGCATCCTTTTCAAGTCAGTCTTCAATAATTTGGGGGAAAAGAAGGGAAAGTTTCCAGATACTCTCTTTGCTGTTTCAGGAATTAGTGGTTCAGTCACACATGTGATGGTTTATGTCATGAAACAGTGGTGTTGACCCGCTGTCAACAGAATATCGGACTTGAGCTGACTTCAATAATACACACGGAAATATTAAATGAGTCAATACACGAACAGTACGTGGAACAGTGGCTGGCACAGTAAGTACTCAATAAATGGTAGCTACTCCATATTTTTGACAGTTCTCCCTGTCACCAACTCTGTAGTCATGTGAGATATGTGGTCAGCACAAAGCTTGGGTGAAGCAAACGGGTGCACATAGAAAGCAAAGAGAACTGACCATCCGCAGTGCACAAGGCCAGTCCTCAGATGATTACAGGATGGTGCCACAGTCAGGACTAAATCACAGAATAATATAAATACTTATCAGCACTCATGATCTCCATACATTAGAAAGTTCTCTGTATGTTAACATGTTGTTGCTAAGCCTTTTGATCAAATGGCGAACCCCAAATCAGAAGAAATCATAAAAATGAACTCATCAAACGTAAACCTTACTTTGTTGTCCACTGAATAACAAACTGAATAGAAAAACATTTTAAATTATAAATAGCAGGCTCAGTTCAAACCAATTCTTAACATCGATTCTTTTGTGAGAAAACCACTTTACAGATGCTTTTCACTGAGTTTTCTGTTCAGATGCATTTTAAATTTCAGATAAGGGGCGAGAGAGAAGCACAACCTCTTCATGAAGCAGGTTGTCAAATTGCCGAAAGGAGAAACAGGTTACTAAAGAGTATACTTTGCTTAGTTAATGAGTATACTTAACCAATTAATAGAGATTAAGCTTTGTTTGCAAGGGAAGGGTGGGTAGGAGGAGAGAATTGAGAAAGTGACTAAAGCTGGTTGCTAGGGAAACCTCCCAAGTCAACAAATACAGTCACCCCCCAGGGTGGGCATCACCTCTCTTGCTTCACTGTAGTCCAAGTTGCAGGAAGCAGGACCGCCATGGTGCAGGGCACCAGCCTCCCCCTTCCAAGCATTGTCTGGGGCTGCTGGGAAGAGAACTTAACACTTCCTTTCTCAGACACATGAACAGCCTTCTACAAAATCTGCAAGATCATAACTCATTGCAGATGTATCTGAGGATAAGCTAACACTGGAAAGGTTTTGGAAACTGAAGGAATTCTAAGCCTTTGCAGGATCAGTACAACCTCACCACCTCCTTTGAGGATCTTAAGGATTCAGGAGGAGTTTTCAAACGTGGCAAGAAAAAAAAAACTGATAAAATTAAGGCCCCAAATTCTATGGAGCTCTTAGTCATTCTTTAAATCTTTCTCTTTTGCAAGCATCTTGTTTCAGAAGGTAAGTAAAGGTTAGTAATCAGTGACTGGTTTTTATTTATTCGTATTTCAATAAATAATTTAGTTTTTTAGAATGAAAGCAGCACTGTGTGGCCAGATGCACAGCCCCTTAAAGGCTAGTCCGGAAAATGCAATGACACATGTCACAATGATATTCCCTAAACTTACAACGAAATTAGAACATGAAGTACTTTGTAAGCAGAGCCTGAATTAAATTGATATTTCATGCACCTTGATCCCTGGCTGCTTTTTGTCATGTCCACTGCTGGTGAGCAGGGGTTATCTGTTTTGAACTAATTTTAACGCTTCGATCAGAGACCTACATATGTGGGTCATGAATCGGGTGTATTTATGGCCCTTCTCAAAGTCTGTTGATCACTGAAACTGAAACACGTTGTTCTTGGGCCTACGAGCCGAGATGTTCCTGATATGCTGTGGGGGGAGAGCAGGAGGCATACTGGCAGGAAAGCACACTCTGTCACAGCCATACAGCTGCAACACAGTGGGCAAGAAAATTCCGGAGATTGCAGCCCATAGCGGCTGTTAACGTTAACATTCGCTCTTTCTGATTTGTCCCTGGAATTGAGAGCAGTAGCCTTTGATTTCAGTCAGTGGCTGTCTTGCTTACACTGTGGCAAATGATGCTCCTTATGCTAGTATAATACGATGCCTCCACCCTGTGGGTTGGACACTCCGAAGCTGTACACACACATATGCCTTTGGTTTAGTTTAATGATTTGATCAGGAGAAAACATAATTTAGTTAGAATTTAGGCGCCATCCACGACCGCCCATCAACCATTTCACATTACAGCAAAATTAGGAGCTCGTACACTCACAAAGATTCCACAATCATACATTAAAGTTGTAATGGG
Organism: Propithecus coquereli; assembly: GCF_000956105.1. Taxonomy (NCBI): domain Eukaryota; kingdom Metazoa; phylum Chordata; class Mammalia; order Primates; family Indriidae; genus Propithecus; species Propithecus coquereli. The sequence continues at coordinate 5,506,469 of NW_012152951.1, forward strand.
AATTAAACAGCATCTTTCATCTACTCAAGCACAAAACCCAGGAGGGAGAGAACAGATGTAGAAATTTCTGGCACGTGATTTTTGGGGCACAACACAAGAGGCATTGTGTTAAAAGGCACTTTGTCAAAACATACTATGTATTTTTTTTTTCCTGAGTGTAGAATCAATAAATCAAAGAGAATGGCTGATCTTGAATCAACATAAATTGTTCAGTGAGATAACGGAAGACCCGAGTCATGAAGGGCTCGGCGTGAAGGCTGATGTTAAAAATGAATCCGTTCTGAGAACGCGCCATGTTAGGTCTCTTCCTATTTCAAGTATATTACACATCACTGTAACCACCTCCCTCTCTCCATCACATCTATACAGAGAAAGGTTTAGGCTCTGGCTATTCCAGCAAAATGAATTTTTTTGGCACATTGATAATTGATTTTCCCTGCTGTGAGAATTATTGGTAGTAGCAAAATAATTACTATCCGAGGTCGGTAGTAAAAGATCTGTCTGCTGGAAGGAACCAAAGGTTTTTATGGATCCGGGAAGTGATTTTTGCAATTAAGCCTTAAAGCCATGGGAATAAGCACACTAAGGGCCTCGGTAATTTTTTAAAAATATGGTTAAAAAATTCAAATAGTACAAAAGAGTACACAGTAAAAAATGTTTTCTTCCCACTCCAAACACCCAATCTTTCCTCCAAGAATCAACCCGTAGCAGTTTTCTATATATTCCTGCAGACACTTTCTATACATACAAGCATATACATCTCTATATAACTGGGTCTTAAAACATAAATAAGAGTATACACTACACAGTGTCATGCCTGGGGCTTACTCATTAACATCATATCTTTGCAATAATTCCCTATCAGCACGTGCAAAGTCATCTCATTCGGGGCACAATATTCCCAAATATGTATCCGGCATAAACGCTGTGACTTATATGTAAACAATGTTGGCTTCCAAATAGGCTCAACTGAGCATAAAAGAACCTTAGGAACAGGCTGAGCCTGTGGAACTACCACTGTTCTGATGGACAGATGCCCACTTCGAGACTCTCACAGTGGCCATCGCCAACCCTGATCCATACAACTGTGTCTCTTTATCTGCACAGCAAACAGATCAGCTCTCTGGGCCCCGGCAGAGCGTGGGCAGCTGTAGTCTGGAGATGCTGGAACAAAATAAGATACCCTTGAAGAGACAGAAGCTGGCAAGGCAGAGTGAGTCCCACCTAATCCTCATAATCTCCTGCAAAAGAACTTTCCTGAAGAGTCTAGAATTCCCATTACCATCCGCTCATCTGTTCTGCAAGTGTGAGTCTGTCTCTGGGCACTCGCCAATCCTTAATCTTCCATGACTGGTTCCCACTCAAAAAATGTCACATTCTCTGTCTCTCTCTCTCTATCCAGCCCAGGGTGATTGAGCACCGGGAGACAGTGAATCACCGCCGAGAAGGCCCGGGGTGACTTATCTGAATAAAAATATGCATAATTCAGTGGCCAGAGAACTATTCCTGGAAACAGAGGATGAACCACTCAGCTCTTTATAAGGGGCCTGTGTCAATTTACTGTCAGCTGAGCAAGTTGTAGTTCTAGGGAAGCAGATATTTGAGCAAAGTTAATACTGTGAATATTATGGAGCTCTGGTGGCTCTTCCAAAAGTGGAAGGAACAGTCACCCAGCACTGAGTCCTTGTATGAGATGCTAAAACCCAGGTATGTCTGGTGTTTCCAAATAGTTCTAACATGTACCTACAACTAAAGGTCGCAGTTCTGGTACAGTGGCGTTAGTAATGGCTATTGTTAAATAACCTTTGGAAGACAAAGCTTAACTCTTTAGGAACCCTTGAAAAATATTTTTCGCTTGCAGCCCTTGCTAGAATTTCAAAAGGCGGCTACTTGGCTGTCATTTCTATCTGCAGTATTACATAGTAACCACGCTAGATAAATGTTTGCTTGTTTCATATAGTAAAAGGTTATCTATTCCAGCTTAACTTTATTCCCAGAGTTTATAGGGATCTTAACACTGAATAAATAAATACATTTGCACAATGAATGAAAAAATTTTGGCCCAACCCCCAACCTCCTCTGGATATATTCTCTTAGTTTTTTCTTTTCATAATAAGGATTACAAATAGGGATACATAATATGTATTTACACAAAAAACTGACCAATCACATCTTTACGTACCATGACTACAGTAATATTCAATTCATACAGTGATGTGATTTTTTAAAAAACGGCAAGCACTTAAATATATTTTAAAATAGCCTCATTATTTGGATGCCTTTAAGTAGTATTTAGACATACGAATCAATAATCTTCTACTATACTGAGCAATGCCTTTAAAAAAAAATTAGCTACCTCCTTCGAGTGGCTTATAAGCTAAAATAGCTGGAGATTTTTCTTCCAAAGAACTTGGTGTAAATCAGCAGGAAATATCCTGGCTGGGACTACTTCTGAGATACTCCCTTCTCTGGTGTCTGACCCAACAGTTTCTCTTGTTTCCCATCACGTCTGACCCTACAGAGAAGCCACCAGATGTCACTGATCCATCCACCGAAAACTTCTGCCAACCCTAAGTTCTCCACTCTTCCAGGGAAGTGAAGGCTTCTCAAAATACTAAGATGTTGGAAAACACTTCCTGCTGCTGCTAGGTCCCTGCACACAGCCCCTCTGACTTCCCCAAGCAGCACAAACTGGCCGATGGGCCCTGCAGTGTGTGTATATCGGCGATGCCTGGGCACATTGCTACTCTCAAAGACAAGAAATTCCCCACCCTTAATTTTTGGTCTTCCTTATGGCTTTGTGTTCGTTTTAAAAGCATTAAATGTCACATTTGTATGCAATGCAACCTCATCCTTTTAGAGAGCAATTATGCATCCATTATGAGTGAATACTATGTGTAGTCGCCCTGAAATGTTTTCAGTCTCATTTGCTTAGTTACCAGGGGTCTGAATGAATGGTTATCAGAGGGGTGATGAAAAGAAAGGTACAGTGTTGAATAAACATTTTTACCGATGATCAGTTCATTTGGGGTGTTCTACACACACACACGCGCGCGCACACACACACATACACACACACATATCTCTTGGGATTCCTGAATTCATTTACTTAATAATCATTTATTATGAACCTATTATGTACCAGGCATTGTGCTAGACTTTAAAGAGGCAAAAATACTAAGACAGCAATCCTGTTTCCAAGGAGTTCATAGTTAGAAGAGACAGACTAAGCAAATAAGAGCAAAGGAAAAATAAAAAAAATAATAATAAATTCACATTGGAAAAAAATGAATTCTTCAGATACACACTTAGAATCATACAAATTAAAAAACTGATTTAAACATGTATGTGCTTAAGTTACTTTCTGACATTTAGATACTCAACAGAAAGAAGTTAAAACATGCCCTCTGGGAACGCGGATTCACTCGGCAAGCCAGGATCCGATCACTGAAAAGTACATGCACCACGGCACGAGTAAACCTGGATTGTCCCAGGGCTCCTTCCTCAGACCCCTCCTCTGCTATGCAAATGCCTCTTGGATGGTCAGTGACCTAGCTCCACCTGTGGTGGCCCCGCCACTCCCCTCGGGTCCGTGTGGAACATTCTCGAGGACAGACCATATGTGAGGCCACCAAATAAGTGTTAATAAACTTAAAAAGACTGAAATCGTAAAAACGTTCTTCTCTGATCACAGTAAAAGGAAACCAGAAATCAACAGCAAAAGGACACTGAACAATTCACAAATACACAGACATCAAACAACACTCCCTTAAACGACCATTGGGTCAAAGAAGAAATCACAAGGGAAATTAGAAAATATCTTGAGACAGATGAAAATGAAAACACAACATAACAAAATTTATGGGATGCAACAATAACAGTGCTAAGAGGGAAAGTCATGGCTATAAATACTGACGTTAAAAAAGAAGAAGACGTCTCAAAAAACATGACTATATTAGCAATTTCATATAGCTCGGCCTAGTAAGATTAGTTCATGAGTATACTGGATCTCAGCTTTTCTTTTTTTCCCTCTACCTTCTTAACTCTCCAAACCTTTTATATCTCACTAGGTTTTCCAGTGGCAGAAAAAATAAATAACAAAGTATACTGAATAATGAACCTGGAGGGTGACAAAGAAGCAAGGGTGGCAGCCAGAAGTACTATGTTGCCTCTGCTGGCGTCTCCAGCCTTATCTCCCACCAAGGTGTCACACGGCCACCCATCCCAACCAGATGGAAGCCCCACAGGACAAAACCCTGCATAGATTAAGTCCCTCACAGACCAAACCCCTGCAGACTTAACTCCTCACAGACTGAGCCCCTCACAGACTGGACTCTTCCTCCCACTTGGGCTCCTTCGTGCCTCGCTCTGGACCAACCCTTCTGCCTGGAGCCCAGCCAGCCCCTCCGCGGCAGCACGTCCATCTGGCTAACTCCTTAGCATTCTCCGTTTAAGGGTATCTCCTCCACATAACCCTCAGAGAAAGCAATCGTTGAGGGTCATCATCTCGCCTCTACAAAGAGAACTACTAAAGAACGTTGGCTTCAATAGCTTCTTTCCCACCCCTCCAATACTGAAGAGAAACCCCAGGCCCATCTCAATTCGTATCTGCTGTGAACAAAATGAGATTTTTTTGGTAATTTATATATGTAAATATATTAAGGTGTCACTTTCAGAAATACTTTTTTCTTCATGACTATGCTTGGCTACTTACAGAAGGCTTTCTATTGGGAGTAATAATTTATGTTCTAATTAAAACTGTTGCTGGGAACACAGTGCATGATTTATGAATACAATATCCACATGACAGCTAACAGTGGCGACCCCCACAAACAGGGAACGGTTCAAACAGCTTTGCGCACAAGCCAACAGCGTAGATAAATCATATTTTCTCCTGGAAGCTGCATATAATTTTTCATGTCTTAGGCTACTCGGGAACCAAATTAATATTCTTTACAGAATATGTGTTTAATCCACAGTTTTTCAAGCTCATTGGGTAACTAGCTGTACATATCTTAATGCTATCAGGGAATGAAAGAAATATTAGAGATACCTATATCTCATATGGAATAAGTACAACGCGACAAATCACAACACTGGTAAAATGCACTCATCCATTCGTTCATTAATTTAAAAAATTATTTAAGAAAGAAACATGGTAATTGCTGTGAATGGAATGAGATTGTTCTAGTGCATTCCTGTGATATTACTGAGCTAACTTTTTTTCCCTCACAAACCATTGCAAAATACAGGGTATTTTCTAGTTAGCTCTGCTTTTAAAACACTTACTGAATCACAACTAATAGAGTTTTCTAGGTAAACTGAACTATTCACATTAATGGTACTGAAAAGATATTTTTCCTAGAAAATGTTATCATTGTCAAGTGTAGACACTGGGCTAGGATCCCACTTCTCTGCTTGGTTCTTCATGTAAAATTGGGACGATCGTAGCTCCTGAGTTTGTCCCAAGGATTCCATGAGTAAATAAATATGTGTGAACCATTATTCCTTTTCCAGGTGATCCTATTAATTAAACACATATTTAGTAAGTGCCTACCATAACGCGCAAGCACTGTTCTAACAGACAACAAAGCAGAGATAACTTATGGGACAGTGGCAAGTGCTGGGAGAGAAATGAAGCCGGGAAAGGGGATGGGGAAGGACCGTGAGTGGTGGTGGCGAGAGTTGCTATTTTACCCAGGGGAACTGGGGGAATTACCTCGATGAAAAGGTGACACCTGGCAGAAATTCTAGTGTTTCCTTTATTCCATGACAGCATGAGGATAAAGTGTTCCAGGTGGAGAGGAGAGCAGGAACAAAGCTTGGTGGTGCAGGCTTGGCTGGGTGCAGCGAGGACGCCAGCCTGGCTGCAGCTGAATGAAAGAGGGACCGAGTGGCAGACAGGAGATCAGAGAGGTTACCAGGGGCCAGGACACATGGAGCCCTGGTGGCCACAATAAGGACTTTGTCATTGACACTAAAATGAGAAGCCAATGGGAGTTTTTCAACAAAGGCGTGACCAGGTCTGGCTAACACACTGCGAAAGAACAGTGAGGTTGGGTAGGGTTGGGGGAAGCAAGATGAGTTTTTGTATAGGAGGGTAGCTTGGCCCACGGTGGTAGTTGCGGAGAGGATAAAAAGTGGTTGGATTCAATGTAAATTCTGAAGTTGGCGACCACAGGATGGGCTTGCTGGGTGTCAGAGAAAACGACGATGAGTCAAGGATGACTCTGGGTTTTTGGCCCGAGCCACTGGAAGAATGGGATTGCCATTTGCTAAGATGAGACAGACAGCAGGAGAAGCAGATTTTGTGGGAAATTCAAGAGTTTTTGGATCTGATGAGTGAGCAATGCTTATCACACAGCCAAGTGGAACTGCTGAGCAGACAGTTGGATGTATGAGCCTGGAGCTCAGCAGAGGGGACCAGGCTGGGGACATAAATTGAGACGTTACCCACACATGGAAATTTAAGTCTTATTGAAAAATGTGATATATTTCAATAGGAATAACATCTACTTCTCTTTAAAAGAGTGTTTCTGCTGTACCCTCTGAATTGTGTCAGCCTGAAGCTTATTTTACTTCCTAAGTTGTTACAGAGGTAAAAGGGGAGGTCGAGGCAGCGTCCTTTCTCATCTCCCAAGGCACGGACTCTACTCCACACGCAAAGTCAGATGGGAAAGAAACTCTAAACAAACTGACTTTTCATCTATAACCTATGTCGATGTCACACCGACCTCCTACTGTCTGAAGAAGAATGTTCCAAAAAGCAGCATTGTGAAAAAAAGGTATTTGTCCAAAACTCAAATAAAATTTAATGATAGACCTCTGTAAACAATCAAGTCTCCCTTGCGGCAGCAGCACAGGAACAAATCTGCTACAGCACTCAGAACTGAAATAGCAATTAGAAAAGTACCAAAATTAAGGTGCTGAGCATCCGCTATTATATCTGAGCGCCCAAGATGATGTTTCCCGGGAAACCAAAAACCTCCCAGGCACAAATACTGTAAAATACAGTCCCCCACGATGTCATGTTTTAGATCTTCCCCAAGTAACATATTTAGAAATCAAGGACTTCCTAATAAGCTCTTCAAACAAATAAAAACAAACAAACCCAAACAAAAAATCCACTTTCCACTTTCCCACTGACCCAGACACAACAGATACAGGGTTTCAGGAACAAATACTATTGAGCCTTGCCAAACAAAAACAAAAATACAACAAAAAATAATACAGCCCATGAAATCCTCAAACCAAACCCAAGATTTTCCTAGTAGTAGTATATTTGGATAGGGTTTTCCGTCATTGCTTTTTTCTTTTTCTTTTCTTTTCTTTTCTTTTTTTTTTTTAAATCTCACTAATTTATATAACTATTGGAGGCAAGGAAAGAATAAGAGAGAGGCTAATTTGAATTTTCAACATATCTGACATAAAATATTTTAAAGACATAATTATGACATTAAAATACACTTAATATTTAGGACTAAACTGTCAAAGTTTTACCAAATATAATTCATTTAGGGATCAACTACATGGGTGAATCTCCCAATAATTATGAGTGAAATAAACCACACACAAAAGTGAACTTACTATCTGAGCCCATTTATATAATATTTTAGAAAATGCAAAATAATCTCTAGTGAGTGAAAGCAGATCGCTGGTTGACTGGGGTCACAGGCGCAGGACGGAGGATTTCAAAGGGCCACAAGGACTCTTTGGGGCTCTTGGAAAGTTTCCGTGTCCTGACTGTAGTGGTGGCTTCCTGGGTAGGATTCCCTGACATTCATCACTGAATTGTCCAGTTTAAATGGATACAGAGCATTGTACATAAATTATATCTCAATAAAGTTGACTTTTAAAAAAGTAATGAGAACGAATGAAAAAAGAATCAACACGATTTAACATCTTTAATTAGCATATCTAATTTTAGTGTAAATAGAGCTTCTAAACTGCTTACTGGTACACGTACATAGTTTTTTCCTTAGCTATTTCAAACATTCATCGCCTCTAGACTGGATTTTGTGATTAATTTGCCAGACAAACCTCACCCCAGGTCCCCCAAACGTAATGCCACCCTAATTCCTCTCTGAATTAATAAAAATTCTCCATGAGTATGGTCCACATTAACGAGGTTTTTCTCTAACTGCAGAAGAGGGAGGAAGTACTTCATAGAAAAGCTCAGGGTGGGGTGGGGGACAGCTGCGCCAACCATATGACTTCCAAGCTTTGTTCTAAGGTTGGTTCTGTTTCAGACACTTTTATGTTCTCGTGCCAACGCCTTTTTACATAAACTTCTGCTGGTAAGCATACCACCAAGTTGCTTAGAAAGGCAAAATTTAAATCCACTTGAAATTTGTCTCATAAAAATGAAAGACTAGCTGTAGAGACACAGTGATGAAATGACATAGATGTCCACACAGAAGCCAGCATGCGTTGAAGACCTACTATTTGTGACGGACCGTTTCCCAAACATTCTTCTCATTCACTACTCACCGTAGTCCTCTAATGTAAACATTATTATCCCCCTTTTTTTCCATTATGGAAACTAATATTCAGGGAGGCTCAGTAATTTGTCCAAATTCACCCAGCTACTAAGAGGCAGAGCTGAGACTTAAATATTTGGGGTACGTTAACTGATATTTGGTTATAGTTCCATAAACTCAAAACTTAAGCAAGTAGATACATACAGCTTTGGATTCAAAGTATCAGTACATTTTGCATTACTAATGAAAATGCACACATTTAAA
>NW_012152951.1:5528387-5529573 GCF_000956105.1 Propithecus coquereli
CGACTCTTTTGTGATAAAGGTAATTTCCTCATTCCCCTGGGATGTAACAAATCTAAACCTAGTGATGAGCTAATTTTATGACTTTCTTTAGGACTTACTTACATAGTTGTTTTATAGGCACCATTTATTGAGTGTTAAGTATGTGTCAAGACTGTACTAAGTACTTTTAATTATTTCATCTACTATTAACAACAACCCTACAAAGTATTATTTTCTTCATTTTTAAAAGAGGGAGGAAAAAAAGGGAGGAGACTATGATCCCAAGAGTTTAAGTAAGTGTTCCAAGGTCACATAACTCAGAATTGTCATTGCTGAGACTCAATTTGAGTCCATTCTGACTCCCAAGCCCATGTGAAAGCAATTACATGATAACTTTATTTTAACTAAGTTATAATGAGAATATCCAAGAGCTCATATAAATTCAGAGTGATTCATATAAAATTATAACACCCAAAGTCAGGGTATTAATTTCATCACTAAAAATATAATATCTACTTCTAGGGGTGCTGAGATTTGTTGAACTAACTTGAATCTAGTGGATGCTCTCAACATACTTGATTGTAAACATCCTGACAGATGAAATCCCAGGGGGTCAAAGTCAATGAGAAAAAGAGATGTTCAGAAGTGAAAGGAATATTTAAGAGTCCAGAAATAATAATTAGAAAGGGCCTCTCATCAGCCCATATCTGCTTGTGTCACCAAAACGGAGAATAAAGGCAGAGATGTCAGTCACAGGAAAATGGAGGACTGAGATTCTGTCAACTTGCCCAGCTAAACCTCTGTAGGTCAACACTCAGTCTTTCCAAAGCATGGCCAAGAGGAGCTCCATGCATGAAAAATGTTCACCCCCAAACAACAAACCCTTCTTTGTGCATAATTCAAAGCAATCATAACGTCAGTGAAAGCAATTTTAGGTGATAAAAAGAATCTCAACTTAATTTTCACCACTTATCTACCAGGCCCAAAGTAAACATTAGCTGATACATCTATGTACAGAAGGCAAATATTTTATATGGCAACCTACCCTAAAGCCACCATAATTCCTAATGACTGACAGAAGTGGATAGAGGGAAGCGGCTTGGGCAGAAAGAGAAAAGTTGAATGGGAAAACAGCACACGGACATTGATCCAAACTCTAGACTGCATGGCAACTGACAGTCAAGAAAGAAAAACCCCAGAAAGAGCC
>NW_012152951.1:5529623-5641405 GCF_000956105.1 Propithecus coquereli
TGGCACTTAGGTCACTGGAGAGTTAACGTGGAACCAAGCAGTCGAAACACTTCTTTGACTTATAATCAGTCTCATGGCTGACGATAACATACAAATCTCTTAACCACTGGTCACTGCCTACAACTGTCATTTGACAGAGAAAAATCATACATGTGTTTCCAGTGTGGACACTATTAAAATATTGATACAAAAATGCCATAACCTGCTAAAATATTTTAAAGATAACAGAAGATTGAATACATGCAATGCTGAACATTTATTTGCATTCTGACACCATCCCAAGTTAATGTGTTGTGTCAACATCCATAAGGAAAAGAAGAATATGTGGAAAATAAATTGTTAGCCAAACAATTCTTCTACATACCCTTGGCAATTCAAAGTCTGAAAATCATTAATAAATCATGAAATTAAGTATACATTCTGATCTTCAACAAAAATTCTCTTCCGTCATTAAGCTTAATACTATGGTGTTCCAGAATTTACTTATGCTGGTAATGGTTATGGCATAACGCTCTGATGCAGTTTCTATTAGTTAATTCTAATAAATGTAGTCCTAGGAGACACCTAGGAATTATATCACTTAGAGTAGAGCATTTATGTGAGTGCAGAAGCTAATTTCATCTTAAATTTTAAAAAATACCTGTTCAAGTATAGTCTCTACGTGAACATTTGGCTTTCTTATTTCTTCCCTCTTTTGGTAATCTCCAGTGTTAGTGGAAGGCAGAAATAACCTAATGGGGGTCATAATATCATGCTGTGACTCCCATGATACTTCTCCTATGTCTGGCGAGAATTCCCAATTCAATCACATGTGCATTACCTGCCCCAGTTAGAGTACACGGGAGGGGACGGAGCACGCAGCTACCATCTGCTGCCCTCCCCCGGCATCCCTGGAAAGGCAGACAAGGGTGAGAGTTTCTCCTAAAGACAGGAGCAAAGTGTACTTCACACAATGAGCCCACCGAAGTGTCTTCAGGCAGCAGCGTGTGGAACTGGCATATGAGAAAGCTATCCAGACAGCCCGCGATAGCAGCGTCGGATGCACTGTCAGGGCTCTAGGTTTTCAGTCTAGCCCGGCCGGTGCAGACAAGCAAGGCCTGTAGATGGCTGTGTGCAACCCCCTGTCCTGAGACAGATGCAGGCTTCTCCAGTGTTCTACAGGTCTCAACACTCCTTATGTCTCGCTTGGCCTATTACATTTATTTATTTTCCTGCCTGGTCCCTTTAGGCAATGGAGTTTGCAGCCTGGTCTGTACTCATCAAACAAACAAGGTACTCACAGTTGCATGACCAAGTACAAGTGATTTGGGCTTTCATAGATGTCTTCCAGGGCAACGATGTTTTCATGCTTAATCCTAAAAGGAAAAAAAAAAAAAAGCACATTACAATGGTAAGTACAATTAGACATGAAAACTTTTAAAAACAGACATCTCTATAGCAAAAAGTTACAAGCCAGAATCCAAATTCCTTAACAAAACATTTAAGACTCTTCACAATCATGTCCCCAAACTTTTTCCAGATCCGTTTCCGTATTCCCTCTTGTTACCGTCCTAATATTATCTTGCAAGGCCCAACTCAAATGACTGAGCTCCGGGGCAGGATTTAAATGCTCCCTCTTCTGCCATCTCACGACGGCCATCACAGACTGGCCTGACAGTCAAGTGTACACACATCCATCTCCCGTAACAGGATGTACGTTCCAGGAAACAGACTCACTGTCATGTTCATGAGTACAGTGTAAGCAAAAAAACCCAGCCTGTCTCCCTCATTGGGGTTCACGTCTCCACCACCACCAAATGTCAAACAAGTGTCCTAAGCAAACTTGATCAGTGCTACTCAAAGTATGGTTCTCAACCAGGTAGCGGGGTAGAAATGCAGGTTCTCAGGCCCCACCACTATCATGCAGTGTCACAGGCTCTCAGGATGAGGCACAGGTGTCTGCATCTTAACAGGATCCTCAGATGATCCTCATGCAAATGGATCACCCGGGGGTCTGGCTAAAGGCAGGCTCTGATTCAGGGGTTGGGGTGGGGCCTGAGAGTTTGCGTTCCTAACCAGCTCCCAGGAGATGCTGATGCTTCCAGTCTGCGGACCACATTCTGAACAGCAGTGCCCTAAAATAAAGATCCAAGGGAGAAGAAAACAGCCAGATTCTACCCCCTAGAACTATCCATCAGGAGCAGCTTCTGCTCAGAATGAAAGGTTTGATATTGTTGAAAGCATTTAAAAGAAGAATCATTTTCATTATTCGATAAGCTAATTATCTCTTAGCACAAGCCCGACACTGAAATGACTTCAGAACCCTTTAAAAACAAGCATGTAACATGCAGACTGTTGAACCCCTTCAAAGCAAGGATTACACTATTCACTTTGTTTCCCCTCTGCCTGGCATAGATCTGCTTAATAAATAGTTGCTGACTGAATGGATGACGTTTAAAGATTGTTGTCACTCAACAGCAAAAAACGACATTATTTACGTAACCTAAACATCTGTACCCCCATAATATGCTGGAAAAAAAAAAAAACGACATTATTTAGTTAGGCAAAAGGGAGGCAATTTTCCTAAGTGTATGATGTCCTCCCACAAAAAGAAGTTCATAAGGTGGAATGAACAGTAACAAAAACTTCCCATAGAGCTGAAAGAAGAGAACAAGGTAATGAACTAAGAGGAACAGCGATCTCCTTTGATTTCTACGGCTCTTGTTACTTAATGCAGTTGTTTTGTAGGAGCTGCAACAACAGATTATGCTACATTCCCATTTCGCCGGATGCAAATGCGTAAAACCTAGTTATTTATTTGTCAGCAGTGGTTGCCGCACAACCTGAGCCCAATAATATAAGCACTATATTATACGGACCAAATAAATTATACCACTAAGGAAACCCAGAGAGCTTAATTGAGGACTGTCAAGATCCTACACATTAGTGGCATTTCATTATTAGATATGCCTGAATATGACCACCAAAAGTATACAATCATGTAAATCTTCACTCTTTGGAAATTTTCAAAAATTTGCCATTGGAATCAATGAACACAAATATTTCCTTCCAGTCAATTTGGGAGTTAATAAACAGCTTAGACTGATGGGGAAATGGCAGGAATGGGATTATGGGATTATGCCAGATAAAATGCAGGGCACACAGTTACATCTGAATTGTAGATACATAATGGATACTTTTGTAGTATAAGTATGTCCCAAAGACTGCATTGGTTATTTATCTGAAATTCAAATGTAACTGAGCACCCTGTAATTTCATGTGCTAAATCTGATCACCCTGGTTACATGAATCACTCAATCAGCCTTTAAACTGGGTTTAGAGTTTGGCACCTGCAGTCCTACCTCCCCTTGGAGCTTGAACTAAGAAGGCTGCTTAGAGCCCTAGAGTTCAGTCATTGATACAGATTCAACTATGTACAAAGAATCGACTATGAACAAAGCACTTGCCTAGCCAAAATGTCAGACTCTAATAAATGAAGACCACAATTCCCTCCTTGGATGCATGGGATCGAGAAAGTAAAGCCTATTTTAAGTAGTCACTAATTTGAATCCATGAGAGCATTCCAGAGAGGTGCTGCAGATAGCGGAGCAACCCCAAATAGCAGCGGAACAGTGGCTGGAAAGATACTTCCACAAACCATCCTCTTCACATATCAAGGAATCAAGGGATTAAGCAATTGTCATTTACCGAGTTTCTGCTATGTGTCTGGAAGAAGGCAAGACAAATACAAAATAAGGTTTTGCCCTCAAAAAGCGTATCATCTAAACAGAGACCCATGAAGCAACTAGAAAAGAATTAAACGCTAAACTCTGTAGATTTGCCTTTAAGGTCAGAGAGAGCAGGGCCCTGTGTGGGGCAGAATTATGGGGAAGGAGTCAAGAAAATGATGGGGGTTGAGCCGGCACGGGTAACGTTTGAATAAGCATACTTGAGAAATTTCGAATAAATCCTAAAATGGCCTCTTAAATGTCTCTTAAGAAAAGTGGTTTAATTAGCTTGGAGCTGCTCGAACATGGAAAAAGAAAACACGCTGGCCTCCCGCATCTGTTCTCAGGTACTTTTTTCCACCCTCGGACTCCTTATCATATACAAAAACTGAACTTAGAGCTTTAAAGCTTTTTTAGTACTTACGTTATTTTCACAAAATGTTACAATGTGCATAATCCATACATTTAGGACTAAAGAGCAATCGCTAGCTGAGGATCTATCCCATGCAAATGCTTCCCACATGCCGCCTCCCCTCTTTTCATTATTCATTCAACAAACATCTGCTGGGTGCCCACCATGTACCAGGCTCAGTCCTAGGTACTATGAATTCAGTGAAGGACAAGACACAAGAGACAGTCTAGGGCTTCCTGGAGCTCACAAAGGCAGCAGCTAGAACACTTCTTAGGCAGTCTGTCTCCTATTTACTAGAAAATCAACCTCCTAGTAACTAGCAGTGACTCCTGAGAGTAACAGAGAGCTAGTGTATGCCCTCTTCCCCCTCATCCTGCAAGTGTTTGAGGGATATAATGTCACTGCTTAGTCTTCTCTTCTTCTTGTTGACCAATCTTCCTACAACATGATTTACATTTTTCTCATCACTCTTGTTTGTCCAGACTACAATATTCAGAACTGGAAGTAATAATCCCAGTGTAAACTACAGTCTCAATAATAGGGTATCGCCGAGTGCAGGGGTTCAGGCCTCTAATCCCAGCACTTTGGGAGGCTGAGGAGGGAGGAGCACTTGAGGCCAGGAGTTTGAGATCAGCCTCGGCAACACAGTGACACCCCATCTCTACAAAAAAATAAGAAAAATAAGCCAAGTGTGGTGGCACACACCTGTCATCTCAGCTACTGTGGAGGCTGAGGCAGGAGGATTGCTTGAGCCTAGGACTTTCAGGCTGCAGTGAGCTATGATCCTACCACTGTACTCCAGCCAGGGAGACAGAGCAAGACCCCGTCTTAAAGAAAAAAAATAGAATATTAAATAATAAGGTAGAACTACTAACCACCATGAGCTGCATATTACAGTTCTACAAATAAAGCCTAACACTGGGCTCTCTTTTTTTTTTGTTTTTAGCAGCTGCAAAAACGCTGGCACATAAGGAATATAAGCTCCATGTAGGTAGGAATTTTTGACTGTTTTGTTCACTACTGTCTCCCTAATGCCAAGCAAGTGCGTGGCAGGTAATACATTTGATACATATTTATCGAATAAACGAATGAATGAAAATGAAGCTTAGGTTCAAATAAAAAGCAGATCGTTTTTATTTGAATGCTACCAAACATAATCTCCTTTCTTACTCAGACTTGATATTTTGAGCTTAAAAGTCAAGTCTTCACGTTTAGCTTTGTTAAACTCAGTCTTTTTGGATTGCATGCAGTGTTTCAGATGACCAGCAGTATTCAGAATCTTAATTTGTTCATCTATAGTATTTATTATCCCTCCCAACTTTGGGCCATGTGCACATTTGGTAAACATTCATCCTACATGTCTTCATCCAAATTCCTAACTAGGATTTTAAATGGGAAGGTCCTATGTCAGATCTCCATGGCATTCCACCAGAGACCCCCCATCAAGGTAACCATGACATTAATCAGCTGGCTTCAATTACTGTCTAGTGTCAAACCCAAGAGTACTATCTTCTAGCCCATATGTTACCATCCTATCCATACATAAGGAGACAATTAGATGTCATGCCGAAACGGAATTCCTCAGCTCTACACATCACATAATACTATTTAAAAGGGAAATGGGATGTTTGAGATTTGTTCTTAGTAAACCCATGTTAGCTCCTAGCAACCACTACAGTCTTTACTAAATGATCACAAACCATCTGCCTAATTTTCTGTTCCAGAATTTTACTGTGCCGTGAAGTCATGCTTTCCAGTCTATAGATCTCATAGTCTACCTTTTTTATATTAGGAAAATTTGACAGCATCCCTTACATTGTTTTCTTAAGCATTTCAACTGCGACTCTTTTGTGATAAAGGTAATTTCCTCATTCCCCTGGGATGTAACAAATCTAAACCTAGTGATGAGCTAATTTTATGACTTTCTTTAGGACTTACTTACATAGTTGTTTTATAGGCACCATTTATTGAGTGTTAACTATGTGTCAAGACTGTACTAAGTACTTTTAATTATTTCATCTACTATTAACAACAACCCTACAAAGTATTATTTTCTTCATTTTTAAAAGAGGGAGGAAAAAAAGGGAGGAGACTATGATCCCAAGAGTTTAAGTAAGTGTTCCAAGGTCACATAACTCAGAATTGTCATTGCTGAGACTCAATCTGAGCCCATTCTGACTCCTAAGCCCATGTGAAAGCAATTACATGATAACTTTATTTTAACTAAGTTATAATGAGAATATCCAAGAGCTCATATAAATTCAGAGTGATTCATATAAAATTATAACACCCAAAGTCAGGGTATTAATTTCATCACTAAAAATATAATATCTACTTCTAGGGGTACTGAGATTTGTTGAACTAACTTGAATCTAGTGGATGCTCTCAACATACTTGATTGTAAACATCCTGACAGATGAAATCCCAGGGGGTCAAAGTCAATGAGAAAAAGAGATGTTCAGAAGTGAAAGGAATATTTAAGAGTCCAGAAATAATAATTAGAAAGGGCCTCTCATCAGCCCATATCTGCTTGTGTCACCAAAACGGAGAATAAAGGCAGAGATGTCAGTCACAGGAAAATGGAGGACTGAGATTCTGTCAACTTGCCCAGCTAAACCTCTGTAGGTCAACACTCAGTTTTTCCAAAGCATGGCCAAGAGGAGCTCCATGCATGAAAAATGTTCACCCCTAAACAACAAACCCTTCTTTGTGCATAATTCAAAGCAATCATAATGTCAGTGAAAGCAATTTTAGGTGATAAAAAGAATCTCAACTTAATTTTCACCACTTATCTACCAGGCCCAAAGTAAACATTAGCTGATACATCTATGTACAGAAGGCAAATATTTTATATGGCAACCTACCCTAAAGCCACCATAATTCCTAATGACTGACAGAAGTGGATAGAGGGAAGCGGCTTGGGCAGAAAGAGAAAAGTTGAATGGGAAAACAGCACACGGACATTGATCCAAACTCTAGACTGCATGGCAACTGACAGTCAAGAAAGAAAAACCCCAGAAAGAGCCAGGAAAACATTTTAAAATTCATGCCAAAAAAAAAAAAAAATCGGTACCAAATGCACGAGTAGGCCCCATTCCAAAGCCCCCAAGCTGGAGGGAACATCAGGACCCAAAGGACGGGCAAGCTATTGAATGCATACCCTTCTATGAACTGAGAGCAGCAGCAGCTCCCCACCCAGCCTAATTTTTCACAGCTCAAGGATTCATAAATTTTTAACTCCATGTCAAATGAGGAAAGTTTAAAAAAAAAAAAGGTTCAGAAGAAAGAAAAAGACAAGCAAAGAAGTGAAGGGGAGAGGGGAAAAAGTTGAGCATTTCTTGCTTTTTCTTACTCTATAATATCATGGTTCATTGATGGGGGGAGGTAGACTGTGGCAGCCATTATGGGGCATTCAGAGGAAGGAAGAGACGACGACGAAATCCCTTTCCTTGGTATGGACGGTCTCTGGCAATAGCCACTTACCTACTCAGGTTATACACACCACAGGCGGACAAGAAATGTTAGGAAATATAACCAGACGGACAGACAAGAGACAAACTGATTATGTGGGAGGGAGGGCAGGGATGGCACGGGACATTTCTGCCCTCAGGGTGTGAGGCGAAAGCTACGTCCGTGAACCGTGCCCAGCTTCCGGTCCAGCTTCCGGTCCCGCTTCCGGTCCTCCTCTCAGTCACTTCCGGGTTCACACTCTAGTCCGGGAAAGTCCTCTCTCTGGGGACAAGCAAGTCCCCCCTAACCCCCTGCAGGAAAGACCATAAAGGACTAGGTTTTCCGCCACCCACCACTCTCGCTTTTTCTAAACAGATCAGCAAGTTTAAATGTTATTCACATAAAAAAAGAGGCTGTGGTTCCCAGGCAATGGAATTGCCCCAGAAATATTTGAAGACTAGTCTGATGTCTTCACAGACACTCCTGTTTGTCTAAGTAAATGCTTAACGTTTATTTGAATTTTTTTTTTTTTTAAATCATTTCCTCCCTCCTTGGGTCAGTTTCTCTCTCTCTCTCTCTCTCTCTCTCTCTCTCATAAGCAGCATGGGGACTGATGCTGAGAATATTGGGATATTGCCAGTCACAAGAAAACCGATAGCATTGAAACATTGGCCAGATGGTATTAAAAATAATACCTTTCATTTTTATAATGTAACTGCCACATTCACAGATGTTACCTCATTTCATTCTCACAACCACCCCATAAAGTAGGCATTATTATTCCTATCCACAGATGATCACTCCTAGTTTATCACCAGTCAGTTGTTCTCCTGAGCTCCCTCTGGTCTCACTCTCTTCCTAACCACTCTCCACGCTGTCTCCTCAGTGATCACTCCAAAATGCAAAATTCATCAAACTCTTCAGCTTCAAATCCATCCCTGACTCCTTGTAGTACAAAATAAAGTTCAAGGGATGGGTATGATTGACAAGTCACTTGTTACTTGGTCTTCACTTGCCCATCCCACCTCATCTTCCACCCTTGCCCCACATCAAAACTTTACTGAACCCAAGCAGCTCTCGCACACCCTCTCCTCCTTTAGCCACATGGGTGTGCCCATCCCTCTCCTAATTTCTTACTGAATGGATACTTTAACACTCAGTTCTACATCACCTCCACTGAGAACCCTTTGCTATTTCTTACAGCTTGCAGTACCGATCACCTCTCCTCTGGGCCACCCAAGTTCTTTTATCACCTTGCTGTACACACTGCATTGAATGCCAAGTATCTGTTTACATGCATATGTGTGTACAATTTAGATAATTTTATATGCAGAGAAAAAAGTCTAGAGGGACACATATCAAACCAGTAAGCAGGTGCCTCGGAAAGTGTTAGAGTGGGAGAAGATTTTCACTTTCCAGTTTTTCCTCCACTGGGGTTCTTCATCTGAACCACAGAACACAGAAAACGATTCAAGTGACTATTTTCTCAATTCTCCCAAGCACAGCACCATTCTAGCTGCATGGGAAAGAAGTTAATTCGTTATATACAGTGAACGTGTCAAGCATCAGGGCTTCATTCTCTCGCTGAAGGCATGGAGAAAAAGGATGCTAGGCTGTTGCATGGCCCAACTTTTACAGATGAGTGCCGTTCAAAAGTTCTTAATCGAGATCATTAACACTTGGTTCCCCAAAATATATCCATGATGCTACACACAAAGAAACACTTACTCCTTAGTCAAACCACACAAGAAATCAAGAGATTAGGTTGGGTCTTAGCTCTGACACATCTAATCGCAAGATTTTAAACAAGTCACCATTCGATGTTCTCTGACTTGATTTCCTCATTTGTTAAATGAACATTATAATATGTGGTCTTGTTATCTATCTCTCCACACATATGTACACGTGTTTATGTAAAATATATATACATTATCTCATATATTACATATCACATTACTGTATATATACAGAGAGATCTTGTCTATTAAGAATATAGACCACTTCAGGAACGACCAGAATTCAAAATCCAAGGCTTCAAATCACTTCTCTTTTCTGCCAGCAGACAGAGCTCTAATCAACGGGCAACTAAGGAACAAAGACAGGTACCTAAGTCAACTAGCCAAAAGCCGCAAGCCAGTTCATCACCTTACAGGGTCTCAGCCAGACAGGAAACTCCCCGAGGTCCTTTCCAACTCTAACAATCCATGAATCTAAACTTACAATGAGGCAAAGTGCATTAAGGTATATATGAGTAAGCCCGTATCTGGTGTTCTCTAGAATAGTCCTTGCTAGACAGAAGCCACGTTTGTCAGTTAGACATGGAATAGAATTTCTTGAGATACGAAGTCATTTACACAGAAAAGACCTGCTTTCCCTTCTCCCATAATCGGCCTCTGCAACGCCCTGGACAAATAGAGAATGGCCCAAGTGACTTGCTCATGTCTGGGATGGTGCCAGAAGGTCCAGCTGAGGCGTGATGGTCTTTAGTCCAAAGTAGAAATAAGTTAAGTTCAATTCAGTGTGAAAAATTCAGTGTTTGGCATATAACAAAGATTCAATGAATGTTTGTGGAAGAATGAATAAATGAATGAGTGAATGAACAATTAATTCTGGCCTTCCAAAAGTCTTACAGGCTACAGACGCTCAAAAGCTGCACACTTAAATCAAAAAAGGTTAGACGATTTCTGGCCAGGCGTGGTGGCTCACGCCTGTAATCCTAGCACTCTGGGAGGCCGAGGCGGGCGGATTGTTTGAGCTCAGGAGTTCGAGACCAGCCTGAGCAAGAATGAGACCCCGTCTCTACCAAAAATAGAAAGAAATTAATTGGACAGCTAAAAATATATAGAAAAAATTAGCCGGGCATGGTGACACATGCTTGTAGTCCCAGCTACTTGGGAGGCTGAGGCAGTAGGATTGCTTGAGCCCAGGAGTATGAGATTGCTCTGAGCTAGGCTAACGCCATGGCACTCACTCTAGCCCGGACAACAAAGTGAGACTCTGTCTCAAAAAAAAAAAAAAAGGTTAGAAGATTAGAAGATTTCACTGTACATTTCTATCCTACTCCTGCTACCATCATGACGAGTTACCAGCAAGAGGGTCTCAAGATTGGCTGCATGCTAGAGTTACTTAAGGAGTTTTAAAATATACTGACACCTGGTCCACTCCTGGAGATTGGGATATGGCCTAGGGATAAAGATTCTTTTTTAAGCTTCCCAAGGGATTCAAAGGTGCAGCAGTTTGAAAACCACTAGAAAGTTACTAAATGACTGAGAATCTTAAGGGATGAGAAAGGATTCAACTGCAGATACTTGGGAGTTGGTAACTCCACAATTTTTCATGTCCATTTAAAATTTATCTTGGCTCAATACATTTGCTTGGTAATAGGTCTGATTTTAAAGGTAAGATTCAAGGTGTCCTGAGGATAAAGGTTCAAGGTTAAATGGCCAATACATGACTCCTCTCAGGAAAAGAGTATGAAAAATTAACAAATTTCAACTGATCCTAATATTTCTTAGTAGTATTAGTGATATTTCTTCTAATATTTCTTAGTAAGGCTTTGAAATACTAACACATTTAGGGGAGTGTTCTCTTTTCCTTCCTTGGATTTTTTTGGTAACTAACTCTTTGTTGAAGGGTAATAAATGTTTCTCTGGTCATTTTTAACATGGAGAACATGAAGATGCTCACCTGCCTTGGATAGAGCCGAACTCATGTAACTTGGACGTACTCACTCCCCTGATGTGAGAACACACACCCAAAGGAAGCTCAGAGGGGAAATCTCAGAAGTTTTGTTTCAGGTTCACGGTGTATGTTACGATGCAACTGTAGAAGCCATTCCTGTATGAATACTGTTGGTGACACAAAACCAGGTGCCAAGACTGCCTGAGCCACATCCTACTCTCCACCCCAGACTGAAGACACAGGGCTTGAATTCAGGAAGCATCTTCGAGGCTTCTGGCTCTGAACACTTGCATTTATGTGAATATAAGTGCAAGGGAACCAAAACGATGCACTGGAATCTAGGGAAAAGGGATCATTTCTATTTTCTTTCCTACGACTAATGTCCTGTGCTTGAGTGTAGCTGATGCCCATATCAAGGGTTCTATATTTCACAACTCAAACCCAGGACTGTGCCAGTTCTCTAGGTGTCCTGAATGGCTGGCTCAGCTGCAGGGCCTGGTTCCACAGCAACACAGAGACCCAGGCCTACTAATAGGGAAAGGGGAAGACCACGGGCCGCCACCTTCGCTCCAACTAGGTAATGAGGCATCTGGGACACAGGTGCACATGATCCTGGGCGTCCCGCTGACGCTGGGATATGGCGACATTGATTGAGAGAGCGGGAAGCCAAGTATAAGAGGAAAACATGGGATAAAAATGGTAAGAAGAAAAATAGAGAAAGGGAAGTCTGTTTTGAACAACTGTCTAATATCAGTTCACTTTCAGGCTTGGGGGATTGAATTCATGCTGTAAAAGGTTCCTCAATATTCTAGGGAAGTGGCCACACTCAGAGACGATGGTGTGGAATCGTGCGTTCTTTAATTTTTGCACATCAGTAATTAATGCTGTCACACAGTCAGCCCAGGTCAGACCCAATCAGGCACATTGAAATGGAAGGAAACCTCTTTTAAGCACTTACACGTTGGGAATTCATGAGTTTGTGGTTAGTTGTATGTGTGTTGTTTAACGCAATATCTTATTTTATGATAATCTCTGTCAGTGTGCATACTAGGGGCAACTCTGTGTTATGGTTTAAATATCTGTCCCCTCTAAAACTCGTGTCGAAATTTAATCCCTAATGTGGCAGTACTGGGAGGTGGAGCCTTCAAGAGGTGATTGGGTCACATGGGCTCTTTCTTCATGTGTGGATTAATCCATTCATGGACTAATGGGTTAATGGGTTATCGTGGGAGTGGGACTGGTGTGGCTTGATCAGGACAGGAAGACAGACCTGAGCTGGCGCAGTCAGCCTCCTCACCATATGCCCTGCGCCACCTCGTGTCCCCACCAGCAAGAGCCCTCACCAGATGTGGCCCCCCGACCTTGGACTTCTCAGCCTCCATAACTGTAAGAAAGAGATTCCATTTCTTTACAAATTACCCAGTTTCAAGTATTCTGTTAGAAGCAACAGAAAATAGAGTAAGACATTCTGCTCTTTCTTGAGAAAGAGCAAATTTCTTCATAACTGAGACTAGAGTCATGATTAGAAAGAAGAGCGTGTCTTGCTTTGTTGATGATTTTTTTAAAAGAGAGGGTGTGTTACACACATCACTTCTCCCAAACCACATTTTATGGTAGGCAGGTGTTAAATGCTGAGGCAGTTTGAGTTTATAGTTTTATTATATTATCCTGCTAATAAAAGATTATGATAACCGAAAATCTTAAGAAACTTCCAGGGTGAGCTCCAGTGCCGTAATTCTCAGGAATGACACTATGAGTGGGTTATGGCTGATCAACTAGTTGCTATTTGTCTACTTTTCTTTTCCAGAGTTTAAAAGGGCACTAGGAAAGCAACTGTGTCATAAGGGATGAGCAGCCGGGAGAAATCCAACCATATGCAATGTCCCTGACAATAACCCAAGGGTGGCCAGGGAGAGGGAACATGGCAGTCACCGTTCTCCTGTGTTCAGCAGAGCAGCTGATGTGCCCAGGTGGTGGCCCCGGTCTGCAAACCAAAGGGCAGAGAGGGCCGTCCAGGTTGAGGTGACACACAGGCCACTGGGTACGTTTTAGGTGACTCTGCCTTTTCAGAGCCAGGCATGAAGATCTTTTCCTTCCAGCATCAGGGCATATTAGTCCCACGGCTAGACTCCATCAAGGTTGCTTTGACCAGTGCTTTTCAGTCTGGTTCCCCTTAAATCCTCCGAGTTCTCAATAAATACTCTGGAAAATGTAACGAAATACAACCTACACAGGCCCAGCTGCAACTGGTACCAAATGTGGACAGTATGGAGACCACCACCATGCTCATTTGTGTTCCCACTGATAGACTCTAGATTAGATAAATGTTATACGATTGAAATTATAAATCCATGCTGATAAAACACTACAATTCTTACCTGTTTATACACTGTAATTCTACATATGAATTTATTTTTTAAAAGGAGTTCGCTACTAAAAAAATGAAGAATAGAAAACAAACAAAAACATAGACAAAAAGGTTGGGGAGGGGTGGAAACCAGTGCAATAAACAATTCAGAAGTGGAATCAAAGGGTTCTTCCCCCTTCCACCTAGTGACAACTATTATTATTAACATATTTTTGATGCAAAGGGAAGACCTGCCCTCTAAAAGTTATTTCCAAAGATGGAAACACACTGCTTCTTCCTAAATCTTTGGCCTCTTTAGAGTTTCTTTTTTAAAAAGGTTATGTTAATAACAGGCAGAAGCCAACAATGCAATGGCGGCGACAGGTGGGGTGGGGAGATGTGCACGTGCACAGTCCTCACGCACAGATGGGAACATTGTCGGCCTCTCTCCGTAAGCCCAGTCTAAAGCCCCATAGTTGCTGGATCCCGCGGCGGCGTTGGAGCTGCTGTTTCACAAGAGGCTGGGGAGGTGGGGGCGGAGGGAAGCCAGCGCTGCTTGATCCACCTCGCAGGCAGAGAGCCCGGCAGCATGAGTTAGCGCAGGGAAAGGATGCCAAGAACGTTTGAGGGGTGGAGAAACAGAAAGAATAAGGTGGAGGAAGGAGCAAAGTGTGGCGCCTCCTGAAAAGCAGGCAAAAGTCTGAGTCAGGATTCTCTCCCAGCACCTTCGTGCAACATCAGAAGGCAGCGGGAGCCCCCGTGGGATGTGCGATGGTTAATTTCAGGAGCTTTGGGGGAGTGTTGGGGGCTGGGGGCTTGCAGAAGGGGATCCTATAGAACGGTGAGGCGCTAGATGAACCACCTGCTGGGGCTTTTCCCCAGTTATCTTTTTTCCCCTTCTCTGCTCATTCTTGGGGGCGAGGGGTGGTGCTGCTGGTGGTCTTAGCATCTGGAGCTCTAGCGTTTATTGGTAATGGATAAGCACACAGAAGCTCTGCTTCATGCGACAGCTGCTCAGACATCGCGAGCGAACGCCCCACAGGGAGGCCCTGACTGCACTGCAGACTGGAGCAGGTGAGGGGCAGGTGAGGGGCAGGGAAGGCACGACCTCTTACTGCCACTGTCGCCCTTTCTCAAAGTCCACTGCACATAAGAGCCCTGGGAGCAGCGTCATGGCACGCTTGCAGAGAGCTTACATGAAACCCACAGACTTGGGTCTTCCTAAAGCACTGAGAGAGGATCTACGAGTGCCAGGTATGAGGCTAAGCAGTAGAGCAATAAAGATAAATAAAACGCGGTCCCTGAAACCAGGTGAGTGGTTCCCAGGCCAGTGTGGGAAGATAGATGTGCACGTCAACATTGAGATATAGCAGGGCCAGTGTCCTTCCAGCCAGCCAGACACAGGGCCACGTAAGCACAGCCTGCTCCAGGGTCTCACTCTGTCCCGGGCACTCTGGCAGGGCTGCAGTGCAGGAGCGACCTGCACTCCAGGCATTGGCAAGTGTGCCCTGCACGGGAAGGCAAGGGAAAAGACCATGCCAAAGAGAGGGAACCGCATCTGCAAAGACACAGACTCAGGAAGGTGCTGTGGCTGGATCAGAACACTCAGGTAGATGGCAGCTCCCTCCCAGACTAGATGGGGACTAGCATGACAGGGGCTTCATAGCTAATGTCACCCCTGTGGGTTTTTTGCCAAAGGAACTGAGAAGCAATATGCAAGCGCAAAAAGCCAGCTCTGAAAAGAGCGAACGTGGTGTTTTCCTTTGCCAGGATGTTGAACTTGAGCGATGTGAAATAGCTCCTTGTAAACCCTGCTTGCAGTCCTGACCTCCCCGCTCTCACTAACGGCACAACTTTCAACACGGAATTTCACTTCACTCCACTTTTAATTTCCCAAGTGGACAGTTCGTATACACTTTTCCCTTTCGTCATGAACAAGTGGAGAAAGTCAATTTGGCCGGAGTGTAAAACACCTGGATTTCCTTGGAGAATAAGGCTGACTCCCTTAATAGGGAGTGATGGAAAAACTAGGCCTGCAAAATGTCAAGTTCATTATTCTTTTTACCAATATTATCTTTTCCTCCAACAGAAAGGGGGACTGTGAGAAAGAAAACAATATCTGGCATTATCCGGGGTCTCTTTCCCACATCTCCAGAATTGGAATACCATTGACTGAGTACTTGTCTTCAGAAAATACACTATATGTGTTCGAAAGACTGTCTCATGTCCATCAAGAGCAAGCACGTTGAATGGAGAAAGTGCTAGCTACTTGGCGGGATTTCTGATACGGTAAAGGACCCAGCCTTGACCCATCTCAAGTTTCCATGACTCTCCCAGCACCCAGCCCCCGGCCATGCACCAGCCGCTCCTTCCTTCCAGACACACGTCTACCTGCTCTCCCTCTCTTAATACACACTCAAACTTGGAACCCAACAATAACACAGAGACAAAGTCAAGGCAACGCAGCCCACAGCTGTCTCTCCGTATTAGTGTGCGCTGGCTCAGACTTGGCAAAGCACAACCCCCACCTCAGGCAGGTGGTGGGGAGGGACAGGGGAAGATCTTTTGTTCTTTGTGTTACAGGAGACAGCTCAGCTGAACTGCGGCTCCATCCCAGGCCCTGAGCAGCCCAGGCAGAGGTCTGGGTGGGCCTCCCAGGTAGACGGAGGTCACAGGCTTTGTATGGGACGATTAAAATCATTAACGACAATCTTAAAAGACATCCGACAGACAAAATGTCTCCTGGTAAACACTAGCCCCTGATCTCTGGATATACTGGAAAAGAATCTTTGAAGTGGGGATTAAATAAAGTAAACAGATCAACACAAAAGTCTGTCTAATGGTGTGGTCATCAAAGCCAACTGATTATCGAGGTCCCCGGGGAATACGCTTACACGTTCCACCTCTTCCCCTGTTCTACTAAAACACCATTGTCAGGCAGGTGGGGCCTGGGAACCACGTACATTTTTTTAAGGTCTCTGGAAATTCTAATGGTTAGGCAAAATCTGAGAACCAACACTAGCCAGCCCTCCATTTACAGATGGGAGAATTAAGTGACTGCCTCACAACCTCTCAGCTGGTGACAATGACAGTATGTCCCAGGATATAGTATCTTTATAGTCTATGAAGAAACAACCTTTTTATAAGTAAAGTTGTAAGTCAAAACAACAAATGACTAAATAAAATATGCTCTATCTCCTACCAGGTTTGAATTTTGAATTCTTAGCCTCCTCACAAAATGGCGGCATGAGGAGACGGGACTCCCCCATGCTTCTCGTCCTATATCTGAGTGTCCAGGACTTCGGCCTGCACGTCCATGCTCCATCTGCACACCTACACGCAGATGGGCCACAGGCCTGGGGACATTCCACCAGCAGTGCTGCAGGCTCTCAGGAGCAGGGACCCAGGAAGAAGCCCATATGGGCCCTGGAAGGACATTGAAGGTCACTTGAGAGGAATTTCTGGTGTCAAAGAGGATGGGATGGGCACTGGGTGGGAGGGTCTTCTCAGTCCTGTGTCCCTGATGTCGCAGACATCCCCCTCCAGGGGAAGGGCACGAAGCCAGGACAGAATCCCCTAAAGCAGAGGCTCCCCTTGCCCAAGTCTAACCATGGAACATTCTCCTGCAGCACAGAACGGTTCCTCCCAGCTGGGAGTCAGCCTCTCTCCCCCTCTACGTATCTTCACTTACGTAAATAGGGACACACGTCTGGACAGCAACTGCTTTTCCATGAAGCACCGATGTTGATGCACAGAAAATTTTTAAGGAAACTTGCTATGTATTTCTAAAGTGAAACAATCCAACATGACAACCAAATGATAGGGATTTTTTTTAGGTCATGCAGTCATATCCTACAATTCAGTTGGATGTTGATATTTCTCTTTTGGTTCATTCCCATATTTTTTGTAACAGCTGTGATTTACTTAGAGCTTAGTATATGCTAATCACATTTCATTTCAGTATCTTATTTGGACAACTGAAAACCCTAGGGGAGGGGCCTAGTCTCCCTGTTTTATAAGGGAGGAAGCTGAGATTCAAGGAGATTAGATAATTTGCCCAAGGTCTTATGACAATTCTATGGCTGAAACCTATGACTATCTCATTCCTAAACTCACTTCCTTCTACAATATCAACCGCCTCTGAAATGAAAATATAGATATATTTCCCCTTGTTTCTTTAAGATAAGTACATTTTTCCAGAGAAAGAGAAGTTTTACTATTTCTGTAGTATTATAAGTTACATAATAAGATTTTTTCCAAATTTCTACTTTACTTTTTTTTTTTTTTTTTAGACAGAGTCTCACTGTTTTGCCCGGGCTAGAGTGAGTGTTGTGGCGTCAGCCTAGCTCACAGCAACCTCAAACTCCTGGGCTCAAGCGATCCTACTGCCTCAGCCTCCCTAGTAGCTGGGACTACAGGCATGCACCACCATGCCCGGCTAATTTTTTCTATATATTTTTAGTTGTCCAATTAATGTCTTCCTATTTTTAGTAGAGACGGGGTCTCACTCTTGCTCAGGCTGGTCTCGAACTCCTGAGCTCAAACAATCCGCCCGCCTCGGCCTCCCAGAGTGCTAGGATTACAGGCGTGACCCACCGCACCCGGCCTCTACTTTACTTTTAATTGTGGTCAGAGAGAGCTCTTTGGAGACACACAAGTCAGAGTGAAAGAAGTTAAGAACTATTAAAAGGAAAGAATATTAAAAATGCTCACTGACATTTCAGTAAATTGCTATCCTAATATAATTTTCAGGAGGAAAAAACTTTTAAAATAAATTATTATATTTTAGTTCAGAAATCACCTCCCATACTAAGACTCCAGTTTTTAATCCAGTTTCTGTATAAAAAGGATTAAGAGAATTTTTAAAAACAATTCTTCCCATGAATATTTATTTTCTGTTGAGTGGAAGATACTAAACAGAAGCCACTCTTTACAATATTTCGATTACTTGAAAAAGAAAAACAACTAGGCATATGTGAGAAATTATTGAAATTCTTCAAATAGTATGAAAATAAATAAAGTCAGACAGCTTCATGGTGAAAACAGACAAAATAACTTTAAATTTTCCTAAGAACATGTTCCATAGGCAGCATTTTTAGATGAACGGCTCGTAAGTTATGTTTTAAAAACTCTTGATGGTGTTTTTAAAAAATCAGAGTTGCCTCTCATCAGCCAAGCTAATCCCTTCCTTTGGTAAGTTCTTGATTTTTCACTTGGTGATCCACATCACCCCCACACAACTTGTGGACATTTGGCATAGGCCTTGAACCAGGATTGTTCTAGATATCACGGGCAGTCATCTTGTAACCCCAAGAAGGAACCAACTATGGCGTGAAGCTGCAGAGAGCAGAGCAAAGAGAAGGGCAGAGGCCAAGGTCTTGATCTCATGGTTGTTTTACTCAACCAAACCAAATGTGAGCCCACCCTATCTCTGGGTGACCAGACACAGCAACCAATGAGTCTCATTTATTATTTAAGCGAATTTGACCTTTGTCTTCTGTTGCTTACAATCAAATGCATCCGAATTGACACAGATGGCCTGACAAGTGAGGAAGTTCATCGACTTCTAGTTGTTCCCTAAGCGTAAACAAAAATAGAAGTATATTTCAAACCTGGATTTAGAAAAAATATTTAAAATGATAGCTCAATAATGAACGTCATTATTCATCTTGACTAAAAATAGTAGGGCACAAGTGATTGCTCCTGTCAAATAGAAAGTGTGAGAAAATGTTAACTGTGCCTCAGACGCTTCAAGAAAACATTCAGCCACTTAAAAAATGTGAAAAGAACAAAGGAGGCAGAGGAGGAGATGAACTTTGGAGTGATTCTAAGACATCCGAGGCAAATGGTGAAGATCACATGCTAAGAAAATGATGGCGTTGCAAGAAAAAAAGTAATGAATTTAAACCATTTGTGAAGGTTATCCAGACTTCACACGATCCCACTTGGATTTTTGCACATTATTAATCTATTTCTGACATATGAAATTTCATTGTAAGCAATTTGACACATCTTTCTACCTTCTTCAGAGATAAAGAAGAAATCCTTTGAATGCAGCCTTATAGGAATATTAACATGATATTAATATTAACTTGTAATGGCTTATGAAAAAATAATGTCAAAAGTCATTTTCTCTGTGGAGTTACACAAGATATCAATCACAGCTGGCACTGCCAGTAAGGAAAATGTATAATTTAGTACAAAAGGCCGGGAGCCCCTTCAGAAACAGAGGGAAACCTCCACGGTTGAGGTGACTTCAGTTCTAGGGGGAGTTCCAAAGCCCAGGATGACTAAGAGCCAGGACCCTGCGGCTCAGCAGGAACCCTCCAGCCCAGACCCCAAGGAAAAGGTGAACCAAGCTAAGAACTGAGGTCGGTACAACAACCTGGGAGGAAAAACTAAGAAAAGCCAACTTCTGAGGAGAAAAGTCACAGAGGTTTCCAGTGTGTGGGTCAAATGCTTTGGGCAAGGAAATATTCATTTTGGTGGCACATTAAGATGCTGAGTTATTTGACTTGTCACAAAAATGAAAGGAATTGACTTCTGGTGGCAAAGACTTAGTCACTTGGCGTAATCCTTGGGTTCGACCTGTATTTATTTTGTTGACTCAGGCTCATGGAAAAAGGGACAGTTATTTTTATTGGGAAAAAACACTGGGAAATTCAGAGAGGTAACTCTGCCCTGTCTGTTATACTCAGGCAGCTCCAGTGGGAGGGCAACAGAACAGGGAGCGTAGGGGGGACTCCCACAGCCCAAAGAAGCCAGGCTCGCACAGACCGCGTAAACAGAATGCGTAGTGTAGTCAGGAGAATAAAGAAGTTATCCTTACTTTTTACAGTCATTTAAAGTTATGTAACTCACTCTCCCGAGCCTATTTTGACTCATCATTTTTACATACACTTTATCTCATATATACTGGGAAAAACTCATACGTTTTCTTCACAGAATATTCACTCTCATTTCACTGGCAATGATTCTAGAACATTCTTCTATGTTGTCAAGATCCAATCAGAACTAGAAACCCTAAAGTAAAGAGAGTGAGTGGTAAAATTAAACTAAAGGCATAAAAAACAAAGAAAAGAAAAGAAAGCAGTATCAGGGTAAATTTAAATTGTCATATCATTTATTATCAGTAGAATAATTTTTGGATCTAGCTTCTGGCCATATGTAAATTTAAGAAGCAGGCTTTCCGTGGCTTCATCCAAGCTGTTTTCTCTCAATACTTGAAAGAATATGTTCTGAGCCAGCCCTGAGGAAAACCCCTAGAAATTTCCTTTCGGGTTTATGCGGATCCACACTCACTGGCAGCCTTTGGGTGTGGCCGCTTAGACAATCACCTATGTGTTTAATTGTGGTGTTATTTAGTTCATATTTTTCCATCTCATCTACAAGGATATTCATTGAATTCATTCAACAGTCATTTACAGAACACTTCTTATGTGCCAGGCCCTGAAAGAGCTGGAATAAATAACATTTGGCCCTGGCTTCAAGGTAATCACATTCTAAACTCCTCCATGGGCCAGTAAGTAATAACCACACAATGTGATAGGTACAGCATCCCCGAGCCCATGAGATTTCATCTGTGCCAACATCTTGCTGGAAATTTAATATAACTACGTATCTATTATATTTCCGATTTAACAATCTAATTAGCACGGGGGAAAAAGCAAAGGCATGATGTGTTCTCGATGAACCCACGAGACTCCAAGTGATCCTACTTCCTTTTCTGAAGGCACTCAACACCCATCTGTTCAGGAATATGTTTTAGTATCTGTCCAGGACCAACTTCTTTCCTGTGGTCATAGATTTCAACGTTTCTATCACTTGAACACACACTTACTGTTTTCAAAGTCAAAGTAGTTGATCAAAACTGTATTTTCAGCCAAAGGATATCAGTGATGACTGATAAATTATTCTTCATGATCAATTTGAAAGAAAAAATCTACCTAGACTCTGCAGCTGAGAGCAGAGATCTTCAACCTTTCTCACGGTACCACACACTGGACAAAACGAACATATTCGTGGAGTCTGCCAGCGTGGGGACCAAGGAAGGCCTCGTGTAGCCAACTTAGTCACAGCACGACACACAGCACAGCACAGGCGATAGTGTCGGTCAGGAATATTCTCTGAGAATGCATAAAGCATGTAAAATGCTCCTTTTACCAATGATAGGGAGATGCAAATCATCTGATTATAGCTCATAAAAGGAAAACACATTTTGTATCCATTTATCTATTTCCCCCAAGGTTTCCACGGAGAAAATAAAGTGCTACTTGCTTCTGAAATTTTGTAGCTGTGATTTGTTCGATAGGTTTGCAGATAATAAGATCCCCAAATGAGGCCCAGTTCCATTCACACAACAAGCACTGTGTTCCTAGTATGGCAAAAGCACCGTGCTAGTTTATCGAGAGGCCTGCCTGTGAGGCAGGTGTTACAATTCCTGTTCTTGCAGCGAGGGGCCCTGGGAGCACGGCGGCTCACGAACCTGCTGACCACCGCTGAGCTAGGTTTCTCGGGGTCTAAGCTCCTTCCGCTTTCCTCCACCCCTGGGGACAAAACCTGTAACTGAGACAAAACCCTGCCTGACTGGGATAAAAGCAAACTCACAGCAACCCAAATTGGGAATTTGGAGAAACGTTCTCACAAGCAAAGCAGATGAAAAGAGTTTTCTAGGATTAGGAACACAGATTCTTCTGTGGGAGAGGAAGGAGCTGTTTTGCAGAACAAAAAATAAGGACATCTGTCCGTTCCTATCATCCAAAAGGGGAGTTTTGCAGAACATGACATTACAGGTTTTTCCCCCTCTCATCAGAGTCACGGAGTTCGAGACGCTAGCGCCATCAGAAATCATCGATGGTGCTAGGAGACAGTTTCCCGGTAGAATCTGCGGTGCGGAGAAGTCTCCACCTGAACCCCAGGAGACAAACAGAATCCCCGAATTAGGAATATGTATCCACTAGTCATTTGATTGCTAAATATTAATAATAATCCTTTTCCAGGGAGTATGATAATGAGGAATACCTAAGAGTTTAAATTATCTGGCAGTTAAAGCAATGGTATGCAAATCAATACAATTAAACAAATAATAAACAGATGACATTGCAAAACCAAAAAAATGTTAGATACACAGTAAATACACGTTAGATCTCCTTTAAAACAAGGTTGCATGTGAGTGTGTGCTAGAGATGATGTAGATGGGAGGTCTCAGGTTTCCTTGGAGGTGGGGGGAGCTGATTAGGGGGAGAGCTTAGAGCCCTTTTTGGTTCTGATGAGATCCTTTGAAAAGCTTTTTCTCCATATTTCCAAGGGAAAAAGAGAGGGGGTGGGGGTGGGGAGAGAAAGAGAGAGAACGTTCTCTTTCTGATGCGGAAATCCTACGTATCGCTGCCCACTGAATGAATTCATTCATCCATTCCGCGAATGGACACAGAGCGTTGCCACGTCCCGAGAAGGAGCTATGTACTAAAGCCAAAGCTGGGAACTGCAGGCCTCAGCTCCCTGCTTTGTGAAGGTGACATTCCAAGGCGGGAAAGAAAGAAGAGCAGGCATGGGAGGACAGAGACTTCAGCAGACAGACACTCTCCCCGCTCTTAGAGGGAGGAGAGGGAGCCTCACCCCCGCCTCCCACTCTTCTTCCACATTTATAGACGTGATGACACAAAGCGAGGGGGAGGCAGGGAGAAAGGCACAGCAGACTTGGGGTGCGGTGGCCCATCCCCTCGGCAAACACTTCCTGAGGCTAGGACAATGACTCAAACCTGCAGGTTGAGGAGGCTCCAGCCTCCAGGCTATTCTGTGGCTGCGACCAGAGAGGATGGAGCTTGCAGGAGGGGGGCCCTACCAGGCTCGGGGGCCGAGGGAAGGTTTCCTGAGAGAGAGGAAGGACAAGCAGGGTTTATTTAAGTCAATGGGGGAGGGATGAGGGACATGGGGTCCTCCAGGCAGGGGGAACAGCCTTGGCAAGAGGCCGGAGGAAGCAGAGAGCTCTGCGCACTGGGCGCAGCAGGTGGCTGGGCAAATGAGGAGGGATAAAGCCAGGGTCAAGGGCTAGACGGTGGAGAGCAGGCCTGGAGTCCACGCAGAGCCAGTGAAAGTCCCCGAGGAGGGCCAGGCAGGGGCAGCTCTGGATCTGCACACTGGAAAAATGGAAAATCCTCTGGGAGCTTGGCCCTTTTCATTGTACTTCCAGTCAATGAGTGAGTTGTTCCTGGGGGCATGGGGGGGAGGTTCCAGCAAACCCAGCAGGACCGCCTTCCCCAAGGCCCCTCTTGCCATGAGGGTCTCTTGAACCCTCCCCATGACCCCCACCCATCCTGCTGCCTCTGGTCATTGGAGGTGGGGGGCTACGAGGAGGCTACTGGGTCGGGTGTTGGCGTGCCTCCCTCTGCTCTCTGAGATGAGAAGTCGGCTTGTGCCTTGCAGTGCTTTCCCTCTTATTGGCATGTCAAACCAGAGAAAGAACACATTTCCTTCCCTCTCCTGCCATATGGTTGGTGCTCCCAGCTGAGTGATATGCCTTAATATAGCACCACCGCTCACAAAGGGTAAGGGCGCAAGGATGCTTTCCTGCTGATGCCGCCCCGTGTTCCTTAACAGACTCTGTCTTCCAAGAATGAGAGAGATTACCAGTATTTGCATGATTTTATGCTCACTGTCCCTCCGACCCCAAATCAGGGCACCTTTACACCAGCAGGTCTGGAAACACCAACATCAGGAACCCTTCCTCATACCTTCCACAATATTGGCATTTCCATGACCTGCCTCCACACCCCCGGCCCAGCCAAAGACGAGATTCAGAAGCAAAC
Source organism: Propithecus coquereli (assembly GCF_000956105.1). Classification (NCBI taxonomy): domain Eukaryota; kingdom Metazoa; phylum Chordata; class Mammalia; order Primates; family Indriidae; genus Propithecus; species Propithecus coquereli. The sequence continues at coordinate 5,554,026 of NW_012152951.1, forward strand.
GTACGCCGTCTGTCCGTGCGTCTGCATAAAAGAAAGACGCAATACCATCTTCAATGGGCAGGAAGGTAAATTTAACAGTGAAAAGATTTACTTCCCCCATGCGAGCTGAGATCCAATGCATGACTTTCTAGAGGGGGAAGAACATTCCAGAGATATATACAGCACTCCCATTTTAGGGCTATAGGTTTCCAAATCTTCAAAAAGAAAGCACGGTTTTAATTTTTAACTGCTTTTACAGATGCCTATTCTGTGGGTGCTCAGTGGCGTCTCATATTTACTCAGCAAGGGAATCTAAGTACAAAGCAAAACGTGCCCAGGATTCTGAGAAAATGTGAACAGTATTCTGATCTGTGCTGCAAACAGTCACTGACAGAAGGCAAGATGCCAGAATCGAAGTTTCTAACTGAAGATCCCTGGTGAACAACAGAGAAGGCCTCAGCTTTGGAAGAAGCTGGGGCCAAATGCCCGCTCCGACATCTGTCGGTCGCACAACTTGAAACAAGTTACTTAACCCATCTCAGCCTGTTTTCTCATCAGTAAACCATGTACATGATACGCCCCCCCCTTGTAGGATTATGGTGAGAATTCGATCAGATAAGATCTGTAAAATACCTCGTATAGTGCCTTAGCTAAATAAACTACACCTATTAGCAAGAGAAGCTGCAAAACCTCCAAGGGCTTTTTTGCAAAATGAAATGAGTTCTGTGGACAGACAGTGGTGACTGATCACACAACAATGTGAAATGCACTGAAAGCCACAAAGCTGGACACCTAAAAATAGTGAAGATGGTAAATTTTATGTTATAGGTATTTTACCACAATTGTATAGGAAAAACACTCCAAGGACTATTTGGAAAGTGTTTACAATGTCCAGATGAAGAAACTTCCACAGTGATCAAGAGAGAGGTTCCTTCTACTTTAAATAGGATGCTTTTCTTTCGAGCCTAGTGAGTTGTTTCTTATTACTGAAATATGAGTTTTAAATAGTGAATCGTTACTAATAAAATGGTCAATGGCGTATCATTTAAATATAAAGTGAAACGTTGGCTTTTATGAGGAATCATGTTTTTGAGAAAGGAAGAAAAGAATTAATGATTATAAGATAAAAAGCCTCCTTTAGTTCTGCAGATCATTGCTTCCACTCTCAACTTGCTTAAGGTGTATAAATAAAATCAGTTTTGCCACCTGAAAATACGTAGGTTTGACGTTTACTGACTACTGACATCTGCAGACCATGAATCCACAGATGCGAAAGGCAGACAGGCCCCCGCCTTCCCCAGGAAGATTCCTGGGGGCCCTTCGTCTTCCAGCCGCCCCCAGACTGGAGTTCCTTGAGGACAGGATCTCCTGCAGGGGACCAAGGGCTTACACGGCACTCAGCAAATAACTGGTGAATAAATACCACTTTATGTCTCATCTATTCCCAATGGTGAAGTCTGAACAGTTTTGCACTAACTCAGATGCTTTGCTGATTACATTCATTAAAACATTTATTAAAGGGGCAGCGAGTTTCCTGAAAAGAGCGGAAAGTGAACACGTCCAGTGGGTGGGAAGTCCCAGGAGACGACCGTTCTCAGCGGTGCCGTCCACCGCACGCAGACTGCGGGTCAGACCCGCGCAGTCCTGGAGCCGGTACGTGCGGGCTCTCTGTACACAATCCACGGAGAGGCCTCCCCAGCCCCCCAACCCTCCTCCTCCTATCGGCTTTGAAATAATCTCATTTATTATCCACTTCCTTCCTGCTCCTCCACTCTCCAGCACAAACGCCATCAAAACAGAGACTTCGCCTGTCTTGGTCACTGCTGTATCCTATCTCCTCGCTAGGAGGACGCAGCACCTGCAGAACAAATGAATGAGTGAACAGTGGAACGAACGAAGACGAGAACGAAACAAATGCTCATCTCCTGCTTAAGCTGTCACCCAAGTCCCACTGAACAGGGCCAGAATCCTGGCCACCAGCGTGACCTTGAAACACGAGGCTCGTGCAAGGTGAGGTTCCCCCTATGGAGAACCCTGAGATGTTGCCTTCCAGAGGCAGAGAAGCGAAAGCCGACGGGCTGGCAGGAGGAACAGCTGTGCCAGGCTCCAGCTGCAAGAGCACGGAACATGGCACGACGAGAACGTCGAGAATCATGGTGACACTTGGCCTGGGAGTGGAAGGTTGTCCAGGCTGCCCCAAAAGGCCGGGCAGAGAGTCTCCTGAGCGGATGGGATCTGGCAGCAGGAAAGGGGTGTGCAGCTCCAGCTGGAAAGGGACAAGGGTCCCTTGGTCCCCGTGCCACTGAGCTATGGCATGATCTGAGCAGCCTCCCACCCTGCGCTCTGTCTCTGCTGAGCTGCTGCTTACAGGACAAGCAGTGGAACAAGGGGATGGTCCCTCGGGGGCTGTCGTATGGCTGAAAACAGCTGCCAACGGGGCGAGTGGGGGCATCTGTCTGTCTGGAGGTGTCTCCTGACGAAGCAGATGGGGTTTATTTGGTTGTATTTTCTTCTCTCCCAAATGAATCACTGCGCATGCCATGCCGTGTGGCCCACAACGGCACAGGGGCAGATGAGGAAGGCGAGGCTGGGACACGAGGGCCTGGGAAGGAATTGCTCAGCAGCATGGAAAACAGCTGCTTCCAGCCAGGCTGGGACTGAAAGTCACTCTTCAAGAAGCAAGCACAGAACTCCCGCGAGTGGACACAGGGGCGGGTTGTGCCAAACCCGGGAAACGTTCTTCGTGTGCAGGCTTCAAACTACCAGGACCAAAGCCTCAGAGAGTCAAGAGCTTGCGAAAGGTCAGGGTGTCCTTGTGAAAGCCTGCGCCTAACCTTTTAAGAAGGTTAAAAGGTTAAAATAACTTACTACACTTGGTTCACCCTCTCCAGCTCAGTCCCTGTGGAGGTGGAGAAACCTCAGTTACTTGAGGATCACTGTTGCCCTGCCACTCGCTGCTGCTTGGGGTTGGAAGAAATACAAACCCCCCAATTCCATTCGTCTTCTTCCATGGGAACACTACCCATCCTTTTATCTACTCTCCAATTTCTCCACCTTCTCCCAAAGTGTGGCGGCCGAAACTAAGTATTTAATATGATACTCCGGTGATGGGACCAACGCAAACCGGATGGCTGCTTTGTACCTATCCAAGGACGGGCTCGCTGCAGTTGGCCTCTCAGGGCCTCTCAAGGGGAGATCCCCAAGTCGGGGACACTCCACCTTTAAGCCACGAGGGAGGCGGCATAAAGAGGGAACAGCCCCGTGCACGGGCCATCAGAGGGTCTGGATTCCAGCCCTCCAACCTCTTGGAGTTCCATTTTCTTCAACTCTAAAATGGAAATAAACACATCCGACTTTTTTACCCCGTGAGGTTCAGATATATGGGAAAACACTTAAATCCAACAATGCCTCTCAAAGGCCACTGGGAACGCCCTGGATGAGAACCTAATCCAGTCTCCTTACGATGGCTGGCAAGGCCCGGCATGATCTGGCCCTATGAGCCTTTCTGACCACTCCGCTCAGGCTCTCTGCTCCAGCCGCACAGGTCTTCCCGCTGTTCTCTGATGGTCCCCATCCCCCACCCGGAAGTCTCATTCCCCACATTCTGCATGGCTGGCTGCTGCAATTTCCCTGCTCAAAAACATTCTCTGACTCCCACCCTCACCCTCTGAGATCTAAAATAATCACATGTTAAATGGCGGGGAAGGATTTGGGAGCAGGTATGTAGGGAGGGAGGTGCATCTGAGCTACAAAGTCCGCGAGAAGCCCACCGTGCAGTTCCACGTAGCCTTGATTAAGCAGAGACATTGTCCATCAGCCACAAGAGCAGGGACATCGCCCAGCTTAGCTGTGTTGGAGATAACGGACCCTTGCATGGAATGTTAGAGCTCGGATCATCCACTCATTCATTCAACAACTATTTACTGAGCACCTCCTGTGTGCTACGCCAAGGTTGGGAAGAGAGACAGAAACATTGTCTCCTCTCGTGGTATTTGTGTCCTGCTGGACAAATTTCCAGACAGTGGTAAGTGCACTTCCTCAAGCTGCTCTATCCTGTCTTCCTGCCACTCACACACTCTGAATCGTCCCCTATTCTGAATGACCGCCCCTACACGATAACAGACAATGTCTTGACATTTCAAGGCCACACTCAATACTCTGAAACCTTTTTTACTAAGGAAAAAAAGATAAATAGAACTTCATTAAAATTAAAAACTTTTGCTCTGTGAACCCTGTTAAGAGGATGAAGAGATAAGCTACAGAGTGGGAGAAAATATTTGCAAACCACATATCCCACAAAGGACCGTGTAAAGAACTCTCAAAACTCAACAGTAAAAAAAGCAAACAACCCAAATAAAACATGGAACAAAAGACATGAAGAAACATTTCACCAAAGAAGATAAACAGACAGCAAATAAGCACACAAAAAGATGTCCAGCAGGATTGGTCATTAGGGAAATGCAAATTAAAACTACAATAAGACACCACCACACACCTATCAGAATAGCTAAAATAACAAAATGGTGGCAACATCAAATGCTGGTGAGGATGCAGAGAAACGATCACTCATACATTGCTGGTGGGAATGTAAAACGATATAGCCACTCCATGCCAAATAGCTGGGCATTTTCTTTAAAAAATAAACATGCAACTGAACTCCTGGGCATTCATCCCAGAGAAATAAAACTTTATGTTCACTCAGATACCTATAGTAGCTCTGTTTTTAAGAGCCCCAAACTGGAAACAATCCACATGTCCTTCAACGGGTGAATGGTTGAACAAACTATGGCACACCCATTCCGTGGAATACTTTTCAGCAATAAAATGGGATGGACAACTTCACACGCAACTAGCTGGATGAGAATTTTGAGTGAAAAAGAAAGTCACCAAAGGTTACATGTTGTATGATTCCATTTATGTAACGTTCTTGAAATGACAAACCGATAGCAATGGAGAACAGATTACAAACTGTCGCCATTAAAGCAGGGGGTGAGCACAGGAGGGAAGTGGGTTTGCTACAAAAGGGTACAGTGGAAGAATCCTGGAAGCTTCTGTGTCTTGACTGTCTCCAGTGTCAATATCCTGGTTATGATTTTGTACTACAGCTTTGCAAAATGTCACCATTGGCGGAAACTTGGTAAAGGCTTCATGAGATCTCTCTGTACTATGTCTTACAATTACACGTGAATCTATAATGATCTCAAAATAAGATGTTTAATTAAAAAATCTAGCTCTGCGTAGGTTTGATCAACTTATTCACCCCCTCTATGCCTTAATTTCCTCCAGAGCAAAAAAGAGAAAATAGTAATAATGCCGACCTCATAGGATTATTGTGAGACTAGAACAGTTTACTAGACATCAAGTACTTGAACAGCTTTGCAGACATTACTCAAAAAATATTAGCTATTATTATTATATTGCAATCAATAATTCAAAAGTATTTGTAGAGCACCTGCTATATGCCAAGACTCAATGGCTTCTTTAAAAACAGACATCCCATCTCGGGAGGTAGTACGCACAGCAGTGAAAACAGAGATTTTGGAGGAAGAGAGGCCCAGGTTCAAACCTCAGCACTGAACCATTCTTGCTGTGTGTCACTGGGCAATTCACTGAGCCACTCTGACCTGTCTTCTCTTTAACAGTAAAACAGAATAATACAGCCTCATCAGGTTATGAGGATTAATGTAAGTGACCAGCACATAGCAAAGAATAAATGGTAACTATTATTTCTACTACCCATATATTTCTCTTTATTGTTACTTTCTTTCCACACAAATTTTAAAATTCTTGCGAAGAGTCTCTTGGTTTTTTTCTCACGAATCCCTCTAAACACCAAGCATAATGTGATGCATACGGAATGTACTCAATAAATACTTCCTAAAAAACCAAATAATCTGGCAATACTTAGTAAGGATACGTATGTCTTTTCCAGAATATGAGGCTCCTTAGTTCCATTTCTAAAGAGGGACAAAGAACTTGAACAATTTCCTTCCAGAAACTATACTTGACAGAATTAATTACTCAAATATATTTTCATATTTAGATGGAAATGGAATATAAAAAGTGGGTGACCTCAATCAAGAGTCAGAAGCAGTGAGTTTCTTCTGTTTCCAGCTCTCAGTGGCTCCCACCCCGTGAGGGGCCGGGGTCTTCCTCACCACCCTGCTCCGCCCTGTCTGCCTCCCCCTCCCACCCCCCAGCCACACATACTCCTTGCTCGCTCCAAATACCCTCCGGGATGGACCCCCAGGCTTCCTACATGCCATTCCTCCTCAGAACGGGCTCTCAGCCTGCCAGCTCAGCACTTCTCCCAACTCTTTTTTTTTTTTTTTGTAAGAGACAGGGTCTCACTCTGTCGCCCAGGCTGGAGTGCAGTGGCACAATCATAGCTCACTGCAGCCTCGAGCCTCCTGGGCTCGAGTGATCCTCCTGCCTCAGCCTCCCCAAGTAGCTTGGATTACAGGAACGAACCACTGCACCTGGCCCTCTTCCAACCCTTTAAAAACCCATCTCACAGGTCACCTTCTCTGAGAACCCCCAGGTGTGGACACCTGCCGAGGTGATGGTTAGTTGGTAATGTGCTTACCTTGCCACACCGAGTTGTAATTATTTGAACACACACCTTTCTTCTAAGGGTGGAGACTTTGGGCTGATTCTTCCAGGTCAGTGGTTTTTGACACAATAACTGGTTCAGCTGGTGTACTCAAAGAATCAGAAGACATGAGACACATCTGTCACCCTGTATGACAACAGCTAGTAGCCCTAGAGCACTCCCATGCTGGTTTCTTCATAGTTAATAAGCTACGTAGGGTACGAGGGGACTCAGAAGTGGGTAATTAGTCACCCTGGGGCAGGTGAGGTGGAAGGTTTCAATGGTTTATCACAGACCTCTCAACACAGACTCAGTCAAAATTTAAAAATACCTAGTCTATAAAGTCAGCAAGAAAGGCAAAAATTATGGATATGGTAGTCAAAATTTCCCTTGAAAATTCCTTAAATTGCCCATAAAGTATACAGTGCATATTTTTATGCATTCAACCCAATGAAGTTAATATACATTTAGAACTTTGTAATATATAAAACTATGGCTACTACAAAATGCAGAGCACATGCAAAATATAACTTTTCAGTATTTTTAATTACATGGAAAGAGATGCGTATGGTTGAATTTGCTTAAATGTGCGTATAATATCAATCCACAGTTGAATAGTTCTGTCAGTGAACTGGATTCAATTTGCACCTAACAACGACAACAAAGCTAGAGCGTAATAACAACGTTTACTGAACACTTGCTACGTGACAGTTTGTGTTCTAAGTGCTTACAAGTATTAATTAATTCAATTCTCACAACCCAAGGAGGTGAGTACTATTGTCACGCCCATTTTATAGATGAGGAAACTGAGACATAGAGAGGTGAAGCGAATTGCTCAAGGTGACAGGGTCACCAAGTGGAGAATCTGGTGTGACAACCCAGACTCCCACTCTTACTGGGCAGGTCATATTCTGCCCTCTACCTCTCAGTGTTCTTTGCAAACTCAAGATATTATTGATTACCTTGAAAAATTCCTGCAAAGATTAAAAGAGGTGATATCTTAAGTCCTAACCACCATACTTAGCTTGCAGTAAGCACTCAATAAAACTAGCCATTGCTATCATCATTACTGCATAGTATCGACGGGGAAAGCTTAGAAAGCAAGAGATTCAAACATAAGAATGAGTTTCCTGATAGTTAAGTTGTCCCAAATATAGAGGGTGCTGCCTCGTAAGGTAGTGACCTCCGTTGCTGACAGTTCTGTCTAGGATTCCACAGGCAATATTCCTACATTGGAAAAGTGTCCCCCAGACGGTCTAGGAGCCTTTCATCTGACATTGCTATGAGCCAATGATTCCACGGCATTGCAAGGAGGGACACGTATCCAAAGGAAAAGAGAAGTAACAGGGATGCAATAAGCAAAATTTATGCCTTCAGCTTCAGTTTAATTCCGGCAGGGCAGCCTTAAATCTTACCGTGCCTTTAATGACTCTTCGTTTACTTTTTAATTCTTTAGTGTTCAGAATAATCAAGACATAGCCAGTCCTTTGGAAGAATAAGAGCTAACAGAGCTAAGCGGTGGATATCGACCAGAAATAATTCCCTCTGACCCTCAACCGCTGCTGTAGGGTCCAAGTGCTGAAACGGATTCCAAAGTTTCAAACCGGAAAAGGTTTATAGTTTACAAGGCACATATTTTATTATGATGAACATGCAACCAGGCTTTTCAATAACACTGCCCCATTTTCATAACGGCTTTCCATAGTTTCATGTAACAGCAGCGGCTGCGGTATTACCACTACCGGGTTGCCGTTGTGAGCAACAGCTGCGCGTTTTTAGGGGCCATCCATCACACTTAGATGCCAGTTTTGGAAGGCACAGACTCTGGATAAGGATTCCTAAATTTTTGTTTATGGAAAGAGTTTTCTTAAGTTTCCTGAAATCTTGAAGTTGCTAGAGAAAGACTGAAGGAGGCTGTAAATGGAGTCCTTGGACGAGGTTGGGGTTAATTAACCCTAAACTGAAGGAAAAAGTGACCACTCAGTCTATGGCTTCGCCTACTTTTATTCCTGCCAACGATCAAGGGACAGAGGCATCACCCCACACACCACCTAGTCAGGTCTTGAGACAGAGATGGGGACACTCACTCTACTTAGCCATCACATTCCCTAAAGATACAGTCTCCAAAAATGGGTCCCTGTCGTGTATTTGCTTCATAGGACCCACGTGCCAAGATTAGACTAATTCGAGGTTTTTCTTATTTTTTAATGCAACAATACTAACAACACAAAAGGTCACTGTTAGAATTTTATACTGTCAACAAAATCATGAAAAGAAATTTTAGGTCTATAGGTGTTTTGGAAATCATATAGTTGCAGCCTTCCATCATGTGGTAATGACACTAATGCTCAAAGAAGTAGCCCGACCTGCCCAGGCTGTTCCAGGAGAGGCACCTGCTACTTCCGTGCCCTTAGCAGAGGGACAACCTTTCTCTTTCTGCAATCTGCGTCCTCTGCTGGGAAGAGCAGGAGGAAACCTAGCTGTGTCTTACCCCTGAGCCAGGAAATCTCCTAGTGCAGCTGGGGTACCATTAAGCCCAGAGTATTAAAACCAAACCTAGGACAGGAGACACGTGAACACGCCAGAGGATACCAAACCCTCTGCCTTGGAAGTGACTCTCGTTCTTCCCCGAGGCTTCCCCACAGCCCTTGCAGCTGCCTCGCGGTACCCCTGCTCCAGCTCCCTGCCAGCAGCTCCCAGCGGCACTCCCGGAAGGTCCAAGGACAACGGAACCCGGGAGGCAAACACCTAATCTGTCTTCTCGCAAAGCACTGAAGAGCCAGGGAGGCGAGCCGTAAGAGGGAGAGCTTTCTATTTTAACCACGGCATCCAGAGAGTTCCCTTGTTATTAGCCTCTTAATGGCCTGGCCTCAGAAATGAAGTGCAGGATGAAGTGGAGAAATGGAGTATTTTCGGGATAACCTGGGGCAAAAAGAAAACTCAAATGACATTCTGAAGTGTCCAAGGACCCGGGGTGCAGAGAGGATGGGCTTCTTTCTTCATTCATTGGGCTGGCAGGTGCCCTATACCAGAGCTTGTCCCAGCCAGAGGTGTGTTCCCAGGCCCAGGCTGGCCCTCCCCCACCCAGCGGCAGATGTGGCGCCGTGATGTGCACAGATTAGTCCCCAGAAACCAAAGGAACCAGGCGAGCGAGGGCAGAGGAGCTGCAGGGGCGGGAATGCTAGAAGTTCAAAGTGGGAGGAGGCCCTTACAGTTCCCGGGATGGCCTCTGTTACATCCCTTCCAGGCTGGGCAGAGGCCCTGTGTTTAGTAGTTTAGGTGGAACCTTCCAGATTCTCTGCACCTTTGATGAAGCCCAAGGGTCTGGGGTCTCTTTCTCAGCTCTGGAACTCACCAATCAGTAGCCAGCATAAGGTGGTGGTTAGACAACAGAACACAGACCCAAAGGCCTACGTTCGAATCCTGGTTCTCATACTCACTTGTTGCAAAACCTTGAACAAATTACTAAATATCTCTGCACCTCAGTCTCTTCATCAATAAAATGAAGACCTCGTGAGTTAATTTGGATGAATATGTAAAGCCCCTTTAAGAGTGCTGTGTATATCCTAAGTCCTATGTAAGTGTTAACTGTTTTCATTTCCCCTAAGGGGTTCCTCAGGTCTTAAATCCTGTTAACCAAACTCACAGAAGACTGATGCATTAGCCGGAAAAATCACTGCATAATTTTGACTTATAACCAGCAAGAAGATGGGACGAGTCAGGATAGTTGGCTAATATACATATTTTCATTCAAGTAAGAGACATCTACTTGAGGGACCAGATTAAGATCAAAAGGTTGCTTTTTGAACCTAAAGTCAGATCATCTGTGTGGGTGGTCAAGAGATGAAAAGTCACCTTCCACTTCTAAGATTGTCCCTGCCAAGTGGGGTCAGCTGGTCGGGACACCCTCTGCCTTGAAATGCAGTAGAGACAGACTCGCCAACTCTTTCTGTTCAAACCCTTCCTTTCTTGATACGCCATTATGTATCTAGTATTGGGCAAGGTGATTTTAGGCTTGCTCACAGTAAGAGGGTAGGTTTTTCTGAGAGGCAGATGTCAACACTATAGAAAGGTTACCAATGTGAAACGTCAAGCTATCCACCTGTCTCTGCTTTGTCACCTGGCCACGATGCCGTGACTTCTGGAGTCAAGCTGCTTCCGCTGTGGTCTGGGCCAGCTAGAACTGGCTCCGGAGGCGGGATCGCGAGCATCCCTTCCTAATCTGGATTCGGGGACCTCAGGTTGGTGGCTTTAAATCAGTCATGTTGGGAGTGTTTACACCACGGCAATGGGTAAGTGCTACAGATCAGGGCATCTTCCTCCTCCCGACCCCACCCCAAGAGCCCGATGTTAAGCATTTGCCAGCACACCACTGGGCTGCCTCCCCACTACTTGATGGAGATGATCCTTCTGGAAGCACAGATGACTTCACTGTCACTAAATTCGGTGGATGCTTTCTAGTCTTTATTCTTCTCGAACTCTCCAGAGTGTTTGATCGTTGATCCCTTCCTCACTCTTGAACTTCCTCTCGTGCCCAGCTTCTAGGACTCTCTGCTGACTTTTCTTCTGTTTTTAAGCACATTTTCTCAGGCCCTACAAGCCCCCCTTCCACTATCACCGGAATCTCTTTGATCATTGTAATATGCATTTTAAGACATAGCTGGGCCAGCGCTTCCTCCAGGAAGGCCTCCCTGACCCACCTGGCGTGGGCTATGCCCGTTGAACACTCCTGTCTTCATCTCCATCACGGATGAATGTCACCCTCTGCTAGAGGATGAGGACCAGGAAGGCAACGACTCGGAATTACAGCAGCAATAAGAAAACCAATAATGACAAACAGCTGCTCCCGGCATGTCCTCTCTGCCGCGCACCACTCCAAGGGCTGTACCTAGATCATTCTGTTTACTCTTCATACGAGGCCCATGACTCCTCCCACGAGACACCTGACACTGGCAGAGCTGAAATAACTTCCCCACATTCACACAGGCCGTATGAACCCCAAAGGACCAATGCACTTAACCGTTTCCCACAATGCCTTTTCCAGTTGGGGTAGCCCAAGAATTTGATCCAACATATGTTTGAAAAAAACAACAGAAGGGAAGAGACAGGGGGATTTTGTAAGAGCAAACATTCTGCAGTCTCAATATAAGTTCCGGTTCATTACAGTCATCGAATAAATAAAATGGCTCCTAACTCCAATCCACTGTTAAAAATCTTTCTGATTTCCAGTGGTGTTTCTTTACAGCTGCCGTTTCTCAGGCCCATGGGGCTGGAGTTTGGATTGTAAAACACAACCTGTGGTTCCTTCCTGCCACTGCCGGAGGGAAAAATATTAATGCTTCCTAAACTAAGAAAAACTGCCACTTAAAACCTGACAGTCTTCAATCTTCCCACACAAACAGCAAAACACTTGAAATCACGTAAATATGGTATTAGTTCCATCAATGTCTGTACATCTCTTTAGTGCCTCTGTTTTGCTTGTTATTAAATCTCAATTTCTCAAAAACATAAAAAGAAAAAAATACCCTTTGGCTTTGAGCTCCTGTTAGTTTTCAAAACAAAAGTATCTCTGCATCTGGGCAGGAAAGTTGCATGAAACATCTGAACCGTCTTCAAAGCTGTTCCCTGCTTTAGATCTCCAGGACAATTAAAGGATGCGGGTTCTTGCTGGAAGGTGTATGCTCCTATGTCGGCAGCAGACAGACCCAGGGCCTGCGCAGGGATGCAGAGCAGATGTGAATGGCGCAGTAGGATATTCCGGGGAAATGAACACCTCAGTAAATGGCCTAGGAGGTTTTCTGAATTTCTCGCGTTACAGAACCCACAACACACTTCCCCCGAGCAATTTGCGCCTTAAGGGGATGCTACGGATGGTTTATTAAGAAGGTTCTCACACGGTCAATCCTGGATCATCTTCGAGAGTGGAGGGAATGAGACATGCAGGTGATACATTTTAATTATATGTGGCTTTAAAGCCCAGTAGGAAAGGAAGGAAAGAAGAAAGGGAAGAAGGGCAGGAGGGGAAGAAGAGAAAATGGGCATCGGCTCTGCCAGGAGGAGGGTACAGGTGTGGAACAGCGAGACAGAACTGGGCACTTGGATTATTTGTCCCTTCCTTGCTGGGGGACCACAGGCAAGACAAGCCTCAGATTCCCCAACTACACAATGTGCATGATAATATCTGACTCCCGGCATCCTCAGAGCGGTCAAAAGTGCACAGACCGGGTGCTCAGCACACTGCCCGACACCCCACGGGGACACACGTACGGGAGTCGTGATTAGACGAACAGCAGGAGTGAAACAGCGGGCGCACCCCCTGGCCCGGATCAGGCTCTGGGAGCAGAACAGGGCCCGGACAGGGGAGGACGTTTCCCACAGGCAAAAATCTTCAGGAAGCCACGAGTTCAAATCCTGCCTTGCACTCCGAGCCCCACCCTGGGAGGATGGTGCAGGTTCCCACAACCAGCAGGCGGATCTCAGAGCCGGAGCCTCACCTGCTGATGTGCGCTGGCTTGAGGAGCTCAGGACAAGCCCAGCTGAACGTGTCAGGGGACATGGGCAGGTTAGGACAGTGGAGAAAACGCGCGTGGCCTACTCCCCGTGAGTCACCCGTACCCCGTCTCTCTGACTCCCGGGCTGTCCACCCCACACGCTGCTCTACTTGCAAAGAGCCCACGGGCAGAGGAGGAGACGATGCCTGGCTCAGACTGCCTGCACCCCGTCCCCTGTGGGACCCTGGGGAGTCACAGCTCAAACGAGGATGGTGGCACCTGCTTTACCTCCAAGGCAAGAGCTATGCCTGTTGCTTTCAACTCCAAGTTGCATGGCTGAGAAACAGACACGAGGAAGAGGGTTCAAGTTTTGCCTCTTCTCTGACCTCAATCTGACCACATGCCCCTAGAAGTCAGGCCTCCAGTTACCTTTGCGACGGCTCTCCAGCCGCCAGATTCTGCCCTGTGGCTGGCTCCCAGCCCGCTGAGTCCCCCCAGAGAGCCCCGCAGACTGTCTGAGCAGCTGCTGGCACCAAGCCCTTCCCTCCCGGGCAGCAGTCGCCCCAGGCCCCAGGGAGAGGCTGGGCTGTTTACTTTTGGGCTCCCAATAACTCCTGTTTCCAAGAGCTCCCTGCCAAAGGCAGAGGGAGGGACACGGCCGCCAACGGTCACGTCCAAGGGCAGCCCAGGGCTGAGGCAGAACTGCGGCCACACAGGCAGGGTGCTCTGAGGGCTGGCAAGGAAGGGAGCCTTAGCCCCTAAGGGTTCCCCTCCCAATTCCCCCACTACCACTGGCTAACCCCTGAGAATTGTTCCTCTGATGTCGGTGGGCAGGAACTGTACTGCAAAAGTTCTGTTTGGGTCACAGAACAGAGGATGGAGAAGAGCCACTGGGGGTCAGAGTGGACCCCTGAGTAGCCTGGAATCACCAGGTGCTAGGCAGGGGGGGACGGCCGGGGGCAAATGCTTTTGGGAGGTGGGCAGGGTGCATAGACACAAATGCAAACACTACCTCCCGCCCAGTGACATTCTGGGCAAGGTTGAGTGTATGTGTGTGACACACACTCTCCGATGGCTTCTTTCCACTTTCTCACTCTGTGTTAGAAGCCGTATGGGTCTCAGGGAGGTGCCCTGACCTAGGAGCCAGGGGACCTGGTTCTAGTCTCAGCTCTGTCACTTCCTACTCTCATGGCCTTCACCTGGCCAGGCCTCAGCTGTTGGCCCGGTAAAACGAAACTATTGCGCTGGATCAGCAGTTCCCAAAGTTGGTTCTACGGCACACCAGTCTTCAGGGAAAAGGGTTCTGCAATCAACCAAGTTTGGAGATGCCTCATACTGCCAACGCAGTCACTCCCTTCGCCCATTTTTGGAGATTCCCAGCAACTAGAGGATCACACCCTTCACTTTTTCTGTACCCCTAGAGTCATAACAGACGATCAATATACATTCTGAAGTTCACTGGAACCTGAGACATTTGAAGCAACCCCCAGAAATGCTCTAAACACTGCTTGCAAGTTGCAGGTGGCGAATTAGCTACTATTCTCAGCAACGAGTCAATTGGAGAAAATTAAGAGTGACCCTCAAGTTCCTGAGACCCTCTGAAAAGCATCAAGTAAGCACTTCTAGAAAGTACCCCAGAGAAGCTAAGCACACTGATTACGCCTTGGATGAGGCAGAAGTTTGGGTTCCCACGTGCCGACGCTGCCAAACACTTTGCTAACAAGTCAGATTTACTATGTATGTTTTGTATGTTTCATCTGATCACTTGTTAGTATCTGTCATCTTCAAAGATGCTGGCGCTCATACTACTTCCCGCGCCCAATTCCCACCAGCCTTGGGACTGGTACCTGAATTCTTTGCGCAACATCTTCTCTTTGCATCGCCCGCGTTGCGACGTTCGTCCACACTAGAAATGATTCTGTACCAGACGCTGGCTTGGTTGGGAAGAATTACAAGGATACATAAGAAAGGGTCCCAGACCTTAGGAGGCTCAGCTTCTGCCTGAGACACAGACAGGTAAATGCGTACTTAGGATGGAAAATGATAAGTGACATCACAGCAGGACAGAGGCACCTGACCACTGTGGGTGTCCACGGAAGTAACGGGCCTGCCCTGCCTGGGGATGTGGGGCCCGCACCACCAAATGGCCACACGTGGCTGGCTGAGAAGTGGACAAGGAGTTTTCACGTAGAAAGAGCAACCCAGGCACACGCAGGTACGACGAAGTCCCAGAGACCTCCAGCATTTCCAGGGAAGGGTTAAGTCTTAATAAGTCACAGCTAGAGGGTGTTTAAGGGCCAGAGAGGAGGAGGAAATGAGGCTGGGAAGACTGTCTGGAGCCATGTGATGACTGGTTTGAGGGGTGAAGTTAAGTAGTTTGGTCTCTGTCCTGGAGACAGAGGGGAAGGTAGCAAGGTTGCGTCTAAGGGAGCGGTGCGATCAGGTCTGTGCACGAGGCAAGAATCAGGGGGAGAAGATGTGGAGACGCTCTCAAGCAGGTGCTCACCTGCCGGTAGCTGACAGCCCTGGAGCTGTGCCCTCACCTGGAAGGTTCCACTCAGGTAAAAGGGTGATGAATGAACTGGAGGAAGAAGGGCGAGAAGGCCAGTCGAGGACCAATTTCAATAGCAGAAGTAACAGGTGACAATGGCAATGGGGTTTGGAGAGATAAAGGACAGATTAAGACACATTTCGGAGGTGGAAGTCATGTGACCCAAAGAGCAAGGAGGTGGGTGCCCAGCTCAGGGCAGGAGGCAGAGGGTGGCCCGGGAAGGACGCCCAGGTTTCTGGCTCCGGGCGCTGCACATCTGGCGTCCCCTCTACCTGAGACAGGAAGAGGCTGTCTGGGTGGGGGATGAGCAGTCTGGAACGTAGTCATGCTGGGCTCCAGGTCACTGCAGGACAGGTACTGCGACACCCCAAGCAAGCAGTTAGACTGTGTGATGCTCACAGGTGCACACGGGACTCAAGATACACCACTGGTCCGTGCCAGGCGTCCTCGGCTCCCACACTTCTGCACAGACAGAGGCCGAGTGTGCAGGTACGGCAGCCTCCAGGCGTCTCTGGGGACCCAGTGCTGTCCCAGAGGCTGAAACAAGGCAGGTACTCCACAAACAAACGTCACTAAGTGCTCAATGAACACCCAGTACCTTGTATGTTCACTTGCATTCAAACACAGGCGTTTCTGCTGTGCCAGGAATTCAGGATGGATAAAAACGACCCTACTGCCTAGGAGGGGCACACTCTCCTCTCTAATTCAGAATGTCCCCATGCCCTGTGCTCTGTTCCAAATGTCCCTCTCTTGCGTAATAACAGTTCCTGTCACCTAGGAATCTTCTTTCATTGGGGTTGTAGTTCACAGCTTTTTGGGGATAGAAATGTATTAATAATTGTTTTGAGAGATTTCCTGCTATCTGTAGACTGTCTGCGTCGGTGAAGCACGAGATGACAAGTGAGCTCGTACTGCACTTTGTTTTCCTGTCATCAAACTTTGCTGTGGATAGACTAAGAAGCGATCTTATACAAACGACAGTCGTTCTCCAGGGAGCGTGGGGAAGGCACCCAGCCCCGCTGGGGGAGGTGTTTCAAATCACAAGGCAGGCATTCCCCTCGCTCTGGAAGATTCTGAAGTCCCACCTCCTATGAGTGGTTCCAGGATGGGGTCCTGGCCACAGGATCCTTTTCCGGGGACAGAAAACATAGGTAAGTGGTGGTGGAGGCTTCTTCCCGTTTCCCTCTAACAGCTCTGCTGCCCCATCCCCTGGCACCTACCGCATAGCACACGGGCTGAAGTGAGTTAACAAGGTCGAGATGATTCTGCCGTGAGAAGGAAGCCCTGCTAATGACCTGACACTGTGTCCAGATCTGTCTCTTTGAGGACCGAATTGAGAGTCCCATGCAAGAAGCTATGTCATGCCACGCACCTGCAGGTCATGAAATCTAGAGAGTTCAGACCGCGTGCTTTCGCGTCATGCCCGTGTGTACTCAGATAAGATATGGGCGGAACTGAAAGAAACCAAATCTGTCATAAAACTGAAACGCGCTCCCATTACTTACGAGACCTGGGATGCTCGCAGATAGAAGCTCATGCCACAGAAGACTGACAAAGGACTGAAAGGTCCTGAGTAAACATCTTGCATGGGTACGTAAATTAAAGAGAAAATCCTGTCATTATCAGCCTTTTGGGTTGCTAAAACGGAAAAGCAATCGCATGTCAGCAGATCAACATTTGCTAAACAAAAAGAGCTTGGAATTTCCTTGGAATCAAAGCCCACGTTCATTGACCCCTCTGTATTTTGTTGGAACAAACAAAATGTGTATGGGTTACAGAGTGGGGAGTCTTTCTACATTTTGCCTGGCAACATAAATCGTAAACTTGGAGTTAAAATGTAGGATCTGTTGTTTGGGTCCAATGTTTCTGAAGTCACCCCGGAGGGGTGGTCTCAAAGGCAATGCGGATTCAGAAGTCGGGGGGCCACCCAGCCTCCCACCTAAGAGGCAGTGAACTAGAATCAAATCTACCTTACTATTTCTCCTCCTTTTCTTTCACTGGCTCGGGTACTTTTACAAACTTCTTTTGTTCTATTATATTTTCTTATAAAATAAAGCCACTTGTTGATAACAGGCCTTTTTTGCCTCAATGTTTGCATTCAAGAATCCTCTAATTGATACTAAGGGATTTATACAACTTTGGCATTCTTCTCACCTCTAGAAGGTGACAGTGGGGAAGCTCCCAGGCCTCCCCTGGAGCCCATCTGGAAATAGTGTGAATATTTGTAGGCAGGGGTACCAAGAACTCACAAATGCTCATAAAAACACGAGAGGCCGGGCACAGTGGCTCACGCCTGTCATCCAAGCACTTTGGGAGGCCAAGGTGGGAGGATCACCTAAGACCACGAATTTGAGACCAGCCTGGGCAACATAGCAAGACCCTGTCTCTATAAAAAAAAATAGAAACATCAGCCTAGCACAGTGGTGCATGCCTGTAGTCCCAGCTACTCAGGAGGCTGAGGCAGGATGATTGCTTGAGCCCAGGTGTTTCAGGTCGCAGTGAGCTATGACAGTGCCGCTGCACTCCAGCCTGGGCGACAGGGCAAGACCCTGTCTCAAACTAAATAAATGAGTAAAATAAAAAAAATTTAAAAACTGGAAATCAGAAACAAAACACTAGCATCTCTTAATTGAGGAGACAAAGGCCAAAGTGGCAGGACTGCTCCTCCCACCTCTCCTGATCGTGTTCGAGTTCCCGTCTTTTACCATGGAATAGGTGTGTCATAAGGGGACAATTGGGCAGGAACAGTGATGCCCTGCTGAGTACCAAGGTTGGGTCTTTTCTTCTTACCTCACCTATGTCTTGGTCAAGATGATTTCTCTTTGGAGGTACCACATTGCCTCCTTCGTGATGCCAGGTGGGCATAATAATGAGGTCACAAACCCTCCCAGGACCCGGTGAGCTGGCTGCTTCTGGGCCACCCCACTCTGGGGGACCACCTTATTCAGTGACAACCCACAATTCTCACTGAATTGACTGAATCTGTCCTATCAACTCTCAAAATAAGGTGGGGGTGGGGAATCACTTCTATTTCCAACTCTGGAACCCAAAACCTTGACTGGAATTTTACAACTCAAGAAAACAGTGACTTGTCCGAGTAACCCCCTAAAAGGATACTGAGCCACCATTACTGCTCAATCAATAATGATAATAAACACTAATTATCGGCCATAGGAACATGCAGACCCAGACAATTCCCAGAAACATCTACTGCCTTTCCTAATTTACGGGGAGATGACGTCCGTTTCTCCATTCTGTGAATATCTGAGCATTCTTTTGAATCATTAAACGGCAATTGTGTATATTTTTGCAGATTCTGAAGTAGCTGTCCTGTCTGTTTTCCTACTCAACTCCCAACCCAAATGCACAGATGACAATCATATCACACATATTGAGGCATTGTGGTCTTTGAAGCCATAGTAAAAATAGATTTGCTGTATCCAGGCATCGCACACAGAGCCGAAAGCATGTCATTCATTAAAAGGTTAATCTGCCTGGTTTAATTTTGCTTCTACCAGGGCTGGGGCTGTCTCCAGACAACCTCGAAGTCAACAAGTTTCGGGAACCCACCAACACGGAGCCGTTCTCCTCCCTTCAGACCTGTCTTGTCTCCACCGCTACAGCTCGGACAGCAGGACAAAGATCATTTGCTTCCAGCGTTGCTCTATGACATGTGTTTTGTCCCACTGTGGCAAATTCAAAAGAGAGCACCCAGGGATTTAATCTCTCAGTGGCATGTTCTGAATCTGCAGGAAGTGGAGAGTCCCCAAAACAGATTGCGTTTTCTTTTGAAAATGAGATTGCTTCCTGAGATATGTAAAAACGTGCCTGGCACACAGTAAATGCTCAATAAATATTGGTTGAAACCACTCTGCATATAGCACAAACTGATGTGCCTTGAGAGTCCTCTATGGGCAAATTATCTCCATCATTCTAATGGTGCCAGGCCGGAGGGCAGCTGGAGGGAGCTGGCACATCGTCACATGCCCCGGGCACAGCCTCCGCCATGATGTTCTCCCACAGACGCACATGAATAATGGAAGAGCAATTGAATATCCTCAAGTATTTTCATTTTCACAGCAGGGACCCAGGTTCAGCTCTCGCTTTCATGTGGCAACATGGAAAATCAAGGGATGAATGAGGTCTTTGTGAAGCTAATAAGTGATTATCCTTTGCCCAAGAAATATGACTAGAGTGTTCGCGCGGGAAGACATCGGTAACTTACAAAGGCATGTGTTTCGCAGCGTGGTCCATCTTAATGTCAGCTCTTGAATGACAGGACTGAGCCTGTGCGTGTTTCTTCCCTGTAGCATATCGCACAGGAATAGATATTTCGGCGCTAATAAATGTTGGCTGTGGTTGCTGCGTGATGTCGCCAACACCAGCACGTTACAGCCAGGTAACTGTCGTGGGGTTTTGACAGTAGAGCACACCACCACCCCGCCACCGAGATCTGGCGAGAGCACGAATAGAGTATCCAGATCACATTAACAGAAACAGAACTTCCTTCGCCTTTGGATAGAGCAGGAACAGCTGATGGTAAGAAGTGAACACAGTCCTGTGGGTGACCCAGGAGACCTGGCAAGGTGGGACAGAAGAACTGGCCGAGGATCTGAAGCTGGGATGGCCACGACCCACAGGAAGGGCTGGCTGCCCCCACACGCCCTCAGTGAGGGAACGCCAGGGCCATGGGCGTGCTTCTCTGTGAGAAGAAAGGCACCTGTCTCTGCTTAGCCGTCCCTTTCCGGGGCATGCACCCCATCCACTGAACGACCTCCCAAGAGGGGACATCCTTTCGCCTGCACATGTGCGGGAGTCAATAGGAACCTGTCAGCCCAAAAGGCCATTGACCAAGGACTGGCAGAGCTCTGAACTCGAGGACAGCGCCTCGAGAAGGTCCTGGCCTCCACTCCTGGAAGTTCAAAGTGAAGTCTCCTGAGCGGGAATGTCACAGCTGAGTTCTCAAGGGGCTCTAGGGACATTTCCTGAGTCACGGAGGGCATCGCAGGTTCCGCTCAACACCTCGCATTTGGAAGTCAAAGAGCAGCACCGTAGAACCCGAGTGCAGTTTTCAAAAGTGTTCCTTCCAACTAGACGCCGCTCGCCCAGCTGACCGGCCCTGGCAAGGGAGAAGTGCTAAGCTCCCGTGCGAGGCTACAAACCCCTAAGGGGCAGGAGCTGTGTATTTCTGACTTACTGCTGACGGGTACTGCGGACACTGCTCAGTAAACGTGGAATGAATTAGACCTCGAGCTCCAGAGCTAACTTAATAGCTCACGTTAGCATCTACCGTCAGCATCCTAGGTTTCACTCGAGTACACACAGGAAAGAGAGTGCCCTGCTTCAGCCTCTCCACCAATGGGGCAGTTAACAAAGTCATATAAAACAGCCGCAAGAAAAACACAGAAAAGGAAAAAAAAAATGACCAGGTCTGAAAAAAGTGTGGGTGGGACAGGCAGCAAGAGGGCAGGGAGGGCTGGGTGCTGGCGAGGTATAGCGAACACAGTGTCTCCGGAGGACCTACTGATTCAAATTCCAGACCCCACCATGGGATTTCAGCATCAGAATCTTTGAGGGGAAGGACCCATAAACCTTCATTGCAGACAAGCTCCCCCTGTGCTTCCTAAGTGTGGGCATCTCAAATCTACAGTCTTCAGATGGAAGCCGTACTTAGAAGTAGGTATCTAGGAGTAGCTCAAACCGGGAGCTTTGGGGTGTTAAAAAAATACTTAATTGGGGTGAGGCACAGTGGCTCAAATCTGTAATCCCCGCAATTTGGGAGGCCAAGGCCAGAGGATCAGGAGTTCAAGACCAGGAGTCCAGGAGACCAGGAGTTCAAGACCAGCCTGGGCAACACAGTGAGACCCCATCCTTACATAAAATTAAAAAATTAGTTGGTGTGATGGTGCATGACTATAGTCCCAGCTGCTCAGGAGGCTGAGGTGGGAGGATCACCTGAGCCCAGGAGTTCAAGGTTACAGTGAGCTATGGTCGCACCACTGTACTCCAGCCTGGATGACAGAAACATATAGTCTCTGGGGGAAAAAAAAAAATTGGGAAGCCTTTAGGCTGAGATGGCTCCAGCACTTTGGGTTCCTATGTAAGCAAACTGAAGCCCAATTCAATGTAAACAGTAAAACAAAACTTAAGCTTAACCAACCAGAAACTGCCAACTAACCTCTAACTAGGGACCTCCCACCAGATCACACCCAAACAGGGCAAACGCCTAGATGTAGCCAATCAAGTAAACTCTTTGCTCCCGAGTTCAGCCTACAGAAGCCCACGGCTCACGCTGCTGAAGCGTAGGTCTCTGAACCTCTTCCGGTTTTAAGTGCTGCCTGCCTGATTCATGAATCCTTTACTGCTCAAATAAACTCTGTTAAATTGATTTTGTCTACAGTTTTTCCTTTAACAGGGGGATAATTCAATGCCCCTCAGACCCCCCACACTCTCCTCACTTCCGGCCTCCCTTTCCCTGGGTCTCCCTGGGCTCTCTCCCTTCTTAGGACTGATGGGGTCCCGCATCCCCACCCTTTCCAGCGGGACTTACTGCTGGCCAGAGGACAAAACCGTAATGACTACACTCCCAGACTCCCCCAGAGCTGGGTTCCACACGCAGCCTGATCCTCCCCCGAGCAGAGACTCAGCCCTGGAGAGCAGGGAGGGCAGAGGTTGTCCCCAGTCAGTCACAGAGCTGTGAGGTTTTTCCAAGGCTGGCCACAAAACTTGCACAGGCCAGCGCAAAATAAAAGCAATGGGCACCTTGTTCAAAGAGCAGGGGAAAACCTTTCCCTTTTCTCCCACAGTCTCCTTCTCAGCCTGTCATGGTATTTTTTTTAATTTGCTATTTAGTGTCACACTCCCTCAGGCGGCAGTGGTCACGGGGTGGGGCCAGGGAGTGGGCAGCCGAGCACCTCAGAAAGGTGATGGCGTGGAAGGGGCAGATCTTCCTATGGGCAGAGGTGCATGTCCCCAGAGCATGCTTCTCGGACTTGACTTACAGAACACAAATGCAAAAATAAAAGTCAAGAAATTCAAGACAGCCCTGGATCAATCGCCCATGGCGGCTGCAAAGGTCCCAGGGTGCGAGAGTCTAGAATCCGGGGAAGGACTGATTGCGCAAGCCGGCAGCATCCTAGTGGCTCTCCAGACTCTGATAATTCCCCGTCTTCCTGACCTTAGCAAAAGGGGAATCTCCCTAGAATGGTCTTGAGACTCATTCCTGCAATCTCAGCACAGCTGTCTTTCCCAGCTTCCGCCGTCTGTGTCAGGACCTGACGTACGAATCCACTGGAGTCCCTTCTGCTTTCTGTCACTGGACCTGGCCAGTGTCCTCCACTCCTCTGCCATAGCCCTGGTTGCCGGGTGCTGGGCATGGCCACCACGTGGTTGCCCTGCCAGGTCCACCCCTTCCTGGAAGCTGAGCACCCAGCAGGCCCGAGCAGATGAGAACAGGTTCAGCCTCCTGGAAACAGGTTTCTGGTGTTTTTCTTTCTTTCTTTCTTTTTACCAGAAAATAAAGTGTCTGTAAACTATGTATTTCCCCAGCAGACAAAGTGCTTGTAACCCCAACTAGCCTTTCACTTCCCAATCACGGGAAACATTTTTAGATCTGGCAGAAATGCCTGAGTTCAGTGACTCCCTGAAAGTTTAGAGCAAGAAATCAGAAGGGAAGAAAATGCAGAGCTCACCACTGTCATTGGCTCTGTCCGGGGGAGGTTCCGCATTTCCATCTAACTCCTGGCTCTGCGGAGGCCGAGGAGTGTTGACAATCTCAACTGCGAGGCATTCAAAAGGCAAGAAAAATACCACTGGGATCAGCTGTCCCAAAATGTCACTGCAAAATTAGCTGCCTATGAAAACAAGGATCACACCTATAGACTTCAATGCGGTTGAGCAAAACAAACTCGTTTGGTAAAAGAAATTACTCCCTCTTGAAGTGCTTGGGGTAGGGTTGCTAGGTGGTGGCTGTTTTTTTTCCTCCCTTCTCCCAAATCACATCAGAGCCAATTAGACGTGTCTTGGGGCTCCTCCCTGTAATACGAATGCTATCATGCTCTTAAGATGAGCTCATCTCTTAGGATGACACACACAGGACTTCACGCCCATGTTTTAATCAGAGAAGAGGGCAACGCAAACTCCCATCTGGCCCAAACACTGCCTGGCCAGAGGCCGGCATTACCAGTGTAGAGTGGTCCGAGCTTGGGAGGACAGACAAGTCCCGAAGGAGCTAGATTTGGGGAAGAAGGAAATGGGGGACAAAGGCCAAAGACCACTGAGGATTTTATTTTAAAGAAACAGAGCTAGAAGATAAAGGAAATGTTCAACAGACGAGGACAGTAGTATATTATTAACAGATAGGAAACATAAAGCAGACCTCGGTGTCGATTATGTGTCCGTCTCATTCTTTCATTCATATAAGACATACTTACTAAGTGCCTACACTACAGAACCAGGCTTGTCTTTAACGAGAGAGATAACAGACAAATCATCACATAATCACACTGTGCAGAAAAAATACAGAGTGCCCTAAAAGAGGGGTTGGTACACTATGATCAGTGGCCCACCACCTGTTTTTGTAAATAAAGTTTTATTGGAACTCGGCCCATACATTTTATAGCATCAGAGTCAAGTAGCTGCCCGTATGGCCTGCACAGTCTAAAATATTTATCGTTGGGCCCTTTACAGAAAATGTTTACTAACCCCTGGTCTAAAAGAGTAAAATAGGAGCCCTCATTTAGACTGGAGTTTAGGAGGGCTTCCAGGAGTAAGTGACATCTGAAAGATGAGGAGGAAGGTGCCAGGCAGAAAGGAGGGAAGGGGGTGGGGAGACAAAGAGAGAGAGAGAGAGAGAGAGAGAGAGAGAGAGAGAGGTTTTAAACAGGGAACTGAGTGGGGAAGGCTGGTGGTAGAAAGCAGCTTGGCATGTTAAAGGGTCGTAGGGCGAAGGCAAACATGATTAAGAGAGAGCAGCAGCTATAGCATTTCCATCTAGTAACAGGAGCCGCGTTAGTATCAGTAGGTGCCAGGGAAACAGTGGCAGCGAGCAGGCACTGAGCAATTACTACCGGCCGGCTGTGTCCTGAGTGCTTCCCAGACATTAACTCTAGATTCACGGTTTCAATAAGTTTGGAGATGAGGGGTGTGAAACTGCATTTGTATATACTCCACCCGATATTAAGAAAATGTCAATTGGTCACATCAGAGAATGGGGGCTTCGGGTGGGACAACAGAGACCTGAAAGTCCTAAATCCCTGTCGTCCCCTACCTTCCAAGTGCCACCTTGGCCATGTCACTGTTCCGAGGGATGGACACACAAGACAGTCTCTGAAACAAGATAGTGTTATCGCTTGAATTAAAGTTCATAATGGACATTCAAAATAAAAATAGCTGGTAAATTACGAACCTCAGTTGTGATTTCAGACTTTTTATCCATATTGAAAAATACCGGAAAATAAGAAAAATCCTCATTTTCAAAATAAGAGGGAAGGATGGATTCCTGAAAGGAAAAGGATAGATGACGTCTGGTATCACCCTCCGCGGGAGATTCTAGAGAGATCATTAAACGGAAGATTTATGAGCATTTAGAAAGTGCTGAGCTGCCGACCCTGAGCCAGCACCGCCCTCCCTCCTGTCTTGACGGGTTACCAGGTCGCCAGGTGAGGAGAGCGCCCCAGACAGAGTGTGTGCTGGTTTCAGCCACGCAACCAACCACGACTTCTTCATACGTCCTTTTGAAAAAGAAACAGACAAACATGCTTTTGAAAAACCCCATTATGCAGATGCGAGCCGGCTGCACAACCCTAACCAGAGAGAACGTGGAAGTCGGCAGGGCCAGGCTCCTTCCTGGGTCTTCCCCCACGTGGCAATGAGTGAAGCCCACCCAAATGAGAGAAGCCAAGCCTATTTGTGCAGAACCTCCTACGTCAAAGGAATCGGCCACTGTCACTTGCAGTTGCAGTTGGCAGAGACTCAACGGCAGGCAGGGGAAGGGCCAGGTGTGCCGGAACAGGGGCCATTGGCAGGGAAGCTGTGGGGCTCACTGAAGCATGTGATCAGCTGGGGAGCACGTCTGGCTTGCTTAGTCTGCTCCTAAGTTGGAAGTCAGGACCAAAGTTAGGGCACCTGCCAGTTTATTGAGTCCAGGCCATGTCGGGCCAATCGCTACACGGGTTACTGTTTGGCTTCCTGGACTGGTTGCTGCAGAGTGGACGTCAGAATTCCACTTTTCTATATGGTCTGGCCACTGTCCACTTGTGTTCTCAGTCTTCCTTCTAATGTGGGGAGTCACTTTTCTTAAAAGTGGCATAAGAAAATTTTAGTAAGTAGGCCAGGGGCAGTGGCTCATGCCTGTAATCCCAGCACTTTGGGAGGTCAAGGAGGGAGGATCACTTGAGCTCAGGAGTTCGAGACAAGCCTGAGCAAGAGCGAGACCCCATCTCTACTAAAAATAGACAAATTAGCCGGGTGTGGTAGTGCACGCCTGTAGTCCTAGCTACTCGGGAGGCTGAGGAAGGAAGATCGCTTGAGCCCAGGAGTTAGAGGCTGCAGTGAGCTGTGATGACGCCACCGCACTCCAGCCCTGGCAACAGAGCGAGACCCTATCTCAAAAATAAAATAAAATAAAATAAATAAATTTTAGAAAGTACACAGAAAAACAAAGAAACTAATGAGCCTCAAAATTCAGAGAAGATAAAATTAAAAATCAATTAAACATCTTCCCCAAGGAAAATTAGAGGCACAGAGATTGATGAAATGTAAACGTACCACAATAGGTAACTAAAACAATTGTCAGCAATGTCAGTTTCCACGTGACTAGTCAACGTCTAAACGCAGGGGGCAGCTGATTCATCTGCCACCAGCTCTTCAATCTTAGGCAAGTCACTTATCTCTAGGAGCCTAATTGCTCATCTCCAAAATAAATAGGTTGAATTAAAATCTCAGGTCCTTTATGGCTCTAAAATTTTATGGTTCTATGACTCTGATCACTTGGATGGCTCTTTTATTCTACATGTGGCAGCTTTCTGTCTGCCCAGCTAGATATATATAATTCATTAGGAGCCGAATTTGAAAAACAAAACAAATCGCACCCGCGTTTTGCTAAAGTGCATTCATTCAACCATAATTATGGAACAGTAACTATGCATAAAGCACCCTCCTAGATGCCGAGGGCAAAATAAAAAGACTGAGACCCAGCACTAGAGAACTATGGTTAAGAAGTTAGAGATATGCACATAATTAACTCGAAAGCAAGAAATAAAGTATTCAGTGTCCCGAAATGATACAGAAAGTGCTACAGACGATGGCAAACAGTCTGTATGAGCAGAAAGGCCTCCCTAAAGTCTCTAAAGAGAATGATCAGCTTGTGATTGTGTTTTTTAGCATACTATAGTTTGCAAAGAATTTTTTGAGTTTGATTTGCTCCTACTCCTTTTCCCCTCGGCTTTGAGGTTTGGCACATCGGAGCTATCCTAGCAGGTCTCTCTGCTGCAAAGGGCGCATGAAACGAGGGTTTATGTCAGAATATCGGCAGCTCTACATTTTATAGGATGTTCTGGCCGGAAAAATCCCAGTCTCAGAAATTACTAAATAACTGCAATGAAGGGGGACAAATGTTCCCGTGACACTGATTTTCTTTGAAGTCTCTGTTCCCAGGAAGTGGTAAATGCTGAAAATTGCCATTTCCTGCTGCCCCTCGCCTACCCCCACGCGCAGCTACTCTCAGTGTTGGAGGGGCTGATTCTTAAGAGATGCAGTTTCTGAAGACAAAATGTCTTGCATTCCCACTGGCAAGAAAAAGGCTAGGGAAGATTTATCACTTGCCTTTTCCTGGCCGGGAAGCCTGTTCTTTCATTTTTGCAGCTCTGTTGGTACCATCCCAAAATGCTTCAATTTTCTCCAATTTAAGAGGAACACATGCAAATCACAAAAAGCAAAGCGCTCCCGGTCAGTGAAGCGCAGCCACTACCTGGGTGCCGGCTTGCGTCACAAACCCCTCCGGCCACAGTGAGCAGGTCGGCTTCCCTTAAACGCTAAATGACTCTGCATTGCAGGTTGTTCATTTTGCACAGTCTGTTCCCTATTCTTAAAAATTGTACAAAAAGGGCACTTTAAATTGACATAACTCTCTCGAGTTTGATGCAAAGCCTAAGTGACTTCCTGAACCGCAGCGGAGCATGCACGGCACATTGGTTGTGGGTTTTTTGGATGTCTGGTTCAACAGAAAGTCTTTCTTCCTCTGTTCCTCCTCTCCAGGAGGAGAGAGAGAGTTGAGCAGGTGCATGTGGTGGGGAGAGAGACCCGTATGCAGGAAACAGAAAGTTCCTGGAGACCAAGGCTCCTTTCGATGATCAAGTAGCAACAGCAACGATAGCAAAAATCACCCAAATACTGACTCAGTATTTGCTCAATCCGATGAGAGAATTGGATTCCCACTTGATATTTACACTATCTGTCGCAAATCCCAAAACAATTAGCAAGCACTTTTTGAGAGCAGGGTTTCTCTTTGTTTTCCTGCAAACTCTCATGGGTGTTCCTCTTATTTAAATTCTGTGACTAAAAAGCCTCAGGGATGAAGCTACTTTGCAAATTTGCTAAGTATGCAGTCAGCAAAGATGCAGGGCACCTAATCATTCTCCTTAACTAGTTCGCCATCTTCATGTGTGGCCAAACCAGCTCGGGAATCCTCCCCCACCCAACCACTATTGCACATGTCTGGCAGAGCTCTGTGCCTTGCAAGCTGTCACCAGTTTATGGCATTCAAAGAGCAAAGAGCAGCTGGGGTCCCCAGATGTCCTGCCAATTTCCATAAGTCCCGAGCTGTCCAAGTTTTTTCCACCCCCTTTGAAATATTCTCTTACTTCATACTGATTTGCTATATACGAATTCATCTCAAGATAACATAAATAGGAACTACTTAATATTCATATGTTCCTGCAAAGCTGCATGTAAATATATCCTTAAAAATTTAATCCCAAATCACCAAGAAATCCACCATTTAAAAGAGCTTGGAGGCAAAATCTTTAATAAATCAGTAAATGCTTTCCGTAGCACAGCCATTCCCTAATTTATCTCTTTGGGTCTATAGATGACAGGTCATGCATCTAAAAAAAAAAAAAAATTCTACAGAGATGCTAAGACAAACCTAAATATTCTCTCTCGAGCATCAGATAAGCAAAAGGTGAAAATATTTTTCTAAAATGGCATGTAAATATAAATTCTTTTATTATAAGAAGAAAAAGGATGCCACTGCAGACTGCATGAGCCATTCTATCTGAACAGCCTACGGCATGTACACTGCCCTCTCCCTCCAGCTGTGTTTGTTAGCCTGGTCCAGTGACTCTCAACTCTCGCTGCATGTTAGACCCACCTGGGGAGATTATTTTTTAAAAAATCATGTCCAGACCCCAGTCCCAGAGATTCTGATTTAATCAATCAGGAGCCCTGGGCACGTGCGTGGGGAACTCCCGTGGGCTTGCCCATGGCTCGGCCATGGCATGGGAGAGGTGGGCAGTGGAATGGCTAAAGGGTGCAGAGTCAAGGTGGCCATGACCTCCTGCAAGGGCCCCAGCCTGGCAGGGATCGACATGGCCTCCCTAGTCTATGCGAGCAACCAAGATGCGTGTAAAAGTGGTCTTGATCTGGTTCTACGGCCTTACTCTGTCCCTTCCTCTTGGGCTGGGTTCTGGGGCTTTCTGTGTCCGTGGCAAAGATGTGGTTCCTTTTCCACTGGACACTCCAGCTCTATTAAATACATTCTGAGACACATGGTATGCAGTGTGCTGACTGGCTGAAATGCATAGCCTCAAGCCAGACCCTAACACGGATTTGTCTACAAAGCTCTAGAAATATAGGCCCAAGTCTCTAAAACAATGGGCTCTAAATTGTATTGATTGTGTATGTCTTTCAGTACAAAACCCTTGAAGGCATGAAAGCCCCAATATAGGTACATTGCTTTATAAATTATAACATACATATCACTGTACTAA
Organism: Propithecus coquereli; assembly: GCF_000956105.1. Taxonomy (NCBI): domain Eukaryota; kingdom Metazoa; phylum Chordata; class Mammalia; order Primates; family Indriidae; genus Propithecus; species Propithecus coquereli. Next base: position 5,583,627 of record NW_012152951.1, read on the forward strand.
TATATTATGTAAATTGAGAACTTAACACAACACTAAAACTTTAAAGAATTAAACAATTAAACTAAATTGTATTTTATTTAGTAACAACACAAATATTAATATACGGTGAAAACCATTGTTCTGGAAGTCGGAACTTCAGAAGATAGATCCACACACTAAATACTGCCGATAATATTAATGTCAAGTGTTTGCTTCATTTGTTCTATCTTAAAACTCCGGACTCTAATTATGACCCACCTCATAGGCCTAGATGTTGGTCCTAATGACCGTAACGCATTTCAGCGACGCTGGCCATAATCCACCAACGTGACATTCGGTCCCTCTCCTCCGTCTATGTAAACCAGCTCTGCGTGGTGATGAAAACACCCGTTCCCATCACGCCCTCTCTCTCCTTCCCCACCCTCTCCGCACACATGACGCCCGCAGCCATCACCAATGAAGCAAGGCGGCGTCGGGGAGGCAGAGCCCGTTTTCCATCCCAGGGCTCCCTGACCGCTTGCAGGCCTGGCCTCATTTCTCTCAGGCCTGTGGGGTCATATTAATTAATTCTGTCACTAGATATCCTGTTGGAAGGACAGAAAAATATCCAAATGAACAGCACCATGTCCTGCCTTTTTGTTTGTTTCTCTGTTTCTGTGGATGGTTCCAGCACCCTCCCAGCCACTCAGACGTGCACATCCACTTCCCTCATCCCGACCTCCCCTGACATGCAGAGCCCCGTGGATTCTTCCCTCTGGATGTCCCCAGCGAAGCCAGCCTGCTCTTCTGGGGCCCCTCCCCTCTAGCCAGGGCTTTCCCATTCGGACCGCCAGCTGGTCAACAGGTCTCTGTTCTGACACCGCCCTCGCCCACACGCCACCACGTCCCTAATGTTCCCGACATTCCTCCCCAATCCTCCTCTATGCAAAACTCTTTCACTGGTTACCCCAAAGCCCAGCCAGGGAAGCACAAACCGTTTAGCCTGAGAGTAGGCACCCGTGTGCTCTGACCCCAGCCCCTACCCTACTTGCTTCTCATCCGCATCTTTCAAACATTGTTCATCTCTTTTTGTCTGTCTGTTCCAGCTGTTCCATCCACTGAACTGTTTCTCCTCCCCCACCCCGACCTCCACCCAGGAAAAGCCCACCCATCCTCAGGGTCACTCCAATGCCACCTTCTGGTTTGCCAAGTGGCTATGCTAAGTCCCTCCTCTGAAGCCCTCTGCAAAGCCTCCTATGCCGTCCTTAGGCTGCGTTTGTGCGCGGTTTTGGGGTATTCTTGGAACCCACCATGCGTCAACTCTCAGCTCCTGCAGGTGTGGACGGGAGTTGACTCGTTTATGGAAGCGTGTGTAGGTCATCACTAAGGTTCAAGAAAGGAAATCTGTTCATTCAGCTCAAAACAGTGCCGGTTTCTTTCCAGACGGTAATTTATTCATTGAGACTTTGCAGCCATTAATAGCGTCTTTTTCGTGTTTAAAATTCTGGAGAAGCTGTAAAGCCAGAAGATTTTCAACAACAGGAGTGTGCCTCTGGTTACCATTCACACGTCTCATTCTGCTGCGGTCTATGTTTTAAGAGAGAGCATCCCGTTGTCCTATCTGAGAACTGACAACAAAACTGGAAATCCTTCGCCAATTCTGCTAGGGATTTAATGTATTGAATCAGAATTTTTTTTGTTAGTTTTTAGAGTTTTGGTGCAGATTTCCATCTTTGAAATGAATACAAATTTACCACTCTCAAAACCTTTTTGTTAGGATGGATACATTTGTGCTTATGTTTTCAAAATACTTGATAATTCTATAAAATAAAGTATTTTGATTTTTTTAGAGGGAAGGGAACACATGTAGTCTTCCTCAATCGTCCCTCTTGCTACAATGGTACAGTTTGATTCACCAAAAAGATACCAAGGCACCTACTTTGTAGCAGGCGCTTTGCCAGACACTACAAAAATATCTGGAGCTCAGATATCATCCCTATCATCACGGAACTTTAAATCTGCCTGGAAAGGAAGACAAGTAAATGGCGATCGCCCCAGATTGTGGTGTTGCAACAGAGAGAAATGCCCGACAGTTTGGAGCACATGGAGGGGCGGCTAAGTCATCCTGGGTCTCTGAAGGGAAGTTTCCCAGACTTCCTTCTTCTCACAGGTAAATATGCAAATGGATCACCTGGGGATCTGGCTACCATGACCCTGAGGGTCCGCATTCCTAACCAGCTCCCAGGAGATGCCAGTGTTGCCAGTTAGTTTGAGGACCATGCTGTGAGTAGCAAAGGACCCAGAGACTAGACCCCAACACCGAGGCTGGACTGGGGGAGCAACAGCATTGCAGGCAGAGGAAATGACACGAAAACAGCCAGAGGGGAGACGACAACACTGGCCACACCTGTCCTCAGCGATCTTAAAGACGTAACTGAAGACGGGGGAAAAAAATTAAAGGCATCTACAAAAAAAATCAATAATCTTGGAAGTGTGATGTGGCCTTCTCGAACAGATATAAGAGTTCTCCAATTCAGAGTCATTAGAAGAAGAAAAATCTCAGTTATTTAAAATTCTGAGATATAAAATATTTTTAAAGGGAGTTCAGTTATTTCAAGTTCTTATAGACTCTTAAACCTGTGACTGACTCCCCAGGGTCAATGCCAGACCCTGCTTAGGGGAAAAGGTGGTAATTATGGACATTTGACACATTGATTTCAAAAACTTAAAAATATTCCTTTCCCTAGGTAGGTTTTATAAAAACTTCATAAGTATTTTTTTTTCTATCATATGCTCGCCACACAATTTTTAATAGTAGCAAAGATGAAACTTCAACTGGATTTGTACATCCCGAGTAAACAGAGTTCAAAATAACAAGATGTTCTATAATCCATGCACAGGATGCCATTCCAAAAAAGATCTGATGAAAAACTCTAACACGGCATGTTGATATAGGTTATTTTATTTAAAATAATTACGGCTGATGCAAGCAAATGAATGGAAAAGGAAAATAAACACACACACTAATTGAACTCTTGAGCACACAGCATACAGGAGTCTGAAATACATTCTCTGCAAAGTTTCGCTGCCCTGCAGACCATATGTTCATCTGACTCAGCAGCAATGCTATGAAGACAGTCACGCATATTCCTTGAGTTAGTAATTTCTTCAGAATAAAGTTTCCATTCAGAAGTGTATATTACACTACTTAACACTATGGTCTTTATAAAGAACAAACCTCTCGTTCTAAATTACTTTTTAAAGAGGCATATTGGCTTTCTGAAAAGGTAATATTGACCTAATAATAGTAATAATAATAATGGACTTAATAATAACTCAGTAACGATTGTTCCCAAAACAAATTGCCTAAATGAGCAAAAGCGCCCACATCTGCATAATGAAACACTGTATCGCTTAATTAATTGACTGTTTTATAAAGTAAAAACTACTGGCCACATACCTCCAGGAAACTATTTCAATAAGCAACCACCTCGTGGATATTGCTGGTGGGTCAAACTGAGCTTGCCAAGCTGTTTCTACAATCTTCTACAAGGTTTTAAGAAAAGAAGCACTCCAAAACAGGGACGGGAAGGAAGGAAGGAAGGAAGGAAGGAAGGAAGGAAGGAAGGAAGGAAGGAAGGAAGGAAGGAGAGAAAATTTGAAAGAAACGCACACTGGGTCCCAGAATAAGTCAAAGTTTCAACGATTCTATTGACATCTTTAAAGAAAAACTCGGTAAAAGCGGCACTCACCTATACAATGTGCCGTGTTCTGAATCCAACAGAACATGGGACCAACCCAAACTGGGACCTTTGTGCAGTTAAACAGAAAGAGGAACCCGCAAACTGATTTGCCTCCTAAGTTTTAACATAATACGAGATAGAGCTCACATTCTAATTCAGCCCCAGGATTTGAGGCAGCACACTACATGTGCACCCTGCCATCCTTCAGGCCACCCTCCCCACTGCTGTATCACGAAGCTTTGTCCTGGAGGAGGTCCTACCAGGATTAAACAAACCAGCAACAAACAACAACAACAACAACAACAACAAAATCAGGCACTCGTAGCCAGAGAATCGGGTTTGGACTTGTGGAAACACAATTCAAATAATTTTAGAGAAATACCTGCATCATCCCTTTGCTCTAAAAACCCGGCAAGAAAACTCACTAGAAAGAATATCGAATGCTTGAGTAAAAACTTCTTTCTGTAAGTTTACTCTTATACCGAGAAAAATGTACATACTTATGTATAAGAATCTATCACAGAGGAAGACTCCACGGCTTCTCGGGCAGCCTGGCTTATCCCCCAAGCCGTAGCTTCTCTGGATGGTTCCCTCCGCCACGGCTCAATGACTGCCCCTTCTCTGCCTTTCCTGGTCTGTGCTGTCCCGCAAGATGACCAACGTCCCCCAGATCCACTCTGTAGTCCAGGATGGTACACGAGAAGGAAGCCCTCCCTTTGTTTCTAGAACATCTTGGAAAGCTACAGAGAGGGCAAAAGACCAAACAGGGCAGACCCCATTTGCAGCTTTCTGGCCTGGGGCTGAGAGCGTGGACAAGGTCTTCCTAGATTATGACCACACACCAGAATAGCACTTGCCGTATGTTCCAGATTATTCCACAATCGGTAGCTGGCATCTTCCTACTGCACTTCTGAGAAGGATCATCTTCATTTTCTTGCCAAAACACTGGCCCAGAAGGCCACAGTCGTCAGATACACCTGGAATGGGAATGACGCCTTTCCAACGTTTAGTCTTCAACACGGGCTCTGAGGCTGGCCTCTGATTGCCCTTCTCGTGAACCCCAGAGAACGGGAGGCAGCCACGGTAACCATCCGGGCAGCCTGCAGCGACGCCCCATCACCGCTAAGGAGAGGAAGCCAGAAGGAACAGCACATGCGACTGAAATCACAGGGGAAATTTCTGAAACCAGAGTCAATGTCCCATACTGGAATCTGGCCAAGCTACTGCAGTAGATGCTTTAGTCCTTGCAGAACATACCAGTGGGCTTTTAAAGAGGCGGAAGAGTTATTTTCTTGCTTTCTCCTGAAGGATGCTCTACAAGAAAGGCAGTGCGGTTATGTGGAAAGAGTTCTGAATTAGGAGGCCAGAAACCATCATTCTGGCTCCACGTCTGCCGGAGTTGGCTCTGTGACCTTGGGCCAGTCACTTGACCTCTCTGGACCTGTTTCTTCATCTGGAAGTCAATAGAACTGGACCAAGATCTCTAAGCTCCTTTACAGTTCTAATGCTCTGGTGACACTAATGTTAAGAGAAGCAGACAGCCAGGCATGGTGGCTCACACCCCTAATCCCAGCACTTTGGGAGGCTAAGGTGGGAGGATCGTTTGAGGCCAGGAGTTCGAGACCAGCCTTGAGCAACCCAGTGAGACCCCGTCTCTACAAAAAATAGAAAAATTAGCCAGACACAGTGGTGCGCACCCGTAGCCCCAACTACTCGGGAGGCTGAGGCGGGAAGATCACTTGGGCCCAGGAGTTTTAAGGTTACAGAGAGCTATGATCGTACTACTGCACTTCAGCCTGGCAACAGAGTGAGACCTTGTTTCAAAAAAAAAAAAAAACCCCCACAAAAAACCCGAAAGATACATATAAATTGCTCCAGATTTCCGTAGACTAGGTTGGGACAAAAGTTTTTATTTTTATTTTAAAATCATCAGTTTATTAATTTAATTAACTGACATCTATTTCTTCCTATTCATTGGGAGTCACAAGACTTTGGTTTCCTATTAATTGTTCCTAGAGCATCTAAAGTTCCAATAGTGATTTGCCGGCAGAAGGGAAGGTGGGGTACTCTACAGGTGGACCCTCTAAAGATGGACAGGAGCCCAGTGGCTCTTCCCCCAGATCCACTGCACACCCAGTTCCACATTGTGCTCTACCTGCCACCATGCCCTGCTAATTTTTCTATTTTTTGTAGAGATGGGGTCTCACTCAGGCTGGTCTCGAACTCCTGGCCTCAAGCAATCCTCCTGCCTCAGCCTCCCAAAGTGCTAGCATTACAGGTGTGAGACATCACACCCAGCCATATGTTTCAAATATTTATAAAAGAAAACTGCAAATGCCAATAAAATGTATATTAAATTCCAATTATCAAATTCCATACAAATACAATTTTAGAAAACATTCCTTCACTTGTATATTTTCCCAAAATCTGGTTTCAGACTAGTCACCAAAGACTCTGACTTCGATTTTATGCTTGGAGAGAAAAGAGTTAGTTATAAAGCTTTAAAAGGGTAAACAACTGTTTAAATCACCCAAATGATAGTCCAGGACTGCAAGTATGTGAAATGAAATTTATTCATTAAATTATATATAATTTAAAACGTATAGTGAGTCATAAATAAAGCTTCACTAATTTATCTACTCATATAAATAATGCCAAAGCCATGTAGAAGACAGAACTGATACAACCTAAAGTGTAACAGAAAATAAATAGCAAACCTTTCTTTCTATTTATTCTTTTTTCCTATGTGTGCCATCCTAGGTATCTCAGGACTTCTGGTATTTAATCTTTCATGTAGCATAATTCTCCAGTGTAAGCTATTCTGACTTTTTAGAAATATTAGGCTACAACACACACATATACACACACACACACACACACAATCTTCCCTTGGAATCATTTAAGTGAAATTTGTATAAATCTTTAGCTAAGTAAGTTTACAGAGGAAGAGGGAAAATATTTGCCAAGATATATTATTAGAGGAATTTAAACCACCTTCTAGTCCATGCACGAGCTGAATTCCCTAAGTAAACCTCCAGATTAGATGGCAGAGAGATGACACAAGGAAATAAACATGTGAGGAAGTGATACTGTTTCTAAAAGTGTGATAAAAAAAAAAACATTGTTTCTTCAACTACTCTAAATATCTACAGAGTAGTATATACAGTGTACAAGGTGGTAGGCACAGCCAGACTGGATTTGAGTAGACTCTGTTGCCGCAAGAGAATCCTTTCTCCCTCAAGCCTCCTCCCATTCTAGAATGCCCCACACTGGTTGAGGGACCAGCCACCACTTGGTCACTCTAACAGTTAATGTTACGTGTCAACTTGACTGACCGAAGGGATGCCCAGATAGCTGGTCAAACATTATTTCTGGTGTGTCTGCGAGAGTGTTTCTGGAACAGATTAGCATTTTAATCAGTGGTCTGAGAACAGAAGATCCACCTTCGCCAACGTGGGTGGACATCATCAGATGCGCTGAGGGCCAGCGTTGAGCAAAAGGGCAGAGGAAGGGTGGATTTGTTCTCTCTTCTCAAGCTGGGACATCCATCGCCTGCCTTTGGACACCAGTGCTCCTCATTCTCGGGCCTTCAGACTCAGGTCGGCATTTAAACCATCAGCTGCCCTAGCTCCCAGGCCTTTAGGCTTGAACTAAATCACACCCATGGCCTTGCTGGGTCTCCAGCTTGTGGATGGCAGATCGTGGGACTTCTCAGCCTTCGTACCTGCATGACCTGATCCCTCACAATGAATCTCTTTGGTTCTGTTTCTCTGGACAACCCCAACTAATACCGTCACCAGAGCCAGACAGAACTGGAAATCAGCGTAGATTTCTCCCTTCCCCAAACCCTCTCCACCTAATCAGCCCCTGAACCCCAGTGTTTCTAAGCTCCTTAATCTCACGTGGGTCCCCACCCCTTGCCTCCACTCTCACCATCGCGGCTTTACTTCAGAGCTACATTAAGGAAATCCACAGTCTCAAGAAGCAGACATCAAAAGGCACAGTCAGGAGTGACAGGGGGACACTGTAGGGCCGTAGAAGCTCAGAGAGAATGGTCCACCTAGACAGGACAATCAATGGCATCCTGAGGGAGGTGCATGTCAAACGGAAGCAGGAAAAGATGAGCAGGGGGAGGCAATTATCTGCTTCTTTCCAGGGGACTAAACTGACGCATGGGTGTGGCGTGAGAAGGTGACAGCTAGAGAGGAAGATCACAAAGGGGAGAGCTTGGTCTGCAAAAGAGTTTGGATTCTATCAAGCAGGTGACTTTCTGGAATTGAGGTAGGCAGGGTGGCTATCAGACGTGCATTTAAACACTCCTTAATAAAGGACTAAAAAAGGGAAACTGACTGCAATTGTTTGAGTGTGTCCCCCTAACATTCACATGTTGGGACATTAGTTCCTCACTGAAGCAGTGCTGAGAGGTGTTGGGGTAACGGGGGCTCTGTCCTCACGAAGGGATTAATGCAGTTCCCACAGGACTGGGGCAGTTCTCTTGAGAGTGGGTTGTTATAAATCATACTGGTGACTTCATCTTCCCCTTTGCACACCCACTCCCCTGCCCTTCTGCTTTTCTGCCATGGTATGAAGCAGCACAAGGTCCTCACCAGACACAGCCACCCGCTCTTGGACTTCCCAGCCTCCAGAGCCATGAGCTAAATAAACCTCCTTCCTTTATAAATTACTCTGTCTCAAATATTCTGTTACAGCAACAGCAAATGGACTACACATTGATTAACTGTCCCATGGGAGCCACACTTAATGCAATATTTGGGAAGCAGAAGCCACAGGCAGGGAGAAGCCCCAGAGATATGTGGTCACTAGAGAGATAAACCAAGATGCCTACTCAAGCTAGTTTCAATCTCCCTGTTTTGTAGTAAGGCATGCAGACAATTCTATTCTCCTTCAATTCACGGAGTTCTGTAAGCAATTTCCAAGAAATTAACAGAGATGCATTGATTCTGGATCTCAAATCAAATAAAAATTGCTCTTGATTCTCTGCTGTGGACAAAATGCCATGAGAAGGCTAGTGGAAGCACCAAATATATCTTCTCTTGGCCGTGAAGTTGCATTGGCATCAAACCAATTTTATTTCTTCTTATAGACACGAACAGTTAGGCTGAAATAAACAATGACCAAACGGTGGTCAGAAACAAAGCTGAGTTTATTCTGTACCTGGCAAAGGAAGCCTCAGAAGCAAGCTCACCAGGGCTCCCAGAAATAAGGCGGCCCAAGTTCAGAGCAAAAAAGAGGAAGTACAGCAAATAAGGCAAGATTCTGAGTTCATGAGGAAGGGCCACAAGGAAGACCATCAACTCTGCTCTGTGATGAGATGCTTGCACAGAGCCTGGTTTTCACAGGTCTGGGATGGGTCAGATTAAGATTCCAGCAGGTGTGGGGTCATTCAGCAGACAGACTCACACGTGCATGCCAAAGCTTGGTAAGATTTTGACTTTAACCACATATACAACACAACCACACTGCCACCCACCAAATAACTTACCACAGCCCTCAAACCCTGTTTTATGTGAATTGCATGGTTTTGTTTTTTCCTTTTCAAAATCAGGGTGACTTTCAATATGGGTTTTCCAGGGTAGCCCAGGGTCAAGGATCATAGAGATATACCTGCTTCCCCACCTGTCTTCACACGGCTTTCAGCCATGAATTTTCACACTTCCCACCTGCGCCCTCCATTCCAGCGCTAGCTTTCCAGAGAAGAGGTGTCTCTGTTTTAGAACATCTCCTTCTAGGCAAGTCAGACAGATCCTTGAAAAGTTGTATTGGTGTCTGAGAAATTCAAGTATTGGCTTTGCCAACTTAGCCATTTCTAGTCATTGGAAAAGTGGTTTTGTTCGGCCCCAATCAACGAATTTCTACCGAAGCATATGTTTCTCTAACACACACAATAAACTCGCATTTGGCAGGGATTTAAACAAGAGCACAGAGCCAGCCTCCCTTCAGAACAAAGCCCAAGAGCAGGAGCAAGCCAGACTTCCACAAGTTCACGGACATTGCAGCCTTTCTCTGAGGGCTGTTCTTTAATCCCAACGCAGCTGTCTTCTTTGAACAAAGATGCTGCCTTCCCCCTAGTTGGCCTGCACTGAGCGGAAGGTGTCTGGTCTATGGTAACCGGAAGATGTGGCAATCCCTTGGGCCTCTGGAGTCCTGTCCTGCCCGTCCGCGGCTGGGTGCTATCTCACTCTCCCTCCGCATGTCCTCTCTTCTAGTCAGACCTTTACCCACAGGGGTGGCAGTGGCTCCAGCCCAGCATCCTGGGCTTTCGCACCTGCCACCTTTTGCAGCCATGACCCCCTCAGATCATATGCACGGCACGTGCACCAGCCTCTCCTGGCCAGGCGCCGCCATTACTACCCCTCCTTCGTGGGCCACCCTCGAAGTCAGAGGTCCTCGCTCCTGAGCCCAGCGAGTGGCTGGCGTCTGTACCCCGCTGAGGGGATGATGGCCTCAAGTCAATTCACCTCTCTCGCAATAATGACATGCAGCTCGGGCAAGAGAGCACGTTGGAGTCTGCTCCTCTCAATGAAACCTCTCCCCGAAAGGAGACATTGTCAGGTGTGTGTTTCTGTGCGTCTGAGCATCTCTACACATGTGCCCACACTCCTGGACTAACGCAGAGCAGCTTCATCCCCTGGCAGGTGGGCCCAGGAGGGGAGGCCCGGGAGCAGTTGTTCTCACACTGCCTGCGTTCTGCACTAAGATCACCGGGTAGGGGTCAGGGCAGGTGCTTTTTCAATTTTCCAACGCCTGCTATAACCTTCAATTCTGACTCGATGGGTCCAGGACGGGGCCTGGACATCAATATGATCTTACAAGCTTCCAGGTGATTTTAATGTGCAGCCAAGGCTGAGAGACATTGATTGGGGAGAAAGAGGCAGAGACCCCCCCCAGTGTACCCAGATGGATGAGAACATGCAGTTGCAAAGCACCTCCTGCTCGGGCCCTCTCCCCCAGGCAAGGCAATCTCTGCAGTCTACAGAGTGACCATCAGGAAAGGATGTTGAATTCTAGTGCCGTATTTCATTCCGACAGCACCTCTTTAACGAATCTGAGCCTCATTTTCCCCAACTATTAGTAAAAGATCTGCTCTAGATACACGTTTTGCTTCTTCTGTCGCTCAGTTTTCAGTTTATGCATCTCCTCTCTCTCCATCTCTCATTTATCTGCCGACTGATTACACATTTGTCTTTCCACCCCGCAGAAGTGCTTTATGTGTTGCCTTGAAATTAGATTTCAGCAGTGCCTGCCCGCTAAGTAAATAATACCACAGAAACCATAAACTCTATAATCCAACCCAAGGTGCGTAACACTGATGATGTTATATTCCATCTCATATAACATACTCCATTTGGGGACCAGGACTAACCATTCCTTCTGGAAAAGCCGGTGCTGAAACATATAGATGCAGCCCACTGATGCCCAAGTCGGAGCTGCTGCATAGCAACCGCCTACGATGATGTTTACTGGGATTTTTTTTGTCCCCTCTGAGCTTAGTTTAATATCTACTTATCTAGTAGAAAATTCATTTTGGAACTATTTTCGGACCAAGTACAAAGACATCCTTGAGGATATATTAGCTACATTACTTTAATCCATTGAAATAAATAAATCTCTCACCCTACAATAAACTCAGCACATAGGAGGGCGAGCAGTCTCTTAAACAGGACTTTTGCATCAAAAATAGCATGGAAATATACAAACGACCAGGGTATATGGCGCAACCCAGAATAAAGTGGGTCTGTTTGCGATCCTATCTATAACGACTCAGTTATGGAAAGTACCGAAAGATTTTTTTCCTATATGCTGTTTCGGAAAACTTTAATATTCACCAAACCTGGATCACAGCTAAGTTCCACACCTAGACAGTCAACGGGTCATCTCCACCTGGACATCTCCAGATCCCCAAATGTAGTATGTCTAAATCAGAACGCATCACCTGCCCTGCTGCTGTTGTATTTCTGATCTCGGTTAACGAGGTCACCATCCACCAAGTTGTCCAAGTCAGAAACCTGGCAGTCACCCCGGAATCTCTCCCCCTCAATGCTCTGCGCACTCCTCCCAAATCCCTAAGTATTAGAGATTCTGCCATGTTCACACTCTTCGTATCTGTCCCTCCCATCCCAACTCCACAGCTCCTATTTTAATTTGGCACTTCTCCATTTCTCCACCAGATTCTCCCAAGGGCCTCCCAACTACTCTCCCTACACGTATTAAGTCCTGGCCCCTCCAAATCCTGCCATGATAAGCTCATGGAACCATCCTGATCACGTTGTTGCTTTCATGAAATCCCTTCACTGGGTCCCCATTGTCTACAGGATGAAGTTCAAATTCCAAAGTGGGGTATACCTGGCCCTCCACGATCCCACCTCTCCATCCTTAGGTGTTCGCCAGCCTCACCTTGAACCCTTTGCCCTGGAGTTCCCCAGCACCCCAGCCTGTCTCCCATCCCCTTACCTCCACGCGAGCTGCTGCTTCTGCTGGGATCTCCCTGTGCGTTTCTGACCCAGAAAAACACACTCATTGTCTGGACCCACTTCCTCCATGAAACCTTTCTTCACACCCCACCCTAAAAGAATGGGGCATCCCTACTCTTGGAGTCCTGGTCATGCTCCTTCCACAGCATCTACATGTCATTGCACTTATTTAGTGACAAAACTGTGAGCTCCCAGAGGGCAAGAATTGTATCTGATCTTTTCACCTCAGCGCCTAGCACTGCTGCCCGACGCACGGTGGGAATTGGATAAATATTTGCTAAATGAATGAATGTCTCCATGACAACATTCAAAGAGTGGTTCCAAGCTAGCTTCTTTCCAGCTCACAGACTTTGCTTTCAGCTGCTTGTGAAGTGGGACTGCCTCTCATTCCACATGGAAATAGATCACCTTCTTATCCCCGGAGAAATCATTTCTTTGTTCTTTACTCCTGAAAGACGGGTCATGCTTGAAGGCACTCTAGTGACTGACAGTAAGGAACTATCAAAACAACTTATTTCAAATCCCTGACCCTCTCTGGTTTTAAATTCCCTCTCCCTGGAAGTGATTGCTTGAGTGAGGCACAGAGGGAAGACACTAATTAAAGCAGAATGGCCATGTCATATACAGGACAGGCTTATAAAACCTACATCCATGCCCTCTGCCCATGCAGATGGAAAATAACACTAAAATGAAACTGACTCAACTTCACAAAGGACTCACATAAAAATAAAGGCATCATCCTCAACTCAGCAGTGGATCGCCCCTGTGCCCAAGGCAGAACCTTCGGAAAGTTCTGGGCCCACCCAGAATTCCACCTGAAATGTTAAATGTCTGTAATGTGTCTGCCACTTAATGTCACCAGCAAGTCACTTCTTCTCCAAGTACTGATTTCATATTGGAAAATGCACAACTTAAATAAATGTGTCATTAACATAGTGTTTTCCTGCTTGATGCTAATGCACTTAATTTGTTTTCCCAGCTTCTCTTCCTGCAACCCTCCTCAAGACAATCTGAAACTCCTTGGATTCCTAACAGACGACCCAGAGAACCTAGAAACCAACCAAACAACCAAACAAATAAGCAAAAACGCGCACACTAAAGAGCTATGGAGACCCATTTGTTCTCGAACTCTTATCACTTGTTCTGCGGCTTCCTCTGTGAGTCACACCAAGGTCAGAACAGGATAGACCGTCCTGACCACCTTAGTGGTGCCGGGTTTGTACGGACAAGGGCAAAGCATCATTCAGTGGCCACTGCTGGTCCCAGGAGGAGAGAAGTGGGAGACAGGACTTACTCAGGAAGACTGTGAGGGGTGTGATAGTTTGTTTTGAGGCCATAGAAGGCTTGTTCTCATTCTGCTTTGTTTATCTGCACAGAGATTCTTGCCATGCGCTGGTTCCAAACCCCAAAAATTTCAAGGATATTTGGAACATCTTTTATTAATAGCAACTCTAAAATATTTCCATGCCACGCTGCTCAGATACACTCCAAACATGCAAAGGCAGGTACCATATAAGGGCTTGTTCCCCCAAACCCTGTGAGATACGGTGGAACAGCTTAACCATGCCGGCGTGCAGGGCAGAACTAGACAACACGCTAAGGAAGGAGCATCTCTGGGCTACATCCAGCCACGTCAAGATGGGCCTGTGTGCGCCACTATCCTGGAGGGGACAAGATTTTGATTTGGTTCTATCACACGGAGGGAGCAAAAATAAAACTCAATGAAGAGGTGAGGCACCTGAACAGTGACCCATATGGAACCTGCTGGGTGCCAGATGCTGTCTCTGTGGCAGAAAGGGGAGAAACCATCACAAAGCGAGGAAATGACACTGGAGGGGTTGGCATTCCAGGCTCTGCCACTTATAAGCTGCAAGGCTTTGGGCACACAACTCTACTTGGTGAGCTTCATCTCCTTGCTATAAAATAAAGCAGTAATCACAACAGCAACAATAACAGTACTCATAGCAGCGGTGGCACCTGCTATGCGGCGGGTCCTACGGTAAGCACTTTACAAACACTTGGTACGTGCCATCTCACTTAACCCTTCGAACACCCTGGCAGGGGGATATTATGAACTCCACCTTCCAGAGGAGACCCAGGGTTCAGTAACTGGCCCAATGTCACTCGGCTATCGTGAGTGACAGGGTCTCAGTTCAAAACCAAGTCGGCCTGACAGACGTGCTCTTTGCAAGTGGTGACCACCTCCAGTGATGGCAGCGAATGTTACGGACACGGCAGATCGACACGGGGAATGCTCTGAACACGCTGTATGACCATCTGACCACCGGGCATCATTTGCAGGGTCTGCCCCGCTCAGTAGGTCGTGCTGGCGGGGAAGCCAGCCTCCGGGTGGGCCACACGGGCAGGGTGGGGGCACTTACTTTCTCAGAACGGCTATCTCATTCTCTATGCTGCTCTCCTTGCCCTTCAGCGCCTTCTTAGGGATACACTTCACCGCAAAGAGTTTTCCGGTCGCCTTCTCTTCGGCTAAAACCACTTCAGAAAAGGCCCCGCTGTGAACAAAGAGGGAGAGAGAGAACATTTAGATTCAGGAGATCGGTTTGGCCGTGGCCCCACTAACCTGCCACCGACATGTGGGGTGACAGTAATGACAGTGCGGTCCCAGGTATCACTATTACTCTGCACCCAGCGCGGCCCCTTACCCAATGTCTTTATTCAAAGCAACGCACACAGGCAAGCGTGCCCTCGTGCAAAGGGATACACAGAGATCAACGTGGGTTTGGCCACCTCCTGGTGCCACCTGCTGCCCACTGCTCAGTATGGGGGTATCCCTTGGAGCCAACAGGAACGCTCCCACAAGAGGTCCCTCCTGCAGAAAAGACTGGGTCCCCGCGTAGACTAGAAAGTCATGCTAAAATTCTGGGGTTCCCACGGGCCCTTCGTCCAAAGGAAATTTCAGACCCCTTTGCAAACGCTGGATTTCTTCTCCAGATGGTAAGGAGGTGATCACAGGGTGAGTCGGTGCTGCCCATGGTAGCGACAAGGGGTGATTAATTGGTCAGGGTACGTGAGTTTTCATGAAGCAGTTTGTGTCCTTTTTAAACCAAATCAACAAACAAGGACCACACAGTCGGTCGTCTCCAGACCACAAAACTCGGGCTCTGCGTGCACGGGCCAAGGAAGTGCCACAAGCCACCGAGTCCTTCTCTGTTCCCGGACTCTCAGGAGCAACTCGTATCTCCAAAGACAGACTCCAAGCTGGCTTCTACCCCAGCAGAACTCCTGCTTCAGGAGACAAACTTGCCTGTGTCAAGAGAAACCACTGGAAGCCCCAATGTTGTCGCCATACCAAGGCCTCAGTGTCTACATTCCTCAGTAACCATGAAAGAGACACCTAAACAAGGGGACACACCTTTCTCTCCCTCCCCTTACCCACAGGACAGGGATGCGCGCTCTGTCACCGTCCAAAGGAAGACACATGGATGTTTTCAAAATCTCTCCAGTGAGAGGAATTCACTTCCACCCGGCACAATTAACTGTGAGTCTCTGGACAGTGTTCCTACTGGAACCCGAATGTTCGTGAGAGAAGTCTGTGTGTCTCCAAGGTCTGTATCTAACGGTAGAAACCTGAGAGGCAGAACATCGTCATTCTACAAACCACGCAGACGGCAAATGTCCAGGCAAGGATCTTCTGCCCAAATCCACAAATTGCTATCAAGGAGGATTCTATTCACGAGCGCCACAGGTGACAGTGACGGAGGGTCAGACCCTGTCACTGGGTGAGCTGCCATCCTTCCCGAGTGTGCAAATCCACTTGCTTTGTCATTTAGCCAAACAATATGCAGTCACCTGCTTTAAGCTTTCCAAAGACAAAGCTCTCCGGTCTTTTTAGAGGATATAAGATTAGCATAAATTGTCATTGTTGCCACAATAAATAGGAATTGCTTGAAGATACTTCCCCTATTCCAGGAAAGCTAATTAGAAACATCAAAAACAAAACTCATGAATGAACAGTCTGAGCACTTTCAATGTAATTAGACAACACAGAACACAGTCGTGTGTGTGTGTGTGTGTGTGTGTGTGTGTGTGTGTGTGTGTGTGTGAGGCAGAAAGAGAGAGAGGGAGGGAGAGAGGGGGCGCTGGTGGCAGGAAGGACGACAGCAAGGAAAATGATCTGAGAGTCTCTAAAATAAAAACCTTCAGACAACTCAAGAACATAAATTCCAAGGAACAAAAGCAGGAACAAAGAGTGACAAAGTTTTAAAAATACAAAGAGGTCAAAGCAGGGTGCACTCTCTGGGCTGGAAAATACAAGCATCGCGCATTTGAAACGGAAGGGCAAGCACTCTGGCCAGGCTGAGTGACGCCGGCGTCTTGGAACAGTCTAGTCATCTGGGCACGGCCTGCGCTGGCCTGGCACCTGTGCCAGCTCTGCTCTCTGCAGTCTGACCTCTTCCCCCGCCACTTGTCTGGAACTGGGTGAGCTGGGCCCTCGGGGGGACCCCTAGTGCCGAACCCAATGGCTGCTTCTCAGTGCTCATCCTACTGGTCTCTGGTGTGACATCTGGAGGGCCTTGTCCTCCTTCCTAAAACTCTCTGCGTGAGTCTACAACATAGTTCTCTCCTTCTGCCTTTGTATCCCCTTCCTCTGCATCTCCACCTCCTCCCCTTCCTCCCCTCGGACATCAATGGTCCCCAAGGTTTCATCAGAACCCTCCTTTCTTCCTGTTCTATGTCCTCCCCCTGGAAAATCTCAGTGGTTTCCATAGCTTCAGCTCCACCTGTCCCCTGACGGCCTCCTGACCTTGATCTAGATTTTAATCTCTCTCAGGTGCAAATCTCACCTTCCCGACTGTCCCCTAGGGCCCTGGCCAGACTCTCAAGAGCACTGTCCCAAAGTCAAAATCAGTGCCTTCATTCTAGAACTTCTTTCTCATATATTCCGTCCCTCATTTCTAGAGATCCAGTTAATGCAGACTAGAAATCTGTCTGCCCCTCTCTCCCTCTCAATCCCATCACCAAGTACATTTGGTCTTCTGCCAAAAAGACTCTCAAATGCCTGGCTGTTCCTCCATCCTTGCAAGCCCCTTTATCTCTCTCACCTCTGGACTACCTGCGCCTGCCATCTTCCATCTGCCGCTGGAATTCCTTTTCTAAAACCAAGATCTGATCATGTCATTACCCTACTTAAGTCTTTGGGGTTTCACGTCTATAGAATAAAGTTCAAATGCCTCTGCAAATTGCCGCGGCATTTAGAGCCCTTCCAAACCTGACCCCAGCTTTGCGGGCTCATCTGTCACCACAGCCACCATACACACGCTCCCCACCATACGCACGTCACCTACACCCAACACATCAGTCAACTTGGCGGTTTCCCAAACACGCCCATGACCTTTCACCCCACTGGTCTTTGTCCAAGTTCCACCTACCTCCTCCTTCCCTGAATATCATTCCTTTTTCTTTCTGCTTGGCAAAACTCCATTTTTTTTTTAAAGGCCAAGATGGTATATTTCTTCCTGTTCTAAGGTTTTTCTCAATTGCCTCTCACCCACACAGACTGCTACCCTCATTCTGGCGCATGTGGCTTTTACCAACATTACTCCATTTACACATCCCATTGGAGTCCTTTACGTCTTGCCTAGAGCAGGAGTCAAGAGCAGCAGGTGTCGGTCATTCTTTTCTGTGTCTCCAGACTAACAACACTTGGCACCAACTGGAGCTGGTGCCCAAGACAGTTTTGATGATCACCATTATTTGGGGCTCTCTGATTGCGCATTTGACTTGCTACCCTTCTCCTGGGCTGTAGATCTGCAGAATAAGTAACACGCGCTAATGACCTTCCTCAACGGTGAGGGAAATAATGCTGTCCCTATCCTCCTTCATAACGTATTCCTTTAAGTTTCTATACAAGTCTGTGCAGAAAGAGCCTCAAAGGTTTCTCTTGAGGCACAAAACCTTCTTTGAGTCCTTCCTGATCTATTTTAAAACAGGCACTTATATGCCTGAATGCTTAAGTAACATGACACAGTTCAGTAATCCTGAGATCACTGTTTGTTTTGACTGGTAAAAATATTAAATTTGTGAATTTATGATAGATGATATTTCTCCTTAAAAACCTTCATCCTGGTTAAGTAAGTAAAATTTGTTAGAAAAAGAAGAGAAGGCAGATTTTTATACAGACGGAACGACTTTAGAGAATGCATAATCGTGGGAGAAATAAAAATTCCAGTGTTTCGAAAACCACATTTTTCAATTTTGTGACAAGACATTTATTTGAATTATAAAGGAAACCATCATCCTATTTTTTTTGAAAATACCAAATTTCAATCAAAATGAAATCTCTGTGAAAAATACTAGAAAGGTCAAACAAAAAAAGTTGTTCTTGAAATGCTAAATATTTTCTGCACCTGAAGATAAGCTGTAGGAATTGCAAAAGTTGAATCCTTTCCCCTTTTCCTCCACAGTTCAGAGAAAATCAAATCATTACCTGGAGGCAGCCTACCCTGATTGTAAGTCAGGTACCCAAGGGGAAACAATCTTTTGAGAGCTGGATTTCTAAGACTAAAGGGAAACACATTTTCTATAGTGACTAAAGAATTTCTATAGTGACTAAAGAACTCTCAGTGACTACTTAGGCTTTTAACTTCATAAATGATGGCTCTCAAAAAGGCTGCTTTGTTTTGCTTCAGTCAGTTTCAACAGACCCCCTACTCAGGCTGTAAAGCCCACCTGGTGATGTACACCCAGTCCTCCCTGAGCAGCGAAATGATCTGAGGTCCAAGAGACCAAGAAGGCAAAAAAAAGAAGTTGGCCCAGGCTCCAAGAATGCCTAATCTTCCCGAGTCCCCTGAAAAAAATGCAGTACAAAATCCATTTGCCCTGAGGATGTCTTGGCTAAAAACAGATATTTAAGAGTTTTGTGAATTACAGGTAGACATGTACCTTCCACTAGTTAAAAATGTCATAGAGCTACTCAGAGCTTCTTAACTCCAGATCTGCAGCTTACACTGAGACCAGAACTTGGAACGAGGGATACGCTAGCTGACCCACCTACTCACTACCAATTATTATTATAAAAAACAGAAACAAGGGGTCTGTTTCTTTCCTAGTTTCTAATAAACTTTCCCTGTGGCTAATAATCTTTAACTTGAAGTTGGTAAGAACAAATATCCAGTAGTATCTAAGAAGAGTAGCGCACAGGCTGGCTACTCTAAGTGCACATCATTAAAAATAAATTCTTTTCTCCTCCTAGAGAAATTTAACCACAAAATGGACAAACATTTAACCTCCACCGACCTCCTGTGACTTTCCCATTCTAGGTGCTCCACGACTGTTACTCAAATTGAATCGGTGAAAGCTTAAAAAGACTCCTCTGACTTTTAACAAGAATCGGGAATTCTCAAGCTGTCTTGTGGAGTCATGACAGTACCCTACACCAACCACTTGGTAAAATCATATCCATTCCAAATTAGACCAAGAAATAATCAGATGATGCCAAAATGATCTGCCCTATTAGCTTAGAGTCAGCTATTGTTGGCTCGTTGCCTTTTTGTGCTTTTTAGTCATTTGACATACAAATCAGATTGATTGTGTTATTAACTTTATTAACGGTATCGCCTCTAGCCTACTGCCATTATTGGACCATGCGACTGGGCCTACAGGCCTCCTGCCATAAATTCAAATGTTCTTTTCCACTAAGCATACCATTTTCCCCAGTGTCAAGCCAGGACAATATTAAGGGCTGGTTTTTAAAAAATGGGGGAAAAAAAAAACAAAAAAACTAAGCAGCAAAAAATGAAGTTGGTGACATTTGGCTTGAGAAAATCTAGTTATTAGATGGGTGCCTTTTAGACCTATTGTTCCAGCACAGAATCAATTCTTAAAATGAAAAACTTGTCTGCTAACCCTAACAATATTCTTACTGACCCCAGAGAATCCAAATAGACAGCAACAGTCGTGGAATTAGATGATCTCTATGTCTAGGCAACTCTCTGGGCAGAAATCATGCAATTTTAGAAGCAACATTAACTCTTTCTAGTAGAACCCTCAGTTAAAAATCTTCACTACGCCTGTAATCCTAGCTCTCTGGGAGGCTGAGGCGGGCAGATTGTTTGAGCTCAGGAGTTTGAGACCAGCCTGAGCAAGAGCGAGACCCCGTCTCTACTAAAATTAGAAAGAAATTAATTGGACAACTAAAAATATATAGAAAAAAATTAGCCGGGCATGGTGGCGCATGCCTGTAGTCCCAGCTACTCGGGAGGCTGAGGCAGGAGGATCACTTGAGCCCAGGAGTTTGAGGTTGCTGTGAGCTAGGCTGATGCCACGGCACTCACTCTAGCCCGGGCAACAAAGTGAGACTCTGTCTCAAAAAAAAAAAAATCTTCACTAAATCGCACACCATTAATAACATTTTGCAGTGCTAATTCATCACAGTAACCTAAACAAAAGCATGCCCAATCTGAAAAATAAAGTTCCACCAAACAAGCATAGCAAAAAGAAAAGTCTCACTTTCAAACGCTTGAAGAACAACTCCATGTGCATGAAAACTGGTATCCGATTTAGACATAATGTTGATAGTCATTAAAGTGTATCTTCTAAAACCCTCCACTTGGCAATCACATAGTAAGCCGTATGTTAGTTTATGTTAATGCTGAAGCTAAAAGTATTAAAGTTCTATTTCTTAAAAAATAATCTATCACTGAGACTTATAATTTAGACCAGTGCAGCGTCAACCAGTTCAAATTACAGACATACTCTTAACTTTAGGAATTAGATGCTTAGGAACAGAGTGACTCCTACTCAAAATAGCTATTCTTTTTCACCAAAAAATGCCCATCGTCCTCTTCAACTAGAAAATTCTAGAATGACAAGCCACCTTCCATAATAGCTCCCAGAACCACGGCGAGACTTTCTTAAACATTCACACGATTGGCTTGACTTTTGTCCCCATCAATTCTCACTCCGAGACACACCCCCGTGTCTAAAACCACCAGAGCAGGTCTGGGTTATGAGAATACTTGTCAGAGGGGGGAAGTCATCAGAATGCTGACACAGTCACTGCTTGTGACATCTTCGGTTTCCGAAGGTTTTTCTGTGGCACTCAATCATCAGTGCTAATGGCTTCACTGATCCAGATGCAGAAGACAAATAAATTCCAAATGAATGCCCACTGCCACACTTTCAAAAACATGCTTCATTTAATAGCACCCCTTTCCCCCTTCCCTGCTCTGACAGGCTCTCATGCTTTATCTCTGCTGTCCTCGCATCATTTGTCAACTGATATGCAACCCAAGTGAGTCAATCATTTTTTTCTTATCGCACCAACAGGGAGGACTCATGGAAGCCAGCTTTGCAGTTGACAGCGGGCTAAAGGATTCAGGTCATCTGAGACTGCAAAGTCTCCTTGTAGCCACGGCTTAAAAGGCCAGTAACACTCCAAGGCACATAGAGTGCCTATGGGGGCCACAGATGCATTTGTTGCGAGGATATATTTTCCTTGGATGATAGAGATAATGACTTGGATGAAACTGGAACTCCCACTGCATTCTCTGTCTTTCTTCATCAACTGCACAGACCTCTTAGATGGTACTTCTCATCGCAGTCTCTGCAGATCTCCCTTTTGAGAAAGATTTCTCCCTACAGAAGTGGCTCTTCAAGGGGGCTCTCCCCTTTCCCACTCCTACCCCCGATGCTCGGGGGACCAGACCTAGCCAACACTCACATCTTCCTTCTCTCTGACCACTGCCAAGTTCTAACGTCCTCCTAAGGCCAAATGCACAGCCCCTTTGGGAGGGGACCATGAGCATCAATGTAAAACGGTGGGTGCAGCCATAACCCCAAAGCCGGACTGGGTCAGGATATTTGTGACTGATTAATCCCAATTGCCCATCCCTCACCCACCGGGAGCCTCTGATTTTAAGCACTCTTAAGCTTATTTTTCATCCTTACTCAGGGCAGATGTCTCAACAGGTAACTTGAAGGAAAATTCTTTTAAGCTTCCTGCTAACCAAACACACATCGATGTACTCTTTAATTAATTTTTCAAGTTCCCTCTTAAAAAAAAAAAAACCACAGAGTCCTTAATGGTATGATAATTACTACATTAAAAGAACATTTGGCTGTATCTACATAAGGAAAAAAAGATCAATATACTGGTTAAAAAAAATCAGTAAAAGTTTGAAATAGCAAAACATGGGAAAGATCTTAAATATCCATCAGTAGGGAGATGATTAAGTACATTACAATCTAAAAACACGATGGAGGTCACGCAGCCACTTAAAACAATGAAGGAGATTTATGTGTGCTAATCTAGAATTATCCCCAAGATATGTTGTCAGGTGAAAAAGTACAGGTGCAGAACAATGGTATATTACACTCCCGCTTTTATAAAACACACACACACACACACACACACACACACACACAATCTAGGGAAAGACAGACAAAAAGCAAGTCACACTGTTGCCTCCAGGGACAGGCCTGGAAATGAAGCCCATTGGGGGACTTACTTTCTACCCATTTTATTATGTGCACACACTTTCTCCATCAAAAGTTAATGAAACAGAGAAAATTCTGACAAGAGAGAATAATCAATAATAATCTATGCAAAATGACTATCTGGCTAATTAAAGCCTTGTACTAGATGTTTTAATTAGATTAACCAACTAGCTGTACCACATTGATGAAATGTCAACAACAATCCTACTCAACAGCCAAGCTCACCCTTTATGCTACATAGATAACCCGTCTAAATGGGGCTGGTATGAACTGGTTATTCCGCCCCTTAAACCTGGTTCACAATTAGCCTGGACAGCTTCACTGATGAAGAAATTCAATGGCTTTTTGAATATGTGAAAGAAAAGCTGTTCTTCATAGAGATCATTCGTCAAGAACACTAGGGACCATAAACGCCAGTAACACCAGGGAACTCATTCACGCAGAAGGAGGGGCTTGAAATGGGCCCAGAAGGATGAGTATGTCTCAGCAGACGACAACAATGGGGAAGATGGAAGGAAGGCACGAAAGGGAGGCTGGCGAAAGCAGGCCATGTTCCAGAGCCGGGCCCTTTGGGAGCAGGGCAGACGGTCTACATGTGAGTGGAGTGTCACGGAGAGCAGTGGTTTGCAGAACAAAGCACGACGCTAAGAACAGTCTGTGTGTGTGCGTGTGTGTGTGTGTGTGCACCCGTGTGTGTGTGTGTGCATGCGTGTGTATCCATGCACATATACCACATCATTCATAGTCACAACGCTGTAGAATCTTGTGGCGGGCAGAATGACAGCCCTCTAGAGATGTCCATGTCCTAAGCCCCAGAACCTGTGAATGTGTCACTTTACATGGCAAAGGGGACTGTGCAGTTGTGACTAGGGTAAGAATCTTAAATGGGGGGAGTAGCCTGGAATATCCAGGTGGACCCTGTGTAATCACCAGGGTCCTTATAAAAGGAAGACAGGAGGGCCGGGGTCAAAGAAGGAGGTGTGATGATAGAAGCAGAGTGATGCCGTTGCTAGAAGGGGCCACGGATGAGGAATGCAGGCAGCTTCTACAAGATGGAAAAGACGAGGAACTGATTCTCCCCTAAAGCCTCCAGAGGGAACCCTGCTGGCATCATGAGGTTAGCCCTCTAAGATCCACTTTTGGACTCCTGACCAGAATTATAAGATAGTAAATTTGCATTGCTGTAAGCCACTAAGTTAGTGGTAATTTGTTACAACAGCAATGGGAAACTAATAGAAAGCTATAGTATATTGTTTATCCCTGTTTTACAGATGAGGAAACTGAACTCGTCAAGGCTCAAGAAGTTGTTCAAGTCTCAAAGCCAGACTAGAAGGATTCAAACCCAGGTGTGGTGGGTTTATGGAAGGCGGCCACCAGCCAGGTGGCCTGCGACCACACTGTGTGCATCTGGAACATCAGCTAGAAGAGTGTGTACTTATGCACTGGCAGTGAGAAGGCGTAAGGCACTGAATAAACGAGAGAAATAAACAGAGCCAATAACATGCAGTAATTCTCAATCCAATCAAATGTGTTTTAGATAATTTTTGAGTTCTTTTACATCCTTTTGATCAGAAACAGGTAAGTGTCCTTCCTGTCGGAGTGATATGCTTTTGCCATGAAGGAAATTCATTTATGACCTGTGTTTTTCCTATTTATGCTACCAAGTGATATAAAAAATACTTTATTTTTACCTTGAAAATTTCCCTCCTCTTTCTGCTTGCTTACTTCTTGCAAGGGATTGCTTCATAACTGGCTGAATCTCCCTACGCTAACCAGATGAAACACCTCGCACATCTTTTGACCACTGAGCTGTGTGCACCTTGGACAATTTAACGAACAAGGTTGTCAACAGAACTTGGTCAAGACGCAAGCTATGGTATACCTCCTTATACGTACAGGGTTGGAGCACAGAGAATGATTCCTTTTCCCAAGAAAACAGGTTATTGTGCAAAGAACGAAGCTTCCCTAACCTAGATAATCACCATCACCATCTTCATCAACATCACCATCTTCATCACCATCATCATCATCAGTACTACTTACTAAAAGCTGTAGCTATAGCTCATTTTTAAATAACTATTTGCCAACCATTTTCTAATTCTACCCATAACCCTCCATGGTAACATCATCCCCATTTTACAGCCGAGAAAACTGAGGCTCAAAGAAGTTAAAAGTTTTGCTACTACAGTAATAATACTGACATTCTAACCCTAGTTTGATGCCAAAGTCATGTTCTTTCACTTTTAAATCATGCTACCTCTCCAGGAGTAGTTAATTTCACAGTTCAGAAGGAGTAAGAAGAGTGAGTGGGGTGCAGAGGTTTTCTTCATTATATACCCCACCCCACCCCCAACGAAAACTGCCCAAATTCTCATCCGTACAGTGTTGATGGCAGTCTGGACTATAGTGGGTAAATTCACTGAAATTATCTTAACTGGAGAACCCTCCAATGGAGCCCTGATAGCTTTAGCTTCCTTTTAAGTCGTTGACAGTGTTGGCCCACTTCCACCGCAAGGGCTGAAGGCAGAGGTTCTCGCCCCTCCTAAGTCCATGAACCCACACTCTCTATTAGGGGAGAGTGGAAGATTTTTAAGTCGGACTTTGTGTTCGGTTCCTAAGCGATTCCTCAGTGTTTTAGAGTTAGGCCCCTGCCTTATGGCCATGACATCTTGGAATTCCACATCATAATTTTCACTCTTTTCCAAAGTGCAAATACTCAGTAGATGCAAGACTGACCTTATGTTGCCCCACTTATTAATTCCTTCTCCTCCTAGACTGCCCACACATCTCATTATTCATTTCCTGATTAATAGAACCAACTTAATCTTCAAGTGCAATTGACATGCTCTCCCATTTCCTCCAACACAATCACATTAACGTTATCCCAGCTGGAAGGAAAGAAAAGTTCATAGCTCCTAGGCTCTCGTGCCGTGGCGAAACGCTCTATTTGCTGCTCAATCACACACACGGAGACTAATCAATTTGTTGTGAGGTGCTGATGATGACATTATTTCTGGCCAGAAATAAGAGCAAGTCTGCCCTGTGGCTACCCACAGAAACAAAAGAGCGTTCCCTGAGAACAAACCCGGGGTGCAGAATGGAAGCCGGAGCCCAGGAGTATTGGTGCATTGTGCTTTTCTCAATTACCTGGCCCTGGAAGTTACGACCCAGCACAGAGAAGGTGGGTACGACAGCACGGGGGCCACTCCCCTCCTCAGCCCTCACCGGTCTCAAAGGACAGGGACTGTGACCTCAGTGCTCTAGGTGCCCCAGGCACAGGCTGCTCTCAGCCCTTCCCATCAGGGCAGAGACTCCTCCCCGGGCAAGGCAGAATGCATCCGCTGGAACGTACGAGACTATTTCCTTGACATTCAGGGCCGGCAGCTCTGAGATTTAGGAAATATAAAAAATAGAGCCAAACCAAAAACCAATGAGATTCCCCAGGCAGGGTAATTTGATGGGTTCCAAAAGGCTTGCAAAAATATCTCCCCCGATCGGCCCAATAACCCAGTAGGCCATCCTTAACCCAGTAGGGACATCCCCTCTGAAACCCAAGCCTGATTCCTGGGAACATGTCAACGTGCCACATGACAATGTTGGTGCCTACTCAGCCGTAGGTCCTTAGTGACGCTGGAAACTGCCCATAGTTTCAACATGTGGTAGCTCTGGCCCTGGAAAAGTAACAGCACTTTCAAAGAACTCTGAACTACTGATACGAACCACTTTGCATATCACGGTCACTGTGCGTGGCCCTGCAACGGGGTCACGCATCCGGGAGCTGGCAGGGGGAGAGAGTCCAGGCCACTTAGTCAGGAAACGTGTACTGAGCACCAGTACATGCCAGGCCCTGAGGACACAGGGCGAGCGGAACAAGGTTTCGGCCCCAGGAAGCTCCCACACCAGCGGGAAGGGAGGCAGTGTATAAGCAAATGTGTATGTCAGGTGTTGGCAAGAGCAGCAAACAAAAATGAGGCAGAGGACAAAATAGAAATCTGTATATAGCATGTACAATGACAGAAAGTGGCTCCTCCATAACTGTACATGTTACAGACATATATGTACAAGCACAAAGAATGCAGCCCGCCACCAGCATCACAAATGCCATAATTCCAGCTAAACTAACCAATCATTCTCATGTGCCCTGACAAGACTCTCCACTTGATTGGTCAGGCCCCTGAACCTTCTCCCAGGCCCACCTGGGCACTTCTTGTAGAATCCAGTTTCTGGAAGAACCCCGCTAACTCGGTTTAGCAAGATCCCCCCAACCCTGGATAGCTGGTCACCTGGAGAGCTGATCAGGTTTCCATCCTCCGCCATCCCCAGGGGACGTCTGATCACCTGGGCTTATCTTCAGCAAGAATCCTGTTAGAATCCTCCTTCCCCCAACGTTTCCTCTGAGTAATTCCCCACCCAGCGACCCCCGGCCTGCTCCTTCGCTGTGAATTCCCACTTGCCCTCGCTGCATTCAGAGTGGAGCCCGATCTCTCCCCCGACTGCAAGACCCCATTGCAGTGGTCCCTACACCTACCACCGTGGTCCTGAATGAAGCCTTCTTTGCTGTGCTTTAACAAGTGTCACTGGAGCATTTTTTCTATAACATCCCTAAAAAGTAGAACTGATACTGATTTAGTCAAAGTTCCTCCCTAAGCCATGAAAAGGCCCTTCGTTCTCGCCTGAATTCTCCCACGAAGCCAGTTTTGCCACCTGCAAGATGGACGGGATGTTCCACTGCTCCCTCCTTCAGCTGAGAGCTGCAAGGGTGAACTCCAGACTTGCCCTCAGACCTGACAGCGAGGACAGGCTTGAGCCCTGGGAGGCAGACCGCTCAATTTCCCACATGCATTCTGCAAGCTTGTCTGTCTTCTGCCACAGCGCCGGCTGCATGGAGAATAATAATGCTCTTCTGCATCTAATCACCCATCTGCCGGATGCCTAGCAACTGGCCTGCACCTCCTCGGTCCTTCCTGGAACTGGCCCTTCATCCTCATAACAGCAAAAGTCATTTCATTTATCGGCAAAAGAAGATTCTGGAAACGTATCTAAACCGCACACACAAAAAGTAATACTAGTATGATTTAACATTTTTGCACTTGTCACACACTTCAATACTTGTGCAAAGTATGCTTCGACATAAAAACTGGACACAGAAATTGTTTGCACCATGAAATCGGATATACCTCCCAAGCAGCAGTGAAAATGAGCTTCCTTGCTCTAGTCACGCTTCCCTTCCGTTCACCTGCAGAAGCAAATCACTATAGCTCAACTCTCATAAATGTGAGGATGGCAGAGCTAAAGCAATCACCTGTCTGTCCCCAAGACACTGCAGTCCTGGCATCTTTCCTCAGTGTAAATAGGGACAATTATACCAGTCTTGTTTCTTTACTTGATTTTAAACCAGAAATACCAAGTCCAGCACGATCTAAACCAAGCAGGTGTCCTTTCCACCTGTGTGCAGCCAATGGCTGGCAGTGCCTGTCTCTCCCCACGAGCCTCACAGTATTTGAACAGAAAAGATCAAAGTGTCAATTTAAAAAGGAAAAGATGAGAACACATACGGTGTCCTTGTTCTTCAGCAGAGCATTTGATACAAGATCCAAGCAAGTGATATTTAGTAAATGAGTTCCGACGCCTTTGCCATGTTGTAATTACACATAAAGAAAATCTGGGTTCTTTAAACAATTCATGTTGATTACATTTCGAAATTAAAAAAAAAAAAACAGTGAAAATGTTGGAAACATTTTAAGAGAAAGGAATGAGAAGATATACGTTAAGTTAATCTTCTTAAGCGAGATGAGAAATCCAAAAGTCTTACTGGAGAGGAGAAAATATTCAAGTCCTACTAATAAAATATTATTAGAAAGTTAATATCTCTATTACAGCAAGGGCTTCCCACTAAGACTGCCATGTGCACAACTCACAGGGTGCTTTCCACAGAAACCATGCCCAGCGAGACGTTCCAGCCCTGCAGATCAGCGTGGGCTGGGACACACACACACAACTCGCGGAATGGCCAATGAGCGTATTAGCCGATGCTCAAAATTCACCAGCAGTCCAGAAATGCTAAATAAAACCTCAGCAAGACAGCTTTTTTCTCAGCAGGTTGGGAAAAGGTAAATTTATGTGGAAAAGTGGCCGAGTATAAATTGCTACAACATTCTGGGAAGCTAATCTGGCTATACTTGTTAAGTTACATTTTAAGAATTCTGTCCTATAGAAATAAAAGCATTATATAATGATATATATACACACATACGCTTATTGCAGCACTATAAGAAGTGAAAAATAATGAAAACAACATGATTTCTAGTAAGAGTGGGATGGTACATCCATACCATGGAATGTTATATTAAATATCTAGATGGATGTTAATATCCCAAATGAGAAAAGTAAGCCCTGGTAGTCATTCAGTGGAAACTTTATAGCAGTTAAATTAAATTATGAGATCTATATATATTAAGAGGGATAAATCTCGAACACATAATAATGAGTGGGAAAAAAGCTTACCAAAGGACACCGACAATGTTGATTCCACTTACGTCAACAACTAAACCACACACACACATCCAACCAACATTGTTTGGACACCTACTATATACAAATGCAGTGAAAGTATAAAGATCTACAACAAGGATGCACCCAGCTTCAGGGAAAGATAGCCACTGGGGAGGAAAGAGGGAATGAAATGGTCTAAAAGATGTGAAATGTAGCTGTATCCATAACATTTTTTTTTTTTAATAAATCTGAAGCAAATACGGCAAAATGTCAATTGACATTTGTTCGATCTGGGTGGTGGGTACATGATAGTCTGTTCATGTATTTCTCTGTACTTTTTCATAAATTTGAAATATTTTATGATTTAAAAAACAGAAACCCAAGGCATAAAAGTTAATGGTGCCATCAGGAAACTGCAGAGTTGGGGGTGGGTAAGGAAGGAGACCCTAGGTCCCAGTTCCCTGAGAACAGTCCAGATTTATTAACATCACCCCAGCCTAATATCCAACAAGCCCAAATTTCACTCTCAAAAGTGTTCAGGGCAAGTTCATTACCCTCTGTCTCTGAGCCCGTGTCCTCATCTGTAAAATGGAGAGAGTGACACCACATACCTCATGGGATTATGGAGAGGGTTAAATGAGAAGGTAGAAATGACACACTTACTTACTTAGCGTGATCGGTAAATAGTAACTATTTCGATGAGCCAATAGGCCCAACAACGAAAATAGTCACAAAACACCACAAGAACTCAGAGGAAGGAGAACAAAACTCTGCCTGGCCAAAATCCAGCACTGAACCTTCCCAAAGTAGCGGCACTTGACCAATCTTTTAGGAGAGAGAATTTTCTAGAAGAAACTCGTCCACGTTCACAGAGTACACGACCAATAGTGTTAGAATATAACAAAAGAGGCCCAAGGTCCTACGAACGGCTTTTGGATGTCAGTCAGACAGTTTTAATAACTTTACTGAACTCCTGGCCTCATTATTTTTTCGAGCTGATGCCACAGAGGACTTATGGGCCGTTCTCATGAGGAGGAAGCGTCACTGAATGGGCACAGTTAAGCACTAACGGTGAAGGAAGAAGAGAATAAAGTCCCTGCTCGCGTGTGTTTAGGGGGGAAAACCAAGACCCAGGAAACACTGAACAAACCAAAACAAGTCACTGCAGAATGAAGTGCGAAATCTGGTGGTATGGCAAGTCGGAGAATGTCGCACGCGGCCAGGGCTGGTGTTATCAGACAGACCTGGGCGAGACGGGGCCTGGCCTGGGTGTGGTGCACAGATGTGACAGAGCCCTGCAGGTGGGCGGGTGACCCAGAACAGGCAGAGTCTCTATGGGAAGAGCAAGCAGGGGTGTGTGTCTGGCTGCAGCAGCGACTGTTCCTTGTTTCACATGTCCAAGCTAGTCTTGACGTCTTTCTGGCTACCCTGCCATCATGGGGGCAGCAATGTGTCCCTGGGGCTAGCTGTTCCCCAAACCCGTTTCCTTTTCTTGTCAGGCACAGAGCTAGACTCTAGTTCCCACCGTTGCAGGTACATGTGGCCATGTGACTGAGCTCTGCCACTGGTAAGTGAATGATGCGGCCACTTCCGGGCCGGCCCATAGACACCTCCCCCACACACTCTCCATTCCACTTCACAGCCGCCCGCCAAATGCAAGGCCCCAGGGGAGGGTGGTCACAACATGCAAGGGGCCGGGGCCTCTCAGCCCCCATGGGAAAGACCTACTGCCAACCAGGAACATCCATGCTAGACTCTGACAAGAGAAAAATAAAGGCCTATTTTATTCAACCACTAAAATCTCGTGGTTTATTTGTTATGACAGCTAATATTATCCTAATACACCAAACTACAAAATTACGGCTTCCAACTTCCCTTTCAGCTAGAGGTAGCCAGAGATCTAAGCCAACGTCATCTTGTGAGGCTCACAGAAGCTCTTTCAAGGGGTTGACCCAGCTATCACAGGCATACTCTTTTGTCCCTTGCCTGTCCTCTTCTTCTGGAATAAGGACACGATGGCTGGATCTCCAGGAGTCAGTTTGTGATCTTGAGGACAGAAGTTTCTTTCTAATGGTGATGGAACAGAAAGAACCTGGGTTTCTTGTGCCTTTACAGAGCCACCATTCTAGCCCCAGAGTCCCTATTTTTCAAATTATTTTACATGAGATGATAATAAACCCACCATCTATGTATGCCATGTTAGAACTGTCCCTACTAATTTGTCTGTTACTATCAGCCAAATGTACCTCTTTACTAATAAAATGGCCAAAAGACCACCCAGTTAGAGTGGAGGGGCTGCGTCATATTGAAGAGCAGTGGGAGGCAGCGTGGATCACGTGATAACACAGTGCCACTAAAATAATGGCAACGAAGACTGAAAAAGCACAGAAAACTTTATCTAGAACTTTATGGAAAGCACAAAAAGGTATCTACACTGTTGAGTGCACAGTAAACAGAACTGGAATTTTACGGCATGAGAACCATTCTTTAAAAGGCTGTATTGCATCACGTTATGGAATGATGACCAGGGGATGATCCGTGGAGTGATGTATGAGATACTTCCTTCCATTCAAATAATCTCGCAACCCAGTCGTCCAAGGGGAAGACGGCTCCGAGCAGAGAAACATCAACCCCTGCCAATAAACAACGTGATGTGGTCAGAAAGGTCAGTCTTGAAAATAAAATGAAAAGAATTAAACAGGACTCTTTTGACCAAGTGATCAATACGTATCTGTGGAATAAAGGAATGTAGACAAAGTATGTTTTTATAAGCCTAAACAACAAAGAAGAAAAAAGGCAAGGGGCTCTATCAAATTAAAAAAAAGGAAACCAATTATACATGAAAAAAATTAAGATTTTTCTATTAAAGGAATGATTTAATTGCTCAATAACCTACGCGGGGTCGGGGGCAGACTGTCAAATGGAAACGCTGGGCTGATCTGGCCTAAGCTCTCCACCGTGTAGTGTCTGGAATAATCCTTTATTGGGAAAAGCCACATAAGGGACCTTTTAGAAATTAACTATGAGAGAATTCTCTAATTCCTCTATCATAAATCTTCATAATTAGAGACAGAAAATCTCCATTGCCTTTATTACCAATTCCCCAGCCCCACCATTTAACAGTCCTTTGCCACATCAGCCACCCAGGGAGAGAGGCCGGCAAGAGCCATTTTTCAGTTTACGACTAACCCAGAGAGAACATTATGAGAACATTATTGTGGGGAAACAAAAGACAGGCAAAGCCATATCAGGGGACGGCAATGTTAAGTCTCGTTCCCCAGTTCTAATTTGTCTGTATTCTGCGCTTCATCACTGGAGCAAGGAAGGCCAGCCCGGAAGGAGTGACTGCCACGCCATGCGGTTCCCTGCAAAATGAGAGGTGTGGTTTGGATTGGTTCCATTTTGACAATTCCCCAGAGTCTCCCCTGCTCCAGGGTGGCTCACAGGGGTAGCCACTGTAATCGTCATGATATCATTAGTAACTTAGTTCCCAATAATTGGACTTTGTTTATGCAAATGTGATGCATACAGATGAATGAGGTCCAAGCATTAGGAACCTTCTGATGCTGGTGAGTTCCACGCGCCCCTGACAACCATCATCTCATGTCAGGACGAGGCAGGCAGGGGACGCATGTGCTCTGGACGGGCTGTTGGAGAAAGCCTTGCTTTCTGTCTGACTCTGTATGTCTAAGAAAAACAAGTATCAGCATGTCACCATCATCAGACGGTCCCTCCATGAAAGCCCAAAGTAAGAATACTCCTGTGAATGGAAATTTCATGTAGATTTCTACTTCTGGTTTTATTTTCCATAGGGGAAGCCTCACATTTAGGGTCCTGGACTGTGCTCAAATAAACAGTCTTATCCTGGACAATCTCAACTTCTGATCGTCTCAGCCTTCGGCTTTAAAGACGGGACAGAGAGGGAGGGGGCTTGGCATGGCAGTGCAGGAAGAAGGAAGGGGTCCGAAAAAGTAATCGGCAAGAATAATTCTTGGCAAAAGGCACGTGGGAACCGCTGCCTTCCCCGGACCCCAAGGTCACGGGAAGACTCTCCTGGAACCCCTATAAATTCTCCCAGGTCCCATAAAGAGCATAACAGGATTTTTGTGCGTCTCCATTTGTTAAGCTGCACAAGCCAGAATCATTAGCGTGTAAAGCAGTGAGCTGTGTTTTCCCTCCAGTGTATCTACCATGCCTAACGGGGAGATCACAAACTGCTAGACCCAGGCAACCCAGAGAGATCATCAAGTTCAGCCACCTCATTTCCCAGAAGAGGAAATTGAGGCCAAGAGAAGCAGAATGACTTTCCTGAGACCCAGTTGCTCACGGCACTGAGAGAATCCAGTCCAGTGCTTTCCCTAATCAAGGCACTCACTTTCACCTGGGAGTTTGGCCCGCCCAAGGTCCCCACTCACAGCTTGAAGAGAGCAGCTTAACCGTGTTCCTTGTGCTCCGCCAGCAGCCTTCCAGTTCAGAGCGGAGCAGTCCTTAGGAGCGCAGGGAGCCAGCCAGACCTTAACCCAAATCCCAACGCCAACGCGCATTAGCTGTGCAAGTCTGGGGCAGTAACTTAACCACTCTGAACTTCAGCTTCCCCAGGCATAGAATAGGAATTCTAGTCCCTTCCTTAGAACTGCAATAAACATTATGTGCTTACGTTTATAACAGGCACATCATCTGGCTTGATACATGGTGGCCAGTTGTCTAGCCGCCATGTACAACTCGTCTTTTTCACGAGTTTGTAAGAGAAAAATTCATATTTCAGTTGTTTCCATTTCAAAAGCCTCACCTCCATGAAGCACATGACAAGAGACGTTGATTCATCTCAATGTAATACAGGGAAAAAGGCTATGTTGTCTACGCTCACCCATATTTAAACATATTCATCCCGAAAGGCTCATGAATTTCTAGCCCTAGAAAAAAAGCTTTACTATATATTGTCTTATGGGCTTTCTTCGTGACTTTCCACGACGCTCATCTTTTAAAAGTGTATTGGTTATGGGATGGTCTTTCTTGTTCAGCAACAATGAACAAAATTTGTACATGACCTCTGACCACTGAGTAAAGGACTGTGCGGTTCATCTCGAATGACCTTAGAAAATAGACGAATAGATCCACTAATAAACACTCACGAACACGGGCCATCTAAGGCAATTTTATATCCTCTAAAGCAAGCACACTAATGGCAAATACACAGTATACAATCTGAAAATACAGGCTCATAGGCAGGGTGATCTTTCTCCCAGTTTGTCCAGGACGGTCCCAGTATAATTACTACTGGTACCCCCTTTTCACCCAGAAAAAGCACCCCAATGTGGACAACACACTCCATGGTGATTACCCCTATCATTGGTATACGGCAAATATCCACAGGTAAGAGGTCCTCAGGAAAAAAGGATGAATGAATCTTGACCCAAGTGTGTCAACTTGGTTGGGCAGATTATCTATCATTTCTGAGCATTCGCTTCCTCATATGGAAAAAGTGGGAATTATCCTACCTTCTTTGCAAGGCAACTTGAAACATCAGAGGTGTGTCCTGCAGGTGCCTGGGACATCCATGCCCTCCAAAGACAGCTATGATGACGGTGATGATGAAGATGAGGATTTCATCACTCTACCTCTCTAGAACTGTGTCCTTATCTATGACAACTTACAGTCACATATCATCTTACCTTGGACAAGATGCTTCCCTGTACATTATGGGTGTGATTTATAAAATCAGGAGGTAAATGTAGACCCTGTGAATCTCTTCCAGCTCTACCCTCCTATGATTCCATTACTCTAAGATTTGCTGACTACTAATGTGCTACGCCTTCCAGAAAGGACGGCAACAGTCATTGCAAAGATCGCTTGTCTGCGCTGCAGAATTCTATTGCTACCTCTTTAGCAAGTCCTCTGACTTTTCTCAGGTTTCCAACAAGCAGAATGAATATAATACTTATCGCAGAGTGATAACTGCAATGTGCTAACAAGGCACATCACTCTGAAGGTGATCTGTACATTCATCCCTATAGCAACTTTCTAGCTAGAATGTGCTAGTATGTGACAGTCAAGTGTTAGATATTACCAACATGATTATTATATAATTTTAGGTATATGTATGGACTTCTGAGCCACGCAACTTAGTAACAACTCCTCTGACTAGTTACGTGACCTTGACAAATTACTTAATTTCTCCAATGAAGTAACATCATCCGTAAAATGGGAATAATACTACCTACATAATAGGGTTGTTGCAAGGATTAAATGAGCTAATATATGTATAGTGCTTAGAGCAGTACCTGGCATTTAGTAAGAATTCAATAACTGTTACTTGACTTACTGTCTAATCATAGCCAAGTTAAGAAGTTAAAAAAATCAACTGCCAAACAAAGACTGTGCTACTCTTTGTTTTAAACAGAGAGGATGCAAGAATAATAGAGCAAGCCCACTGAAGCCTGTGTCTCCCACTTATTCCAGGTCAAATTTCTGCACAGAATATAAAAGATAACTGCTTGAGGACCCTGATAAGAAAACAATATCAGATAGATTGAGAGAGAGGCTGAAACTTGAAGAAACTCATTGGTAAGTTTCCTGGATTAATTTTTCCTCCTTTATCTATTGGCTTTGATCCAAAGGTCAATAAAGTCAAGGAACTGCATGGTGGGAAAAAACACCAAAAATCCCAAAAGAAATATCCTTTTTCTGGCCAGTCGACTGGGATGAGGGACCTCTACAAGCAAATCGTGTGATGGGATAGCCCAGGAATTTTTTTTCTGTCTTATTTTCTCTCTGCCCTGCTGTAAGGCCAGCCCTAGTCACGAGGCTACGCTGCTGCTTGGCAAATGAGCATCTAAAACCCTCAAGAAATAACTCTTCTCTCTGGCCAAAAAAAACTGGGAAAGGGAGATCCTGTGATCTAAAAAGTGTAGGGGGGCGCTGATTATTTTTGTCACCTTTCTTTTTGCTTTGCCCTAAGGGCAGCTGGTCACCAAGAACCAAAAAATAGCAAGTGTGGTGTAAGAGGGTAAAACCCAGAGACACACCCATCTTTCCAACTAGAGAACTGGGAAAAGGGGCCCCGAGATCAGGAGTGTGAAGGAAATCCTAGACAGAAGAGAGCTGAAGAAAAGAGATCCTTGTAAATCTGTGCATGAATCAACACAAGTCCCAGCTCATCCATGAGACACTCATGTGTGAAACACATCCAAAGAAGCATGACTTTGGGAAGTAAATCACAATTTAAAGAACCACATAATTCCCACACTATTATAACTCCTGAATAGTGTACATGTGGGGCTAATACAAACAGCAGAGCAAAGCTTTGAAAACTGAACTGAAATTGCTGCCACCACCCACAAAAGGCAGAACAGATATGTCATCTGAGATTGACCTGGTTGGCCATCTACTTTAAGAAAAAAGGAGGGTGGAGGAAGGGGGGATTTCAACATTCTCCAGCAGATTTTAACAGGACCCAGAGTCCCACAACATAATGTTCAAAATATCCAGGATGTAATCCAAAATAACTCAACCTGCCAAACAAAAAGGAAAAACACAACAATAGATCCAATCCCCAGATGATTCAGATGTTGGGATTCATCAGACAGAACTTTAAAGTAGCTATTGTAACTGTGCACCATGAGTAAGTGTCAACACCACTGAAATGAATGAAAAGAAAGAAGTTCTCAGGCAGAGGTAAAAATTATTGAAAAGAACCAAATGGAAATTTTAGACCTGGAAAATACAATAACTGAAAATTTCAGAAATTCACTAGATGGGTAAAATAACAGAACATAAACAACAGAGAGAGAGTCAAACTGGAAGAAAGAACAATCAAAATTATTGAATCTGAAGAACAGAGAAAACGAGATTGAGAAAAAATGAACAAAGCCTTAAAGACTTGTGGGACAATATCAAAAGGTCTAATATTCATGTTACTACAGTTCAAAAATTAGAGAAAAAAGAGATTAGTGCAGAAAAAATATCTGAAGAATGACTGAAAACGTCCTATATATGGTAAAAGACATAAACGTACAGATTCAAGAAGCTCATCAAACCCCAAACAAAATAAATTTAAAGAAATGAATACTCAGACAACAGTGAAACTGATGGAAATCAAAAATAAATAAAAAATTTTGAGAGGAACCACAGAAAATCCACACATGACCTAGAGAGGAAACTGCTACTAGGATGAATAGAGACTGTTGGTGAGAATATAAAATGGT
This sequence comes from Propithecus coquereli, assembly GCF_000956105.1. Classification (NCBI taxonomy): domain Eukaryota; kingdom Metazoa; phylum Chordata; class Mammalia; order Primates; family Indriidae; genus Propithecus; species Propithecus coquereli. The sequence goes on from NW_012152951.1 coordinate 5,620,974, forward strand.
ACCCTATCAAGAACACAGACACAAAAATTCTCAACAAACTATTAGCAACTTGAATTTAGTAATATATAATAGCAAAATGCATCACAACCATGTGGTATTTATCTCAGGAATGCAAAGCTGGTTCAACATTCAAAAATCAACCAATCTAATCCACCATCTCAACAGACTAAAGCAGAAAATCACACGATCATCTCAATAGATGCATAAAAAGTATTTGGCAAAATTCAATATCTATTCATGATTAACAACAACAACAACAACTTCAGCAAACTAGAAATAGAAGTAAACTTCCTTAAGTTTACTTAAGGGAGTAAGTTGATAAAGGGCATCTACAAAAATCCTACAGCTAACGTCACAGTTAAGAGTAAAACCCTGAATGTTTTCCCTTAAGGTCAAGAACAAAGGTGATAAGGATATCTGTGTTCTCATCTCCTACTCAGTATCATGCTGAAAGTTCTAGCAAGTGCAATAAGGCAAGACAAAGAAACAAAAGGCATACAGACTGAAAAGGAAGAAATGCATTATAACTTATCCCTATTTGCAGATGACATCATTTTATATAGAAAATCACAAAGAATCAACAACAAGACGCATCTAGAACTAGTGAGTGAATTCAGCAAGGTCACAGGATACAAGGTCAATATGTAAAAACCAACTATATTCCTACGTACCAGTAATGAACAATTGAAAATCAAAATTTTTATAACAGTACTCCTTACAATAGTTTCAAACAATGAAGTGCTTGGAAATAATTATAACAACATATGTACAGTATTATATGCTAAAAACTATAAAACACTGATTAAAGAAATCAAAGGAAACCAAAATAAATAGAGAGATAGACCGTGTCTACGAATTGGAAGAACAATATTAAGATATGAATTTTTCCCAAATTGAGCTACAGATTCAATCCCAATTCAAATCCTAGCCAGTTTACTGTAGAAATTGACAAAATAATTCTAAAATTTCTATGGAAAGGCAAAATAAATAAGAACTCTCAAAATTCAACAAAAAGAAAAACAACTTAGTTTTTAAACATATAAAAGACTTGAACAAACACTCCATCAAAAACATACAGATTGCAAATAAGCATGTGAAAAGATGTTCAACCTCATTCATTATTAGGGAATCGAAAATTCATACCACAGCAAGAGACTACTACATGACTATGAGTATGGCTAAAATTAATTTTTAAAAAACTGGTAATACCAAGCACTAGCAAGAATGTACAGCAACTGGAATCACCATACACTGCTGGCTGGAATACAAATTGGTACAGAGGCTTTGGAAAACAGTTTAGCAACTTCTGATAAAATTAAACAAATATTTAAATATGACCCAGCAATCCCACTTGTGGGTATTTATCCAGGATAAAGGAAAACATGTTTATCTGCACATAAACCTGTATGCAGATGCTTATAACGGCTGCATACATGATCACTCAGCAGCAAACAACCCAAAAGTCCTTTGACTGGTGAATGGTTAAACTGTTGGCCATCACATAACGGCAATATTGATGTATGCAATGACATGGATACACATGGCCATCACGCAATGGCAATATTTATACATGCAATGACATGAATACATTGACACATACATGCAATGACATGGATGAATCTCAGATGCATTATGCTCCAACAAAGAAGCCAGACTCAAAAGGCTACATACTGTATAAGCATTACATTCTAGAAAGAAAAACTGTAGATAAAGAAGACTATTTAAAAGAAAAGGTTGCCAAGGTTTAGGGGCTGGAGAGAGGGTTTGACTACAAAGAGGAAGCACGAGGGAATTTGGGGGTTGTTTATGGAAATGTTTTTGTCTTGATTGCAGTAGTGGTTACACGATTCTATGCCCGTGTCCAAACTCACAGAACTGCACACCACAAAAGTGATTTTTACTACATATAAATTAAAAAGTTTTTTTAAAAAAAGGCTATAAACATACATCAATAAATAGATGGCACAAGCTATGTCCCAGGCACTTTTTATTGAATGAGAAAAGTGAATAATATTGTTTCTTTGCTCAAGTTGCAAGACAGCTTTGACCAAAGCCTGTGCTGGTTTAGTTCTCATTGTAAAATCCACACCAAGAAACCCACCAACTTTAGTAAGTTGTTACTAAAGCATAATTATTACTAACAGAGACTTTGAAGCAAGGCAGGACCTATGCCTCGAAATCCTGTCTGCTCCAGCTTCTTGACTTGAGGCAAGTAACTTCAGTTTCCTTATCTGTAAGAAGGAAATAACACTCCTATCTCACCATGTCATTGTAGGAATTAAATTCGATTGTGTGAGCCCACAGGGCAGTGCCTGGCATTTAGGCTAGAAGGGAAGGACATTATTCTTTTTAACATTGTAGTTGTATGGTGCTTTGTGCTAAGAAATTTTTGTTTACTTGATGCAAACACTCTAGAGTATGGTCCAAGGGAGACCTAAATTGCTACCAAATTTGCATAACAATTAGTGTGCTAACTATAAGCTCTGTGTGTGTGTTTGTAGGGTTGCCCCTCCATGAATAATCCATAATGTGTTAGATCACCCTCTTGCTCATGGTGAAAGCAGTCAGATGAAATAGGTAATTAGGAGCATTAATGAAATCTTACCATTGCCATAATGCACCCAAGCTGAAAGGCACTTTCAGATTTATTCTCCCATCCAAGTACTAACCAGGCCCGTCCCGGCTTAGCTTCCGAGATCAGACGAGATCAGGAGCGTTCAGGGTGGTAGACACACCGTAGACACAGATCTATTACGTCATTACATCACCATAACAAGTCAGGGAAACTCCATTCCTTATATGCAGAAGGCATCATTTACAATCCTCGTAGTATCACCCACAGCCCACGACTGCAATCCCATAGACTTAGAGATTCGCAAATGTTTGATGTGAACACAGGAGATAAGTGTGAAGATACAACCGCGTCCATCGCTTGAGACTTCACTACTCTGAGTGCTGAATTCACTCTAAATAGAGGATAACGCATCACCAGTTCCGCAAATGTTGATTAAGCACTTTTTATGAAGAAGTTGAGGGTCCTGCCCTCAAAAAACTCGCATGTTCCTAACAGGCCTTATTTTGGGGTCTGCTGCAGATTGTATGACCTGACCAACTACAGGTTTAGCACCACAAGATGAAAGACCCACACATTTAGGATAACGTTGCTTTGTTCTGCAAAGATGCACGCGATTATTTATGTCCTGTCCCAAGAACTCAAGAGCCTGTCGCAATGGCTTTAACACATCATGGAGGGAGCAGTCAGGAAGACCTCTTGTTCGTTGAGAGGCAGAAAAATAAAAGGCCAGGGTGGTGGGCAGGCAATAAGCTGCCACCAAAACACTTGATTCAGAGACCATGACAAAGATAAAGTCCCCAAAGAATTTCCTCTGCTGAGGCTGACCTGGGCAGTAAATCCAGACCTTCGCTGCTTGTGATGAGAAGACAACACAAGCCCCACTGTGTCCGTCCAGGTGTGCGCTGTTCTGTTCAGGAAAGAAAACAACTGAAGCAAAGTCAAACAAAGTGCGCTCGCTCCGGTCGCTCTATTACGGGAACTGTCAATAGCAGCCACGCGATGTCTGCTTGTTTTTCCCCTTGCACTCTTGGAACACGCTGAGATCACCTGGACCCGGAAACTTTTTTCCCTCAGAAATAAGCAAACGTCCTTATGAGCTTTAAGCGAGCTTTTATGAGCACAATCTTTCTCTTTGGTTGAACAACACACACAGATGGTCTATCTACTGGGCCACACTCCCAGGCGTAGAGACACCTACAAAGGGCCACCTGGAAATCAGAAAAAAAAGTGCCATGGTGACAAGCAGAAATCCCAGTCAAAGTCCCAGAAGTCGAAGCAAAGCTTTATCTATTAAAATAAAGGTGTGCTATATTTAGTAACAGCTCCAGGAATGAGCCCTGAGCCTTCCCCGTGAGCATGTGCAAAAAAAGTGGGCTTTAGCTGGTGGAGAGACTCCAAGGTGGTCTGAAAGCAGGTACAGGGGAGCTTAAGGCAGCGCCTTCTTGTGTCTTGATTTCCCCCAACTGAATAACAAAGGTATCGAGCTCCATTCATTTCTGTGGAAAACTCTTTTGGAAAGAGTTTTATAAACGTTGTGATGAGTCGACATATTTTGACACTTATTTGTGCTCTCACACTAAGACTTCAGGCAGAGTTACAATGTATTGGGCTTTTTACTACATCTAAACGTCTCAGGGTATTATCAGAGGTTCCTTTAGAATAGTGCTTGGTTATATTCTCCAGTTTGCTTTTCCATATACATATGATTTCATTAGCGCCTTTCCAACAGCTCTGCGAGGAACACGGGGCAGTTATCATTATACCCATTCCACAGATGAAGAAAATGAGGAAACACACACGGTGCATGAACTCATTCAGCTTATTAACAGCGCAGAACCAGGGATCTCCATGCTTGTCGGTCAGGCACGTTCTCTCCACTGCCAGAGATGCCTCTGTCTTGGTGAGAGATTGTAGAACAGTCCAGTCTCGTGATCTCTGTGGTGAGAAAAGTCTCCGCATCTATCCGAGAAAGAGGATCCTTTGGGGCGGCCCACGGGTTCTCTGTTTTGCTGCATATTTGAATCACGCAAGGAGTTGATTAAAAAACAAAAAACAAAATAAAATGTCTCGGTATCACCCAAAGATTCTGCTTCAACTGGATTGGAATAGGGCCTAAGTATGTATACTTAAAAAAAAAAAAAAAATTCCCCAGGAGATTCCAATTTGCAGCCACAGTTGAAAACCTCCAGCCTCCGCTAGCCCTACCAGGTAATCAATACCTGAGCTGGCTACGGTATTTGCATGATAATCCCAAAAGGCAAACGAAGGGGGACGTTCCAATTCCAAAACCCAGATACCCTGCCGCTCACGGCATACTAAGCTGGAAGCCAGGGCAGATACACAGAAAGATGTGAGCACGTTGACACCATGGCAGGCTAGGGATGCAAAGGAAAAATCCACGTGCTGTGTAAGCGCTGGAGGAGTGCAAAGCGGAGGTCAAACCATCCTGCTCCGGAATCCGGGTCCTTTGCAAAGCCTCCCTGTGTGCCAAGACCTTAACCTCCTCCAGCCTCCATTTCTTAGCAGAGAGCAGGGACCGCCTTGAAAGAATGAGAATCAGCACACGTTGCTGAATTAAGGCTTTCCAAGGCCTGCCAGGTGTGCAGGGTCTGCGTTCATTTGCATTCATTTCCACGGTCATCACAGCAGCCTGCAGAAGGCACTGCTCTGATGAAGCCACAGAATGAAATCTCCTGTCCTTGGTGACTCTTGGGAAGGACTGAGTTAGTAGGGGGTCCCGGAGGCTGTGCTGGCAGCAGGAGCACAAGTCCCCCTGACGAAGGGTCTGGCTCTGTTTCACTGTGTGCAGCCACAACAGTGAAAATACATCCGCTTCTCAGATGTGCCTGTCGATAGAGTGCTTTTGTAGCAGGTAAAAGGAAATGATTAAATGAGATCATTAGGCAGCTTTGGAAATGGCTTCAAAAAGCCCACGTCTCCCAACCCTCTCCAGCCGAACTAAGGGTCTGCAAGGCACATTGCTGCTGAAGGCTAGAGCTTCGGTTTATGTTCAGGTTCTGATTTACCCACGTGATTTCTGTTTTAAAGCCTAAGGGCTTTCCCTTCCTACACTAATGAAAGCAGACACGGCCAGAGAACCTTACCTGCAGCGATCCCAGTACCCGAATAGGAAATGTGTGCCCAGCCAGGCTGTTTAACTCGTGGAGTTCACCTGGTGCCATGTGGCCACTTTTGAACCGTAATCACCGATGAAGTCCTGAGTGAACTGAGAAAAAACAACGGTGTCAATAGTGGCAGGACTTTGCAAGAGACTGATTTGGGACAAGTATCACTTAGAAGTCACATTCTAAAACCTCAAAGTTCTGGAGAAAAGGAGTGCCATTACCCCATCTGTGTCCAAGCAAGCAAATTCACGTCTGAGAGGAAGCTAACATTCTAGATCTGCTCGTGTGATGACGAAATAACACTGGTTTGGTCAAATTCTCGTCTCTAATGGCTTTTCCACCAAGAGCTGGATTCCACGTCATGGAAAGGGCTATTTCTTGTTTCTTTGTTTGTTTTGAGACATGGTCTCACTCTGTCACCCAGGCTGGAGTGCAATGGCCTCATCATAGCTCACTGCAGCCTCAAACTCCTGGGCTCAAGCGATCCTCCTGCCTCAGCCTCCCAAAGTGCTAGGATGCCAGGTGTGTGCCTCCATGCCCAGCTGAAAGGGCTGTCTTAGGAGCCCAAATGAGGGTGGCCACCAGTGCTCACCAAAGGCAGGTGACAGCCTCTTCCCGAGGCCCCTTCCTATTGGCAGCTCCTCATTGAAAGATGAGCAATTACGCAGATGAAGGCCCTCTCCAGACCCTAGATTTTGGCACCTGTCACTTCCTCTTTGGAGATGCCTTCCTACTCCCTCTTTACAAGACAGAATTTAGTAAGACGTCAGTGGCCACAGACCCCGTCCTCACACCCCCTTCTCAAAGATAATTCACACCAACAGAACTGGACAGCCCAGTCCACAGTCCTTCCCAGCGAGGAAAATCGAAATGGCCAAGGGAAGGAGAAAAGACTGGGGAGGGGGCCAGGGAGTTTTCCAGAAGTGTTCATGTTGCTTAGGAACTTTAATATTCCTAAAAGAGAGCCCAGGAAAGAAAGACATTGCATTCTTACTACTTTTGGCTAAAATGCAGAAACCATATAAGGTGGGTTCCCCAAGCTCTCCCCTCCAGCTTATCAGGGTCATGTCAACTGAACAGGGACCTCAACAAGAGAGATTTAGTTGGGGAGGAGAGGAGACCAATGTGTTTACTTTTTAACTGGGATTAGGAGGATGCGGGGGTAAATCTGCAACTAAAGGACACGGGGAGCACTGTAGCGGGGGGAGGGCATGCCTTTAACTCGCACTTGGGTGAGGCAAAGACACAAAGTGTAACCATAATGTCTGTACCCTCACAATACCCTGAAACAAACAAAAAAAAAAGATGTCCTTTCTTCTGGGTGGCCCTTGGCCAAAACCCTACATAAACAGAAGCAATTGCTGGGTCTAAATCAATCTACTATATTACCCACTTGCCCTCTGTCATTCCTGGAAAAGGAACAAGAGAATTTCCTGATTTTAGGGAAAAATCACTGTGAGTTGAAATCCCTCTGGGGCACAGTGCACTTCATCTCAACCTTAAGTCTTCCCCCATCTGATGAACAGAAACAAAAGGAAAAAGGGTGCCGCACTATTGCCAGGCGGCCCTGTGCTTCCAAGGACAGAGTCCTCAAAGCGATGACCTACAGCAGGCAGACACCATCTGACTATATACAGAAAATCTAATTCCACTGGGTCCGAGACTTCAAGGGGTTTTTTTTGCCTCTTTGTGTTTCTCCGCTGTGTTTATCAGCTTGAGGGATATATTTTGCACACAACCCATCAAAACAAAGACTCAGGAGGAAATACGGCTGCAAGAAAAGTCCAGGTTGTGTTCAAACAACAGCTGCAAACTTTTCAAAACTGTTCAGAAATTCATCCTTGCCTATCTTGAACGTTTTTAATGAGGTGCTCGACATTCTACCAACCAACCCAATGAATCATTTCCTCTATTAATTAGTATGCAATTAATTTGAAAAATGTTCCCAGTTCTGTATTTATATGGGGAATGTTAAAAGACTATTTTTTTGTTGTTGTTCCTTTTCATTAATTCCACATATATTTACTCAGCACTGTACTAGGAACTAAAGACATGAGTGACCCGAAATAGATGCCACTCCAGTGCCCGGCAGTACCAAGTGCACTGGCTCATACACCGTCTTTTCTGATCTTCCCAGCAACCCCCAGAAGCAAGCTGGACAGGCATAACATGTCCATTATACAGATGAGAAAATAAAGGCTTAGAAAGTTAGATCTTCATGCATCTAGCACGTGGTGGAACTTGGAATCAAGCTATATTCTCCTGTCTTCTTATCTATGACTCCCACACAAAAAGAATGAATTCTGAAGTGTCCCCTCTTGGGGGGGAACTGGTAGATCCTCACAGGCATGTGATGGGCAGCAGGCTGGAAGCGGGGGGAGGAGGGGAAGAGCAGCTATCTGAAATCACTTGTTCTACTGGATCAGCCTTTTTTTTTCTCTGTTTTGTTACATCTAGGACATGCTAGAGCACGCCGCAGTCCTGGCCTAATAAAGACCAAACAGAGATAAAGCCGCAAAGTGAAGAAGAGCTCCAACTTCGCCACGAGATGCGTAATTAAATTCTCATGAAACAGATGCGAGTGCCGGACCATTTGCTTTCACTATTATTTATTATTTGTTGTGCAGCTGGGCCAAACGGGCAATAAAGGACGGGCATGACTTGCTGTGCTTGTGATGAGCACAACTGAAGCTCGTTCTGTGAGCCAGGGAAGGCACCACGTGGACCAATCGGCCAGGAAAAGTCCCCTCCATCAAGAGAACATAATTGTGACATTTGGAAGCATTTGGTCCACCTTCTGAGAATATTTTACATACATATACATTATACACACACGCTCGCACACACACATGTATCTAATTGGTTCTGTTTATCTGGAGAATCTTGACAAATACAAGGACCAAACCCCTTCTGTTAATATGTTCAACGTCTCCATCAGAGAGACGTACCTCAGTGAATGCGGGAAGGCAGGTGCCCTTGTGGGATTTGTTTACGTATCAAATCCAGCCAGACGCCCTCAGTTAGGAACTTAAAGTCTCCTTGAGTAGAACCCACTATCCTACGTCCGGGACGTTCCCAGCCTAAGAACTTGGACTGGTGAGCACGGTAACTGCACCATCCCCGCAGAGCAGAATTCCAAGAGAAAATATTCCGACCTGACCTCCCATCATCCTATACACTGCCCTGCAGAGCCCCACAGACTGGATTCTGAAAGGTTGGCCGAACGATAAAGGAAGAGGGGGGAAACCGTTTTATTAGGAAACACAAAACAAAATATCAGAGTAAGGCATTGCCCTCCATTAATCTCAGCATCAAACGTGTTTATCCCTCGAGGGTGGAGCTGTCTGAGCCAAGCGTGGCCTAACTTGAACTCTCTGTGTGTGATGAGGTCTCCGCTGGGAATGTTCCCGCCCATTCCCCCGGGAGCCCACTCTCGCTCACACCCCTCTCTCCCTCCTCCCTTGTTAACAGTAGCCCAGGCTGCCAGACGGCTGTGACACACGCCAAGAGGGGACCTGCTACTCGGCTGTAAACCCAGCTCCCAGGAGTTGTTTTTGGTTCACGCATCTCATTGAATGTATTTAAATACATTATATGCAGCCACCTGGCTCATGACGGATGGGGGATACGCAGTGCTCCTCCCAAAATCCCAGCAGCACGCAATGGCAGGCACGGGCGTGTGTGCACACACACACACACACTTACACATACACCCACATGCATGCAAACACATATATGTACACACATATACACATACATGTGTGCACACACACGACCACATACACGCATGCATGTGTGCACATACACCTGTGCAAATATGTGCATGCTTGCACACCCATGTGTGCACATACATACACATGCATGTGCATATATACACTCACTCATAGTACATGTATACACACATATGTACATACATGCACAGATGCATACAGGCATGCTAATACACTGAACAGGCCACAGTGCACAACTGCTTAGCCTGTTCCAAGGGAGAGACTGCAGAGACGCTAACATTACACAGGAAACCCCAGGCCGGCAAAGCCAATTCCCCCCCACAGTGAAGACGGGCTCCAAGGAGAGAAGAATGAATTGATCCTGGCATCATGAACAAACCTTCCGGGATCACAAACACAGCACGGACTCCAAGCCTCAGCTGGGCACCAGGCCCTACGCACGCCTCCTGGTGTCACCCTCTCCCCCCACTGCCAGTCCCGGCCTCACACCCACAGCATGACTGGCCACAGCTAAAGAGCAGGTGTCCTGGTATCAAAGTCCCTGGATGAAAGCCTGGCTCTGCCACAGCCTGGATGGGACCATGGGCAGGTGACAGCCCATCCATCCCCTCCTCTGTGACTCAGAGGTAACTGGCAGCACCTGCCTTGCCGGGCAGTTGGGAGGAAGGGACAGGTTCCTCTGCATGCTGCTCAGTGCAGGCTGCGTCCTGCCGTCCAGGCCCTGCCTCGACCCCAGCGAAGCCCAAGAGCCGGACACTTCATCTCCCTGCATCGGATTTTCTCACAGGTAAACTGAGACCCAGGCAGGGATCGGCAATGTTCCTTCCCGCTCTCGCGGTGGTTCACCACTTGATTTCCCAGCCCCTGTCTGAGTCTCCTGCCTTCAGCCTGGCCTTCCTCTGCCCCACCTCGCCCAGCACCATCCAGGCCCTTCCCAAAGCACCGCATCCACCATGCGCGGCTCAGCCCAGAGTCTGCGATGCACCCCATTCCCTTGGTCCTGGCCCTTCACTTCTCCCAGCTCCCACAGCAGACCTCCCTCACCACGCCGCCTACTCCACACTCGCCCTTGACCCTGAACCTGTAGCTTCCTGGCAGGGGCAGACACCTCCCGCACTCCTCCCTGGAACTGCAGCCCCCTCCACGGGGGTCAGGCTGTCATTGCCACATGCTGCCCCAGCAGCACCAAACGGCTTTCGGGGAACGCACCTTTGGGACACACCAGGTTCTCAACGTCAGCACCACGGACATCTGGGTTGGACGATACTTTGCGGGGTCGGGGACTGTCCTGTGCATTATGGGATGTGTAGCAACATCCCTGGTCTCTAGCCACAGACACGCAACCCCCAAATGTCCCCAGATGTTCAGACGATCATTCTCAGGTGAGAATCACTGGGAAATACTCTCTCTTCAAATAAGCCCTGAAGTCCTGGAGAACAGAGTCCAAGTTCTTTATTTCTTTTAATTTCCTACAAGCTCCTAGCACAGCGGTGAATACAACAGACACTAGGTAAATACCTGGCAGGAACAGGGCACGCGAATAAACACATGACTAGGCACAGGACATGACAATGCTGCGGCACAGCACTTGGCACAGGTGCCTCTGTCCCCGGGTGGACCAAGGCTGGAGTGTACATAAAGTCCCCCATGTCCCTTAGTATATGATGAACGAGAACCACAATGTCTGGATCACTGCACCTCTTAGGGAATTCTGGCCCGTGCACCGTGCTTTGATTGTACTAGGGCTCAATACAGATTCGAAGAAAGTAAATTCTGCCCCAGGGCACTATTTATAGAAAAAAAATATAACTAAAATAAACAGGGAACTGCTGCTACCTATATAGGCTGCAGCTACCATGTTTCCACTTCCCCTGTGTCTTGTCTCCTGTCATTGCTTTGTGAGCGGAATGGTTTGAGTTGACAGCAGGGCGGAGACAGGAGACAGGGTGGGGTCTGGAGTCAGGGGGATACGGATCTGGGAGCCAGAGACGCCCATGACTGGCCAGAGGTCTTTGGCACGTTGCCTCTGGGAGCTTCGCTCTCCTCGCCTGTTAGAGGAAACAAAATGCCAGGCCCGGAAGGCGGCTGTGCGGCTTCATCGAGACAATCCACGCAGAAGTGTTTACACAGTCGGCATTTAATAAAAGCACAGTCTCTTCTTTGTGCTGACCAGAGAATCTGACAGTCATTTCTAATCAGCAAAACAACAGGCGCAGAACATAGCTATGTGCTTAATCAATCAGTCCCCTCAGAGCACCCAGACCGTGGTGTCTCCTAAAAGAAAGATTGATTAGGTGACAAACTGGCAGAATGCCCAAGCCTCTTTAGACAGGCGGTCCTGTCTCGGTTAGGATTTAGGTCTAGAAAGTTTCAGTGACCTGCCTGAAGTCACAAGGCTAAGTAAGGGTGAAGTAAGGTCTCAAAACCTTAGGCTTTTCCACCGTTTTACCTAAATATCTTACTTTTCCAATTAAATAGCCATCAGTAAAAAGAGAGGCACCCCAGCCCTGGCAACGGCAGCAAAGACCCCTCCAACCCTCCAAGGAAAGGCTCCCAGATACAGACTTCTGCCACCGCCAAAGCAGGTGCACCCTGGATAATGCTGGTCTCAGTGAGGTCGGAGAAGAGGTGAGCTAGGCCTCGCACACCGTGACCACTTCCGACCCAGGAGAGACAGGAAGAAGTTAGGCGGCTTCTTCTACCTCCAACTCCTCCAGAGAGCCAAAGGCTGCAGCCTCTCGGAGCACCCTGGCATTGTCATGGTTCTGCTAAATGACCTGTGGAGGGCTCCTCTTCCTGGAATTCCTTCTCTTCAAATAACCGTGGACAGGATCGGTCTGTCCCAAAGCATATGGGAGGTTCCAGAACCGTGGTCTTGGCAGAGACGCACTGTCATGACACATGGCTGCTACCTCCCACCAATCTCCCTGTGACAAGTGTCCTCAAAGCCCATCAGCTACGGGCAGATGACTGGCCAGTGACCTCATGTTCTCTCCCTGGCCTGCCCCAAGGCGAATATCCCTCACTTTCGAGCTCACTTGCCAAAGCAGAGAGGAGAAGCAGGCCTTCCTTGCGTGCTTCCAGCCCAATCTCATCACGAGACCCGTGTGCGCCACCTCCCAGCCACCAAGTCTCCTGGGAAGGGACTCAGATTTCGGGAAAGATCAATCCTAATGCCTCGGGGCCAACTACATCAAAGTGTTTATTTCTGCTTTCAGCTCTGACATGTCTTTCTTGCTTTTTTCATTTGATTTTTTTTTTTTACAGAAGCAACCGGAAGGGAAGAAAATCATGAAATATGCATGTGGATATGGATTGTGGGCAACAGAGACAAAGCAGAACGGTTCTTATCAGGATGGGAAAAGAGGTGGAAGCTCCTGGCAGTGAAATAAGAGCCAGAACCAACCATCCGCAGCTCAGCCAAGGTCATCGGTCACCCTGACTGACGGTACCGGCTCAGCCTCTGACTCCCGACACGCAGAAAAGGACAACATATGGAAGAACCGCCCAGGAAGCCTTCATTTACCTGACCCCACTTCCATTCCTCCTGCATCTGGCCCCTTAATTTAGCAAAGAACACAAATGCTTTTAAAGCGCTAAGTTTGATCTGGATACAAAAAAAAAAAAAAAAAGCCATGATCTGGAAGCCAAGAGAGTAGATTTCAGGTGTGACCCAAGGGAAGTCATTTGCAATCTATGCCTTCATTTATCCACCACTAAAATTGTGCGTGAATATCCGCTACCTAAATTCTATTGTGGAAACTGACATAAATCCTTGCTTGGATGACATTCCATGGAAGAAAAGGTTCTCTCTGCCACCTCTTCCTCTGCAAAGGACTAAGCTGTACCCCAGCAAGCTTGAATGTATAGGAATATGAGGTTCAATGGCAACAATGACCTTGATGGTGTCTTGGGGCCCCGTGATCTGAAGGTCAGCTAGTTTTCCATCCCCTCTCACTCTTGGTGGTCCTCTTCCCACCCTCCCACCACCCGTCTCCCTCTGGAAGCCTCAATCTCTTTCCGTTTCATTCCCACTGTCTGAGCGAAGGTCTAACTCCTCCCAGAAGACATCCAGCGTCAAGAACCAACTCAATACTTCCTGAAGGGTTCCCTTTCTTCAGAGTCCACACATATAAAGGAATATTTAAGAAAAAAAAGAAGCTTTTTCTACAGGAGGTGAATATATATTTCCAAATTTTTTAATCTTTCACCTTACCAAATCCTTGACAGACAACAACGAATCCACTTATACAATCTTCCTTTCTGTATTCTACAAGTGTAACATATTGGAGTACTATCACCCTTTCAGAATTGCCCAAATACTTACTCCTCAACTTTCCGAAGGAAATCAAACCTTAAATGAGTAATACATCCATATGCACCATTCTGGAATTCTACATTTCTCAGGGAGCTAAATATTTTGCTCCATTTACTAGAAAACAGTCTTTGATTTAAAAAATTGAAATAAATTTTTTGAAACTGGAAAGAACTGACCTATTAAAAGAGAAGTGTCTTGGATAATTGGAAAAGGCGTATCATTATTTTAACTAATCGGAAATATTCCTTTAGAACATTTAGCTCATTCTAAAGAGTCACTAGGCAGGGCGTGGTGGCTCACACCTGTAATCCTAGCACTTTGGGAGGCCGAGGCGGGAGGATCACTTGAGGCCAAAAGTTCGAGACCAGCCTAGGCAACATAATAAGACCCTCTCTCTATAAAAAAAAAGTTTTTTAAATTAGCGGGACATGGTGGCATGTGTCTGTAGTCCCAGCTATTTGGGAGGCTATGACAGGAGGATTGCTTGAGCCCAGGAGTTTGAGGTTGCAGTGAGCTATGATCGCATCAATGCACTCCAGCCTGGGCAACAGAGCAAGACCCTTTCTCTAAACAAACAAACAAATAAATAGTCACCAAAACTGCTATCCTTACATCCTGCATTATTATTTAATATAAGGTCTATACGGTCATTTATACACATAGCAGTTAGAAGAAATGATTATTTGCCTGAATCTGGACCTTTTTTTAGGAAATAAATAAGTTTAGAGGAAAAATAAGGCAAGCATTTTCCTTTTTCCTAAAAGGTATAATGAGCTTTAACTGGGGCAACACATTTTTGCTCTAAGAAATTCACAAGAGATCATGTCCTTGGCTTGGAATTCACTTAGAAGTAACCAGCATCTAAGTTTACAGCCTCCAAGTTCACAGTTTACATTTTTTTTAATTGAAGGGTTTTGATAGTGGCATTTGTAATTCTAAACGAGAAGGTTTTCCACGAGAAGAAATTCCACGTCTAAGCCACTCTTACCCCACTGATTTCTAGTTTATGTTCAGAATCGGTTGTATTACTAGATCTCCATTCAGAGCAATGAGATAGCCAGCTCTTAGTCCATCAAGCCAGTGAAGGAGAAAAGTCACAAGAAAATTCAAGGCAAGAGCAAGTAGGAAACGAATATAAAAACATTCAACTTTGTGATACGCTAGAGTGGGATGGGGGAGGGGCACCAGATTTGCCTTCCTACCTACGCTTTTCTAATACAATGTGTGCGTGCATAATACTAACGTCAAAAATTAGCATGCGTTTCCCATGCACACAGCAGCTGAGAAGGAAAAATGGCTCACAAATAATAAGCCGCACACCAAAAACATGCAGAGAGAAGCTGGCCTGGGATTCAACATCTTCCACAGATAATCCGCCGCAGATAATCTGGTTCCATAACTGAACGTAAGCTTCTTCTAGTATTTATCTTCATCTGATGTACTATAAATGGCTGAGATTTTATCTTGTCAATAATGACACAACACCTGTCAGACCTGAGACTCCCAACCTTCCCGGGTTCTTCACTCCTCCCCTTGGGGACCACAGCAGGGTTGACATTTCCTCCTCCACAAGCACCGGGCACAGGGGATGTTTATGACATTAACCCACATCTGGAATCCCTGGAGAAACGTCCTCTGATGTTCCCACTGCAATTCCCACATTTTAAAGCAACGTGCATTTTCCATTTGTCCTTCTAGAGTTCAGGGGAAGGGGGAGGCTTCCAACAGAAACCCACTGTGACCCGCACTGTGGGGGACTCAGCCACAATCCGCTTGATGCCACCCCACATAAAATAGATCGCTTAAAACAAATACACAAGCAGGCGGACATCACGGGTACTAAGCTAGCTAAAAGACGTAACGCGTGTTTTCTCCATGAGAAGGTGAATTCCTCATCTATTTGTGTTGGTGGTGGTGTCTTTAATTAGCTTCTACAGTCAGCCTCTGAGACTACGATTTCTCCACTGCCTAAGAAACGTAATCAACACAGAGATCAACAGGCCTTGGAAGGGGCTTTCCCTCTTTCTGCATAAAAGCCAGACAGACCCATCAAGAACAACTGCCTTCCCTTCCCCTCCCTGCTATCTCAATATATTGCGGGAAATACTATCAAGAGTGCAACAGACCGGCCGGGCGCGGTGGCTCACGCCTGTAATCCTAGCTCTCTGGGAGGCCGAGGCGGGCGGATTGTTTGAGCTCAGGAGTTCGAAACCAGCCTGAGCAAGAGCGAGACCCCGTCTCTACTAAAATTAGAAAAGAAATTAATCAGACAACTAAAAATATATAGAAAAAATTAGCCAGGCATGGTGGCGCATGCCTGTAGTCCCAGCTACTCGGGAGGCGGAGGCAGGAGGATCGCTTGAGCCCAGAAGTTTGAGGTTGCTGTGAGCTAGGCTGACGCCACGGCACTCTAGCCCGGGCAACACAGTGAGACTCTGTCAAAAAAAAAAAAAAAAAAAAAAAAAAGTGCAACAGACCGGGCCCAGTCCATTTTAAATACAATACCTGCCTGGCAGTTAACTTTCAAACAGAATCATTTACAAGTCCATCTGTTTCCCCCATCCATTCATTCTCCCAAGTATCTGTTCATCCTCCCTAGCAACCATTTATGGCCCCTTAATAGAATTACCTGTGTTTCTCATCTCTCCATCCCCTCTAAAATGAAGGTACCTTAAACTTCTGGACTCTACTGGGATATTGGGTGATCACTCTGTGATTTAACCCATGTACAGGGTAGATAAAATTGTAATCTCTTACTCATATTTGTACCTGCCAAAGCTGACAGTCGTGAAGCACAGGCCCGGAGCTATGGAAGCCAGGTGGCTTGAAAATCAGCCCTGAAGATGAACAATTTTATGCTGAGAAAGTACCAACTGAGGGTCACCTGCAGCGACTGCAGCAGATGGTCCCTGTGTCCAGCTGGGGAGCTCTAGGCTACATGCCTGGAGGCTCTGGGTGGGGAACTTCGGCCCGCTGGCCCCAGGGCCCTTGAATGGACAGTGTCACCAGCTGCATGTGCATTTTTGTCAGTCCAGTCTACTAGAGAAGAGAACCCACAGTTTGATTCCTTTGCCCACCCCCAAGGCATGGTGGCATTTCACCATGATGGCATTCCAGGCTCTCTGCTACCAACCTGGCACCCTGGAGGGCAGCACAGAGCAGAAGGCGTCGGCCCTGGGGCCTGCAGTCACTAGAGCCATCCCTGGTGCTTTCTGTGATCATCCCCTCAAAGAGGCCATATTAAAAAAAAAAAAAAATTAAGCCTCCAGTGAGAAATGCATTACACAGAAGGGGATTGAGAATCTTGTCTGCAAGGCTTTTAATGACTTTTAACAACAATTAGCAATTGGTGGCAGTTCTCTGGCCCAGGCTCGGTGGGAAATGCTTTATCTCAGCTGATCTTCCCAGCAATCCCGGGAGACATATCACCGCTTTACAGGTAAGAAAAGGAGGCACGACTTGCCCATTTCCATGTGTTGAGAGGGGATTCAGCCCCAGCACTAACTCTGACGTCCTCCTCCCCTGGGGACTTTCAGGATCTTTTATTCTGGTGGAATTTTCTTTTGGACAAAGAAATTCCCACCCGCTCAGAAAAACCATATACATTTCCTGTATATGGTTCCTATCACCTCCAAAAGTATTTTTGACATGAACTTGACCCATGAGACTATAGTCATTTTCTAATTAAAAAGAAACAAGTTAATAAAATAAATAAACTGGCAAGAACAGTATCACATGGTTCAACCTCTGTCCTTGGATTGGTGACTACCTCATCCAATGAGCCTGAAGAGCCCAATTAATCACCATCAGTTTCATGCCAGAACAGTGCAGCCAAATGCACCCGGATATTTTCTACCAAAGCCTGAGCTTGTGCCTGTGGACACGGCACACACGCACCACCACCCTCCAGCCACCCAGGGTTCCCGCCAGGTGGCTCTGCCAAAGGCTCAGAAATCAGCACTGCTCAAATTCCCGGCATCTACCCAGCGTGACTTTCCTATCTCCTTCATAGAGGCTCCCACGTATACATGGGTTTATTTAAGGGAATTATTTTGTTCCTTCCATTCACCTTTTTATTTGAAAAAAAAATCACTGATACATAGTATTTGTACGTTTTTATGGGGCACGTGTGAGATTTTAACTCATGCACACAACGTGGAGTGACGGAATCAGGGTGTTCAGGACATCCATTGCCTCGAACATTTATCATTTCTCTGTGACTTTCCTTTTCATTCCAGACTGAACGAGCGGGTCGGCCTGCCCCAACTCACCGCACCAAGAAAGTAACAGCAGAGGGGCGGTGGGGCTGGAACGCTGTGCTATTTTTCTACAACACCCTTCCCGTTCCCTCCCGTCATCACACCTCTTTCCCCACTATCACGCTCCTGTCTGCCCATGAAGCTGGGGCAGGGCCCTCAATTTCCTCTCCATACCACGGAACCTAACAGCCCGGGGTGGTGGAGGGATCTTAGCACCTGCAAGCAGCCAGCTGTGATGACAGTTCCAAGGGCAGCCTGGCTGCTTCACAACACTTATCACACGCTGATGAATTTCAAAGCCCTGTCTCTCAAGTCCATAGGAGGGGATAACCCCCCCCCCCCGCCCCAGGTGGTTTCCCAGGCCCAGCAGAGGTCCAGGCTGAAGTTGCTGGCACTCAGAGGCCAGCGAGACACACTGCGTGGCACTTGCCTACCTTCCCACGCTACGGGTAGGGTGTCACCAACACCTTTAGTGCCCAGACCTGGGAGTGTGGCTGCCCTGTTCGCACCTGCCCAGGGCGCTCTCTCCAGCCGGGGAACATCCTGCCCGGCAACACGTTCCTCTTGGGCTGAGCGCAGGAATGCAGCCTCCAAGGGTGTCGGAGTGCCTGGCAGCTGCAGGGACACTGGCTCGTGGTCCCCGCAGAGCCAGCTTCACCTTTAAACGATCACTGGGGCAGAGAGTCAACCTTGGGCAAATTTATGTAAGAGCTTGAGATGAAAGCTCAGAAATGATAGTGACAGAGATTAAACAGAGGAGCAGAAAGAGCGCATGCAGCTGTAACTACCACGAAGGCACAGGCGAGACATTATCCCACTCATTTATGTCACGCGGATGGTCTACGTTCAAAAAGTCTACATCGGCACTTGCGCTATCTAGAGGCACTGCTTGCTGCTATTGTGGAATGACACGTTGAGTCAACCCCTCACTTTGTGCTCTGTAGAAGACACTCCGAAGACAAGGTCATTTGCTCATCTTACACTCACTCAGGGCACGCAGAAGGATCACCGAGTGTCAACACTATCACATCTGCGATTTGGGGACTCTGGAAGGCTTCCATCCCTGCACCCACTAAATAATCAACACTGGAAACTTGGCCGTAGAATCGCAACTCTATGAAGCACACGACTAAGTTGCTGTCAATCACTTCCACCTTTCAGGGAATGGCGCTGTGAGTTAGAGCAGAGGATGTCCGTGGGGGGCAGTGGAGCTTGGGGAAAAGGCTTCCCAAGCCCTTTGGGAAGAGGGTTTTCAGGCTGTGTTCAAGAGAAGTCGCCCTGTTGAGATCCTGAAATACCACGCTTATTTCAACAAGACCGGAGAGGCCGTGAACCCTTAGCTATTCAATAAGCATCTATTAAATAGATACATTTACACTCTAGGTAATTCACTGCCTCAAATGCAGTTTCCATTTGAGATAATATTGATGTTTGTGGAATTCTTCCCAGGATCTGTACAGAAGCAGCGTTCTGCTGTCAGAACAGAGAGAAAAATCTCAGTCCCACCGACTTCGCAGAATGATCTGGAGCCAGACAGCACCTTCCTGACGACAGGAGTCCCTCGTAGGACCCATCAGAAGTGACTGCAGTTGCTTGGCGCCTTTCTGCTGGGATCTGTGTCACTGCGATGATGGGCTGAGGCTCGCTGCAGGCAGTGATGATTCGAAAAGGACTCAAGGACAACTTTAGAGTCCCTCCAATAAAATCAAACCCAAATAAACAGAAAAAGTACAAATCCACTTAAGCTCTTTCTGCCACAGGGCAGCTCCCAGGTCCCTGCTGGCCGTTAGAGAACCATCCATGAAATATGTCATCGAATTATAAGCCTTCTGAATTGATCAACAGATTCACTCAATTTTATGAATTAGAGGCTGGGGGCAGTAGGGGTAGTTCATTTGAAATGATCCATGTTTTCTGAAAGGGTTCATGTAAATCAAAATTTTCCAAATAAAAGAAGAAAACTGGTAACTAAAGAGACCTTGAGAAGAATCCAAGTTACTGAGAAGAATCCAAGTTAGTGTAAAATATTAGCTTCTAAATTTCTCCTTTTGCATAGGTTTAAGTTTTATGCATGAAATTTTCTGTAAGTCGCCCTGCCTGCCCCCATGGCTAGAAGTCTCTGGTCTCACTGCCTGTCACACAGAGACTAAAAAGACCCCAAATTTCACTTCCTTTTCATAAAATCTTGTAGTAAAGAAGGTGGTGTTTTGGCTGGGCTACAAAGTATGAGTTTACTAGGCAAACAATCGTATTAGTCAGGGTTCTCCAGGGAAACAGAACCAACAGGGTGGTCTCGGGGCGTGTGTGTGTGTGTGTGTGTGTGTGTGTGTGTGTGTGTGTGTGTGTGTGTGTGTGTGTGTGTGTGTGTGTCCAGCGTTGCAAGGTATTTGCTCCCACGATTATAACAGACTGCCAAACCCCAAG